>NW_009258544.1:254820-256316 GCF_000687185.1 Egretta garzetta
TGTCCTGTGCCCCCTGCTCTGGGTGAGCCTGCTTGGGCAGGGGGGTGGCACTGGGTGAGCTCCGGGGGGCCCTTCCAACCCCTGCCAGTCTGGGATTCTGTGAACTTCAAGACTCGAGAAGACTGAGTGCAGCCAAAGTCAGTGCGCACAGCACCCGTTTATCCTCGTTCCCTGCTCACCAGCTTGCAAGGCAATGAACACAAGAAATGCAGAGATGAAAGAAGGAGGAGAACAACCACGAAGGGAAGAGAGCTTTATCAATCTACCTATAGACAAACACAACCATTGCTTTATAGACAAGTTGTGCCTATCCTACAATGAGGTCATTAATCTAATGCAAATATATCAAGAAAAACGTGTTGAGACTCTACCTCATCATTAATCTTGACCATAGAACATCGCTACCGGCAAAAGAGCTATTAAGATGAAGACACTTAAATCACTCTACAGATGGAACTCATCACCGTAAAAATGGTTTATTAGCAATACATGTCAAAGCGTTATCTGACATTTTATAACAAGTTATTTAGCACGCATTTGATATTTGTTGTGGCTTTATTGTTGCACCTTAGTTATTTTCAAAAGTTTGTGCTATTAATGACAGGTTTGCCACTGACAAATGGAGCACCGCAAGCATAATTTACTCGCAAGTGGGTTCTTTGTGGGGAGTTTTTCTGTTGAGCAACTGGCAATGGCATTGCCAAAAAATTCTGCAAACACGCAAAGTGCCGGTTAGCAATTAAGCATTAACAATAGTTCCACTGATTATACTGTTTATGCTGAACACGCTCAGCAATATGCATTGCAGCTAGAGACTGCATATCCAGACGGGATAAAGTGATTCATAGCATTTCTGTGCTAGCAGCTTTACTGAAAATTTAAATAAAAAGAATTTTCAAAGTAAACATTTTAAGCAGAAACGCGAGCGTTTGGTATTCTATGCATATATAAGCATTTCTATTTTACGCATTATAAGCATTTCTATTCTACGCATTATAAGCACTGGCTAATAATGCAAATAGAGCGATTCTGACTTCTTTCCTAGCATCGCTGATCATTTTCAGAAAAGATGGGGCCTGGAAGATACCAAGTAAAAGCACAAAAAGCTAAAACCACTGGTGACTTCTGCCCTCTGCATTGCTGACACCACCGGCCACCGGGCATGACCCAAAGCGGGTGGGTTCCTGACATTTCCGAGGAGAAGCCGTCAACGGAGTCTTCCCACTGCGTTGTATGGCCAGAGGCAGACAGGGCCGTGGGCTGCGGTGCCAGCACTCTGCCACGGAAAACATGTGGATTGAGATAAAACGTGCAACCGTCCAGAGGAGAGCAACCAAGCTGGGGAGGGGTCTGGAGCACAAGTCATACGAGGAGCGGCTGAGGGAGCTGGGGTTATTTAGTCTGGAGAAGAGGAGGCTGAGGGGAGCCCTGATCGCCCTCTACAACTGCCTGAGAGGAGGCTGTAGGGAGGGGGGGGTCGGCCTCTGCTCCCTGGT
>NW_009258544.1:260126-273597 GCF_000687185.1 Egretta garzetta
CCGAAAGGGTTGTCAGGCTCTGGAATGGGCTGCCCAGGGAGGTGGTCGAGTCCCCATCCCTGGAGGTATTTAAGAGAAGGATAGATGAGGTGCTGAGGGACAGGGTTTAGTGGTGGGATGGCAGGGTTAGGTTAAAGGTTGGACTCGATGATCTCAAAGGTCTTTTCCAACCAAAGTGATTCTATGATTCTATGATAACTGTCAAGACGTGTAAGCAGACTGCCTCCGTTAACATTACTGAAGACCAGCGGGCTTGATCCAAAAGCATCTCCATTTTGGAATAATGGAAAAATCTCCATTTTGGAAGAGCAATTTTTCCAATAAATTCCATTTATTGGAATAATCTCCCCAGGGAAGCGGTTGACTCTGCCACACTGGACACTTTTAAGACTCAGCCAGACAGGGTGCTGGGCCATCTTGTCTAGACTGTGCTCTTACCTAGGAAGGTTGGACCAGATGATCCTTGAGGTCCCTTCCAGCCCGGGATTCTATGACTCTGATTCATTTTAGCTGGAGCTAGCACTGCGTTACAGGAAACGCGCTTGTAAGGCTCTGCGTTGTTAGATGGATGCGAAGACAAAGTATTCGCTTGTGAGCACGATGTACAAAATAGCATTAGCACAGCTGCCAGAGAGAATGCTAATGCCATATTCATCTCAAATAAATTGTCGGAGGCTGTGTCTTCCTGTTTGAGTGGTTGCTAGTTCTCGAGAGTCACTTGCAGAAGACAGGGGAAACCCAATTACGGAAAATTGCAATATCTCTCTCAAAAAACAGCAAGCAATTAAATCTCCCCTACACACGGAAACATGTATTAAAGCTAATTATTGTACATCGGTCAATGTAATTGCAACTCAAATGCAACATGGTCCACGTAATTAGTTGGCACTAATGGAAACCTCATAAAGCAACAAATGTACTAAAACACTCTGCGTCGTGAGTATTTCCTCGCGGTACCAGGAAGTCGTGCGACTTTTCTTGTCGAATTTAAGGAGCACTTTGCCAAAGAGAAGATGGATGGATATCCCCCCCCCCCCTTCCCTGATACCAACATCTGGAGTTGCTGAGGTCCTCACACCCAAAGGAAGGTGCCCAGTTGATGGAAGTCCCCCATGCTCCTGTTGCAGCCTGTGGGTGCCCCAGCCCAGGGACAGCCGACTGGGCTCACCGTCGAGCTACCCGGGACCTGCTGCTAGAGGCCACAGCAAGAGCTACTCTCCACAACTTGATTTGGGCACATCAGGTTATCAGCTTTGATAGCCTCCTTAATACACACAGACCAAAAAACATTTTTTTGCTTCCCTTTTGCTATTCTTGTTAGCTCAACTTCCTTTCGTTCCATTAAAACATAACCCTTGCTGTTGAGAAACTGCTTACACAACTCCAAGATACTCTCAGAGAGGGCACGGCAACAGTTCCCAGTTCTTCCGCTGGCTACCGGGCCAGTTTTCCTTCGATTTATGCCGCTTGGCGATGCTCAGAGACACTCTGCCAAAGTGGGAACAGCAGGCAGCTTTGCAGCTGCAGCAAGCGTGGGAGGACACCCAGGGCGTTATTAACTCCTCGGGCAATGAGAACACAGTGGCAGAATTTAACAAGCATCTCTGCTGCACCTGGTACCTACTAAAGCACGAGAAGAACCACACGCTTACGAAGGACCACGCTCTGCAAAGCCCAAAATGTCGGGCAGAAAACAAACACGACTGTGTTGCAGGTTTCACAGAATTAGTAATTCGTGTTTGTTAACTATTAAGTGGTTTTACCCCCTCTGCCAGGTGCATTTCTCCGAGAAGAAAAAAGAATAGTTGCACCTTCTGTGAAGGACATGGTTGAAAGAGCAGTTTTTGACTGCAAGGCAGATCTTTTTCCCCATGAGAGAGGGCTAATACCAGGCTGGGTGCAGCACCTAACCGTGCCCAACTGGGCAAACACAGGCTGGCATGCACCTGGCATCATCTCAGCGGCCATCAGATGTGTGTTACCCTACGGGCCAAGTCTGCAAGCCAACAGCGCAAGAGAGCTTTTACAGGAGAAATGCTGAATTTACCAGACAACTCCTTGGTGGGGCAAGTTTTTCTCAGAGCAAACGGCGACCGCTCTCCTGTGTGAAGGCTGATTATTTGCAGGCTCCGACAGCTGTCGGGCAGTTTAACTCTTTGTCTGGTTTTGGTTTAGTTGCAGATACCTGCCCAGGTCCTCAGTGTTTCTGAGCTTGTAATCCAGCAGCCCCGCTTACCCACGAGTAATGTGCTCTGGCCTAATAAACGAGTGGTTGAAGGCACATATAGCAACTTATTTCAAGTAGGTACAAATTACCCAAACCACCTTTTTGCCATCTGCTTGGAGAAACAAATTCCCACGTCAGGGTAATAAAATATGGTGATGTGACATTTCCAGAGTAGCTATAGAAAGGCATGCTTGGGCACAGCCCCCGAAACACAGCCCGTCTCACCTCCACGGGGAAACAACACAAAATACACCGAGCGCTTGTGGAAATTTCCAAACAGAAGCTGGTCCTTTGGGGAAAAAATAGAAAAAAAAAAAACAAACCACAAAGCAAAAAAAAAAAACCAAAACAAAACCCCACCCCGCTTGGGAAGCGGCTCTGGATGCACCGATCTAGGCTCTACCACGATCGTAAAATATGGAGGAGGAAGGGAAAGCTTACGCATCTGTTTCCAGCAAGGGAACTAGGTCACTCGAGAAGCAATTAACAGGCTGGCTGCAACGATCTCCTGCCACCCGGCCATGGTGCACCAGATGCCAGCAGCGCCGGAGGAGCTGGGAGGTGGCCGCATGGAAGCGCCAGCGCCGGGACGGTCACAGGGCTCAAACACGCCCTTCTTTGAGTGGGGTTCACAACAACCTTCTGAAATGACAGTTTTTCAGATGCCGCTAGTTAAAAAGTTAGCTGAAGTCTTAATTAACATAAAGCAGAAATATAAAATGAAAAGCTTAAAGCTCCTCTGCAGCCTAAAGGCGTTTTACCGGGGGATCTGAAACTTCAGCAGGTGCCCTAGATGCACAGACTCAGTTATTTAAATATAAGATAGATCAAGCAACCGAGAAAGACTTCATCCTAATTATCACAGCTGAACAGTTACCACTGAATCATAGAATCACAGAATGGTTTGGGTTGGAAGGGACCCCTAGAGGTCACCCAGCCCAACCCCCCTGCAGGAGCAGGGACACCTTGAACCACATCAGGTTGCTCACAGCCCCGGCCAACCTGGTCTGAAGCACAAGTAGAGTAAGAAACCATCCTGGAATTATTACGGAAAAAAGCTAATTTAACAACCAGCTCTGGAAACATGAATTGAGGCCATCAACAAGGATGAGAAAGCTTCACAGAAGGGCATCAGCCCCTCAAAATAACCTAGAACCCCCTCGCTGCTGTGGAAAAGCAATATTGACCTGGATTTATAATGCCAAAGGCAAAGACAGGACCTGGTATCCATGGGCATATTTACCATGTGGGTGCAGGCAGTGGGTTGCTCCTGTCTGTAGTAATCTGGCACCTCCAGTAGCGAGCAAGACGAGTGAACACGCAGGCAAAACATTCTGTTTTCACCAATATCGTAAAAGTTTCCTCAAGAAGTTGTACCCATACCCCCCACCCATTGCCAGGAACAGAGTATTCTCCTAAAGTTTCTGTCCAACAGCTGTTCAATATTGAAGCGTAAAAATAAAATGAATACTAACCTGTTTTCTTCTGGATGCTACAGGGTCCCTTTTTCATCCAGAAATTCAATGCATTCACTCTTTATTCTCCTTCAGCCCCACCGACAGCCTATAAATTATTACTTTATATTGCAGGGCATCCAGAGGCTCCAGCCAGGGTCAAGGCAACGCACCAGAAGAGAGACGCTGGCTCCAGAAAGCTTCTCAGGCCCGGTCTATCAAAATACCCTTTTAGTGGATGCTAAAATGCTCCCTGTTTGTACAAAATAAACTGTTCCGTCTACGTCAACAGCTTCTCTGCTGCTGTTCTCCCTAGCAGATTAATTATCAGTCCACCCAGATTTTCTCCTTCACCACATTAACTGATGCAATGTCATTTAAAACATATTAAATACAGCAATATAGCAAACTGGAAAATTTGAATAATTCATGAAGGCAAAAAAAAAAGAAAAAAGGTCTACACAAAGCTAAGAAATTTTGCAAATATCATTCTTTCATCTACCACCCTCCCCTGTATTTTTCTAAACCAATACTGAACTTGGGGGCAATTAATATCCGCTACGGTTTTAACAGCAGCAAAATAATTTAGCATCTCCTTCAAACCACTGTTTCATACCATCCATCACTTACAGGAAAACACGGTCAGGACAGGAGCCCATGAATAACTCTGCTTTTTCTCCAGGATTCAATCTAGACTGCTTCTAAATATGTATAATGCCTAGACTACATTAACACATTAAAGCTTTGTAGATTGCCATCAGTGCTTCTGCGGCTTAATTTCATCTGTCCCTCACAATTCAGATCTTCAACTACTTTCATCCAAAGGAAAAAAAAAAAAAAAAAAAAATCACTCCACTTTAAATATAAAAACTCACGATGCTCACATAAGCAGATTGCTAAGCAGGTTTAAGAGGATATATATTTAAAACCTGGCAGCAAAACTTTATTCCCCTACTAAACAGGAGTATTCTCTCAGATTCTATTGCCTCGATGTTAATAAAAAGCATATTCTACGATCAGTTAAGCTTAAAAGAGTCTGGGAAGGATGATGAGTTTGACAAGTCAAACAATTCAGGAGTAGACTTGGAAAATACAGCAAGGGATGGAAGAGCGAACATTTTAAGCAACTGATAAAAAAAAAAAAAAAGAAACACCACCAGGGATTCAGCGTGTTTGTTTTTTCACTCCAGCTGCACGAAGGATAGAAAGGCACAGTGCAGCCACACAAAATGGATGCTTTTTTGCAAACACCACCTTCATTTCCCAACAAGTTTGTCTGTCCAGTTAAAAATTCATTTCCTACTTCTGCCCAAAGCTTTGAATTGCTACCGCAGATGCTCTTTCCTGCTCGTTCAAAAGTAACGAGAGAATTTAAGACGTTCCGTGCCCGAGACAGTCCTGCTGCACAAAGTAATTGGAAATGACAGATCACATCCACCAGCACAGGCTTGACGCCTGTACATCAAGTTCTGAAATAAACCTCAGCAGATTCACAGGAATACTCACCCCAAGCTGAACAAATTCAGCAGCAAAAGCCTGAAAAAGAAAACTTACCAATTTCAGATTAAACACATAAGAACAGCATGCATTAATTATTGGGCAGAAGTTTAAAGTCCCCTTTAATCATTTTGAAATGCTTTGAAATCACATGTCTGGTATAGCGGCTCTGAAAGAGCTTTTATCTTTCGGCTGTAACGCAGGAGGCACGCTGGAAACCCCAGACAAGATTTTCTACCTTCTAGTTTTGGCATCTCTCCTTTTCAATCAGGTTTCCTGAAGTTGTGCACAGCAAGAGATACCACAGCTAGCAAAGACACTGTTTAAGCACACACACACAAAAAAAAATAAGCACTACGTTTAACGTGAGGAGTGGCTTCTACTTGAAAACCAGAGTCACAGAAGCCAAGCTTCAGTTTAATACGTGTACTTTATGTAGTATCCCAAAGCCTCCCTGCAAGTACAACAGGTTAAAATCCTGCCTCTTCTGCGCTACCGAGCTCACGCCTGCAGCATGGATAATTATAGACGACATACAAAAGAAGGTAATTAACATACTTCTCACATAAAAACAAACAGCGAGGCTAATAGCATGCAGACCTGTTCTCACGCACCACCTTACCTGGAATAATTCCCCACTGCTACTTCCAGGCACTCACACTGGAGTAATTTATGGATACCATGGTAACATAACTACAGCTCACCAAGCCTCACCTTTCATGAAATTCATGCAACTACAGCCTCTCCAAAGTGAGATTTTTCACCACCTCCACCCTATTTCCCCCCCGCCAGCACCCTTCAGAAGTTACCGCGCTTACTTACCGTCCAAAGGGGGACAAGAAAAACCTCTGGAAATTGGGGTTTAGGCACGACAGCCCTTCGGCTGTACAACAAAACCACCCAGCTCATCTCTGCCCCGGCAGCAGGCAGGAGCTGGTGGGGTCCCTGTCCCTGGGCAGGCAGGATGTGGGTGCCACCAGGCCACCTCCTGCAAACACACGGCCACGCACCTTCTGCAGCTGCAAGTTATTAAACTGGATGAACATTAACTGCTTAGGCATCGGCAGCAGGCTAAACATTTTAAACACGTTACAGAAATTCCAGCCCGAGAGTTAACCCGATGCAGACGCTTATTAAGCAGGGAACAGGGAGAATCTGCTCCTTTCTTACCTTAAGCAAAGGGAGGTCTCTGAATTCTAATGCATCTCAGATTTTTCAACTTCAAAAATGTATCGGTTGGTGATTTAAAGTGATTTCCCGCTCCGATTTCCTACAGGGGAGATGTGAAGAAAAAAAAAAAAAAAAAAAAAGGAAAAATTGAAGTACTTAGGGACCCGCAACAGCCATCGGAGTTGAATTTCCCCCCCCCCCGATCTGTAAAAATCCTCTTATTCAGTCCTGTCTGCTCTTAAGACAGCACTGCTGACGAATTTCAAGGCTCAGCTCTTGACATGCAGAATCACCGAAGGATCAAGAGCATAAATGTCACTTCCTCCAGGCAGCACATCAGCTGCGAGGGAGCCTCATCTGCTCTCCCCGCCGCGATCCTACCCAACTGCAGAGCAAATCCTGACATCTGCCTCACGCCGAGCTTTCATTAAACGCTCCCAAAGAATTCCCATTTAAAGCTCCTATCTAAAGGATCCCGGTTTTAGCTCCACCATTATGTAGTTTCACTTGAGAAACTGCACAAGTGGAAGAATATAAACTGAAAAGCTAATAAAACCAGAAGTCAAAGACTAACCTTGAAACAAATTACAGCCGGCTACATCTGAGCGCTAGCAGAGGCTCTGGAATTATTAAATGAGCTTCAGAAGAGATTTAACTAACCAAATTCCACTGCAGCATTTTAGTTATGGTACGTGTAGCGGTCCCAAAACATTTGCTCGGGTTTTTCCACCTCCTTTATTGCTTTTGCATATTTCCTAATGAATTCCAACAGGCACAAACCCTATGGAAGCTGGAAGATTTTTTTTTTTTTGGAGAGTATTTCATAACACAACGGCCTGAAGTTCCTTAAAATAGAAATTAGATGTCATGAACGCAACATCCTAAATACATGCTGTATGTGGATTAAACAGAAATCAGGACAGCAGCATCGACGTGCAACACCATATAATTAACTCCTAAAATGGCATTTTAATGGTCTCTGCCCTTCCTCAACTTGGCAGTAGTGTGTATAATTACTCTCTTATTAGCTCTCTGCATCCTTCCCTCGCATTCCCCATTTAAAATTAAACAAAACCTCTTCTGTTGGAGTTTGCCTTGAAGAAGTCTTGTTTTAAAAGGATTACCCCTTGCTAAAAGCAAACTGGGTTCCATAAAAGCAGGCTTATTTGTGCACTTGACGTCTATTTCTTTAGGTATCTAACACACACCTGGATCTTTTAAAAATCTATTTGAATTTTCTTACCGAATTAGCTCAATAAAGTAAATTTTATCACCCATTAAAATTTATGCCAACGCAGCTTGAGCCTGCACGGTATTTCTTCCTATAATCCTCTTGCTGGAGGCTCAATTTAATAAACAAAGGCAGCTCTAATAATTCAAATCTTACTTTCAAAGATGTGATGTGCCTGTCAGAAGCTTTCTGCACCACAGTCAGTACATTTCTTCAGTCTCTCTCCAAGGCTTTGCATACATTTAAGCCTGCGTCTTGCCTTTTGAATGCTGATAACTACCATGGTTCTTCTCCCTCCCTTCAAGGATTAAACGCAAGCACACAGACATTTTTATTAGTGCATCACACACCATTAAATTGTCAGCCTGTCTTCCACGATTCTCTTTAAAAAAAAAAATAAATACGTGGCCTTGAAAACATCTTTACAACAAACCACTTATTTTCTTGGCACTTATTTATAAACTGAAGCAAAGAAAGCCAAAATGCGACCAACAAAGCACCATGTCTTTTCCTTACAGCCAGGTTGCCGAAGATGCGAACCACTCTCCACCCAACATGTATTTTTAAAGACGGCGCAGTACATTCACATAACATCTACCAAAAAGCCTTTCACTTGCCTCCTCCCAAGAGACTTATTTTTATTATTTAAGAGTTCACCCTACTGCCTTCAAGTGGCAAGGTGAGAACCTCCCTGCTTTTGCGCTCTGGTCATACGGAAAAAACTCCCAGAGAAGAAATGCAAGTTTTTAACAGAAGAAGCAATGATATTTTCACCCGAGACAGCTGGGGACATACAGGAGGGATGGTGCCAACACACGTGCTGCGTGTCCCACGCCAAGAGGACGATGGCTTAGGATTCTCTGCCGTTACCTCCTAAGGGTGCTCTGGATTTTTAATTCCTCCCTTATTTTTCGTCAATATTTCTATCTGTGAGCGTATAGGCTCTTTTTCATACACTGCAGCTTCCTTCTCTCAAACCCCAACCTACTGCCAAAGGTGCCCAAAATTTCCTTCGAGGGGGCTGTGCTTTGGCACAATTTTCAACCAGCCCCACAGCCCTAACTTGAGAAAAAACAGCCAGCACTGCAGAAATTCAATCCCTGCCCCATTTGTACCTACTCAGAGGATTCCGCCCATACAAATCTTTGATCTTGTGCCTCACTACCGAGTTTTAGAAGTACCCGACATGGTTGAGATGTTTGACTTAGGAGGCACAAGACCTATTGACATTTTAGATTTGCACATCCCTTCTGTTTTTCAGCACAAGCAGCAGAAATATCCCTGCATCACTTCATCGAGGAGAATGAAAAAATACCAGTAAAATCCCAGAAACCGCTGTAGTCCTGTTCAACGCTGATGCAGTCAGTGCTGGGCAGAAGCCCTCTTGCTCTCCTGCTGTCCTGGGATGGGCAGGACCGGGCTGGTTCCTTACAACTGGTCAGCATGGAATAAACAAGGAACATCCCCGCAACAGCTTGGACGCAGACAGGAGAGTCAATCTGGCCAAGCTGTGTTTCTGTCTCCTCCTGGTTTGCAGAAAGAACAGCTGCAGAGCCTGGAAATAAACCCAGGCGATCACCCGAAGGCCAAGCATGAAGCAGCCAAGCGGGTGCCTTACCCCCATTTCCCTTGCAAGGCGAGCTCATGCAAACAGCTTGCACTGGGGTCTGGACGAGGGCATCGCTCCAACAGCAGAGAAATCCCCGCGGGTACCTTCGGAAGCGGGATCAAGATCTCGATGCAGACATTCAGCCAGCTCCACAAGGACTGCAGGAGCCAGAGGGCGAGAGGACAGAAATGGAGCAGGAGGAGGCACGAGTGGCACGTCCCCGGGGATGGAGGGTGGCTGTCTTCTGCTCAGAGGAGCCCAAAGCCACGCTGGAAGCAGCAGCCCAACACGCTGGCTCCTGCAGGAGGCAGCTCAGCAGAACATCGGTTGACTTGCAGGTTGAACATACACACAGTTGCGCGTTTACCAAGAGCTTTTACGAAGATGCGTGTAAAATGGAAGACTTCTAACCAGCAGCAGAGACGAGTTTTTGCTCCCTAGTCCGAGCCATCTGCTTCGTTTTAAGCCTTGCTCCACTCAGCTTCATTTCTCCAAACTCAGCTTCAGCGCTGAAACAAAAGCTTTGGATTCCTTTTGTTATATTTCGGAAACGATTGCGATTCCAGCACAGTTTGGTAAGGCGTTAATGGGTGTACTGGGCAATCAGAAGCCTTCGCTTGCAACCTGCGATCTCAGCACAACCCAGCAGCGTTATCAGATAACGTGTTAAGACCCCGCCGTGCCTAAAGCGATGGGCACGTGCTGGCTTCAAAACGACGGAACAAGTAGCCAAGCACGCAGATTTTACACAACCGATTCCCAGCTCCCAACCGAAGATGAAATCCTGTTTCAAGATACGGGCTGACAATTTCTAAAACACAGCGGGAACGCAATACCCTAAACCACAATTAAACCAGCAAGGACTTGCTATCCTTTTTTTAAATGAATTTTTTTTTACTATTAAATTTAAATTATTTTTTTTTAAATTTTTTTTTTTTTTTTTTTTACTATTAAATTTTTTTTTTTTTTTTAAAAGGACTACTTGTAACTGCCCACAGCTTGCCCTAGGAGGTACAGCCTTTCCAGTAGCAGGGTAAGGGGGGGACAACAGCGTAACCCCAGCTTTTGTCCAAAGGTTTAAGATGCTCCCTGGAGGGGGGAGCCTCACAAAGAAGAACAAGACTTTTCCATCTTCAGTAATGAAAGCTTGGACTGTAGGCAAAGCTAACTGGAGAGGGGACAGGCTACCGAAAGCTGTAGAGACAAGTACTCAGCCTCACCAGGAAGGACTTGGAATGGGAGAAGCAAGAGGATCCCATCCCGAGACGAGATATGTCCCGAAGCGATGGTCCAAAACCAGTTTAACTAATTTTGTTCATATCACTCTCATGAATCCACAAAAATAACACTTTCCCTTCATGCCCAGATAGGAGGATTTTATCTCATTTTATTAAACGGAACAGTAAGAACTGATATTTTACTTCAGTGATCTATAAAACAGAATTTGTTGTTTCTAAAGCCCAAGATTATGAAGAGGGGAAAAAAAAAAAATTCTCTACTCCGCTCCCAGCTGTTGCACATTTCTGACACTGAGCCACGTCTACAGGCACGGCCAGGATGGACAATTCCTTCTCTGAGCCGTGTTTTAACATTTCCCCATCAAGAATCTGACAGGTTCAAGTTACACAGCTCAGCGCAGGCATCGACGTGGCCGTTAACCCCTGGATCTGAATTTCTGCTCTCCCATAACGCCCGTTACCAACGCGGCTCCTCTAACCATGTTGTGCCCATCCATCGAGACAGACACCAATGGGATTTTTTTTCCCTGTCACCCGGGGTTCCTGACACCTCCCAGCTGCCCAGGACGGTGGTACGGACAGTCAGAAGAGTGGCGTGGAAGCTGCAACCCGACATCTCAGCTAAGATGCCGGAGGCCAGCAAAGACTCGCGGGTTTAAGGTTTTATATCAGCCTGCTTCCAGCGCACCGAACGCACCCAGTTTCACACTGGCATTTGTCATTTATTAAGAGCGCTTTTCAATTTAAATCAGGTGGTTAAAGTGATAGCACCCAATTAACTGCTCAGTAGGAAGACGGCATTAATATTCATGAAACATTCAAAGCAGACGTGGGATTCTTAATTGTCTGAACCTACATGCAACAAAGCTGCACTAATACTGTACCATCCCCTCCCCCCCAAAATATATTTTTAAAATGAATATTCATTTCAGTAGCTGATTTGGGTTCTATTCTGCTTTTTGCCCCTTTAAACACCAGTGTTCAACTTTACCCAACTGCATTCCTGGTGAGAGGGGAATTTTTGGTCCCATAGAAAGAGGAACCAGCCTGACTCAAGCCCACGGGGTTAAACCCGACTAACCCAGGCGTTGGCTGTCATGGGAAATCCCGATTCCAGCCACCATCCCTCCCAAGCGTTGCCATTCCAGGCTTCAATCCCAACACGGCTGTTTTTTCTGACTGCAATGTACAAAATGGTTATTTATAGGAAAAAAAAAAAAAAAAAGTGCCCATTTAAGTTCGATCTCCTTGTCCTACAAGGTGGGGGCTCTGTTGGGTTACAAAAAGCAGGGTCAGATGAAATTATTTTGGAGGTGGTTGCAGGCTAACCGCCGAGGAGCTGCCTGCCTCTGCTCACCGGGGCCGAGCAGGAGCTCCCGCAGCACCCCGAGCAGGACAAACCTCCGCTGCACCGTGGCCCTTGCAGCTACGTTGGTTTTATCGGCGTCTCGTTTTCCACCCCCATCGGACTCGTGAGCCTCCTCCCCGCAGCCCCAGCCAGCAGCTCTGCGCAGACCGCTGCTCCCCATCTAGACAAACATTAAACTTGCCATGCCGAACGGTGGAGTAAGAAATTTTTTCAAGCACATCCCAAGAGAAATGATTGCAAATAGCAGGAGACTGAATTGTACTTGGAGATACCAAGGCGGGGAGGGGTTGCGAAGCGCAGGAGTGATATCAAACATCACGCGGGACCTGCTGCAATCAATAGAGCAAACTTCATCAGCAGAGGGCACTCGGATGCCAAGAGAGAACAAACCCAGGGCGCGGGACTGGGAGGGATGAGTTTTGCCTTTAGTCCTCAAGCAGTCACAAATGCAACACGTTCGATCCAAGGTCTAACTTTGGGCTCGCTTCCAGCCAGAGCAAAACGCCTCTGCTGCCAGCTCCCATTTCGAAGGGTCTCTGCAATGTCGCATGCTGGACGCGGTGGGTTTGCTTTGAGAGCAAAGACCAGAGAACAAGAAACCCCACTCCAGTCCCTGAGGAGTTCTTCTACTTTGGGAAACTCTTTAAGGGGAAAATGTGCACTACCAGCAGTCACGCCAGCTGTTAGAATAAGGAGAAAGCCATGTCACGAGTCAAGCCAAGCATCTTGTTAGACTTTTTACGCTGCAACATTTTGCAAAGAAAGCTTGAATCTTCTTGGAGAAAAGCAGCCAACTTTGTAGCAGCGAAATTTGAAATTTACCGACAAGCAGGCAGGAAACTTGTGAACCATCCTGTGAGTATTAAAATGCAGCGCACCAGGAGCCACATCTCAGCCAGGTAACCTCCACTTGCTCAAATGGAAACTGAACGTAAGGACTAGGACCAGTAGGACCAGTTTCAATTGTACTTAATTGCAGGGGCTGGGAAGGCAAGTTTTACTGGTTAATGGTCCTTGCAAGAAGCATTTACCACGGGGTCTGTGGCAGGTGGTCATTTTAAAGTAGCTGTTGCAGCAAGGATTAAGCCTACAGCTACAGCATCCGTCTCCCAGCAAAGGCAATGAGCTGTGCACCTTATAGCGTGCTGTTCTCATCCCACGTGTTTCATATAACCCATATCAGGGAAAATGCAAATGTTTACATACACTATACAGAGGGGGAAGATTGGTAGTTGTATTTTTTTTCATTTACATAGGTTTAAAGACTGATATGTAAGACAGGTTTTTCAGATTTAAGGCAAAAATCAGAATGCGTGATTGACAAGAGTCTGCAAAACCCAAATTCTGCTTCAGCATCACAAGAACGCACACCTTGCAAGCACTCTACCCCTGGCAAACGTTGGGAGAGCAAACCGGACTCTTCCAGGGCTTGAATGCCTAGGACTTCCAGGCACTGAACAAATCAACTTTTGACCTCCTGATACTGCACCCTTTTTATAAACCCATGGGTCGGGACATGAAGCAATTTAGTAATTGTCATGAGAAAGACAGCATAGAATCACAGAATCGTTTGGGTTGGAAAATCCCTCTAAGCTCCCCCAGCCCAACCGTTCCTCTACCCCTGCCATCCCACCACTAAACCCTGGCCCTAAGCACCTCATCTGCCCGGCTTTTAA
>NW_009258544.1:273913-283367 GCF_000687185.1 Egretta garzetta
GTTGGCCTTCTTGGCCACCTGGGCACCCTGCTGGCTCATATTCAGCCGCCTGTCAACCAGTACCCCCAGGTCTTTTATGTCTTCTAAACGTGAAAACCAGCCATCAAAGTGTGGCAGTTCTGCGAAGGATCCGTAAGCTTTCATTTTCCCAAGCCACCAATACTACAACATGTAAAAAAATAAAAATAAATGTATTTAGCTAAGAGACTTGAGAATTAGATCTTTCAAAAGGTGAGAACTGAGAAATCTCACTCCTGCAAGAAAGCCAATTTTTGCAAATAGCTAAAAACCGCGTTACAATTATGCATCACCATACAGCCGGCGGTGTTGTGGCAGCCCATTTGCATATCTATTACTCTCCAAATTTGACAGTCCACAAACACCAAGAATACTTTATCGTTACTGAACGCTGATGCCAAGACTTGCTTTTCTTTGAGAATTCAGAGCTGTGCAAAATCCTCTGTCTAAAGCACAACATTCACTGCCGGTGCTCACTGTAATTCTCTGCTCTGTGACCCGCTCGGCTTAAAATTTAAGAACAAATTCACCTTCTATATATGTAATACTTCTGTAAGACATAAGGCACCAAATATTTACTTCTGGATGTAGTTCAAAGATCAAATACGAGTTTAAGGACTAGATGTGCATTGCGACCGACCTTCTCCACGTTACGCCAACGGGGATACGTAACCTCCTGTCTGGAGCAGTAATAAACTACGCCTCCAGGGATAAAAAAGCCTCTATTGAAAAACCCAGTGGAAACAAGACCCGCGGCCATCGAGGAAGGCATCGGCAGACAGTAAACCCAAAAGCACACCTTTTCTCGCCTCTGTCCGTTCTCACCCCCCAGCGAGGCGCCGATCCTACTCCTACCAAGGGGCGCCCAGGGGCTTCGACACCGCGTGTCAACACGTTTTTGCATGCACGCACAGCTTGTTTTGATAGAAGGCAATTTCCCTGCCAGAGGTGAGCAAATAGACACCGTTCGGTAACTACCGAGGGTTAAAGGCTAGGGAACGAGCATACCTCCCCTCTTTTTTTTTTTTTTTTCCTCTCCAGTGTGATGTTATTTTGTCTATTACAAAAAGGAGTCCAAGTGTTGCGCTCAGTTTTCCACAATTCTTCACTTTTTGTGATAACATAATAGAAATAGTTCTGTTAAAAGTCTAATTCCCGGCAGGCTTAATATGAACATTCTCCGAGAGTGCTGTTCATGCTTAAAAAGAGGCATTAAAACAGCTAAAACATTTGATGTTTGGAAACAAAGTTACCCATCTGCCAAGGGTTTTGGAAGCATTACATACCACGAAAGATTTTCTGTTCTAAAACCATTTCATGTTAAAGAAAAATCTCCAGACACGCAAAGCTTAAAGCTTAAAAATAATCCCTTCCACTTACTTCTAGCTCTCCCTTGCAAAAGCGTTTGTTTACTGTGAAGCACCAGTCTTCTGCTGCAAAGAGCCACCCATCGCAGAAGATTGAGTATTTAGATCTACTTTACCTCTACAAAATAATGGCATTTATAAATTAATCATAGCACTTAAAAATAACTGACCTACTTTGCCCGGCCACCTAGGATTCACCGCGCGCAAGCATCCAAGCTACGCATTACCGCCGTGCCAATGGAAGTGGGAAGGTACGGCACGTCAAGCTGAGCTCTCATGGCAAGCTGCTGCACAACCTGTGCCGTGTGCGTGCTTAGCTGCCCCGAAAACGCTGCCGCAGGGGCTCGCCAATCCCCCCAGTGTGCAGGTCCCGTGTCCTCCGTCAGGTTTCCCCAACCCAAAGCGCTGCAGCCCGGCTGACCCCGGCATCGGCGCCGTGCTCTGACACGCCGGAGGTACTTGAAGCTTCAGCTGCAGAGCTGGGATTTGCAGGAAGCTCGTTGTCTGCAGAGAGAAGCACTGAAAATAGCTTGAAAGACAACAAACAACACATCCCTTGGTTGCAATGTGCCCAGGAAGGTAGGGCCGGGCTTCCAAGCAGGGTGGCTGGAAGATAAGCCCAAAAGCAGGTCACAGGGAGCACCCTTACCGGGGTGGGGGGGGCAAAGGCAGGGTGCTCGGGGTGAGAAATAGCTTGGTGCTGGCAAAGCCACAGGCATCAAGAAGCATTTTGGCAAGTTCAAGGGCAGCGGTACATCTGGAACACCAGGCACCGAGGGCCAGAGGTCCTGCTCTGTCTGGGCTGTGGAGGTGACCAAATTCTTACCCTTTCCTAATCCTAAAATCCTGCTGGCTTTAAGTTACCACTAACATATGGCTGAGCAGGATGAAGCTGTTCCTCCCACCTACCCTTAAAGCAAGTAGCTTTTCTGACACTTCAACTTCCTGGGAAATTCAGGTTTTTCTGGAAGAATACTCAGTGCATGAAAAATATAGCAAAACCCAGTAAGATGTGAAGGAAGGCGGCTGCCGTTGTACAAAGCATGCAGATCTCCGACACCTCGGTTCTGGGGCTGGCAATGTAACTGGGATTTTATCTAAATTCACCTTCTGTATGGCAGCTCCAGTGCAAATTTGTCATGTGGGCAAGGGAAAAACTACTCAAAGCCAGGTAAGACGTGAAACAGAGGTGCACATCTCTATTTAAGAATAGATTTAATTAAAAAAAAAAAATAAATCATAACAGCTCCAAAATTATCCTCGGCGTCTTCCCTGTTCTTCCACAGATGTCTCGTCCTTCATTTTCTTCCCCCGTAGAGCAACCATAGCGCTGTTCGCGCTGTTCGTTTCATTTTTATTATCAACCAGTAGAAAAACCTCACAAGCGTAGGGGAAGTTATTTCCAGCAGTTTCTCTGGCTGCGTTTCCGTGGCTGGGATAGCTGCTGGCAGCCAGCGGCCCCAGAGCAAACCCCGGCCACGCACCCGCGGAGACGGCACACGTTCTACCTTCCAGTACAACCAGGGGGTCCCAGAGCAGCCAGTGGATATATAAAAGAACCAAACCACATTGAGAAAACGACTTCTCCCTTTCTGCACCAGAAGATGCTCTGATCTCATTTGTTGACATTTATCATTAGGAAGAGAGACATCTGAAAGCTCTGCGAGGAGAGGAAAGCTTCTTAGGGTTTTTAAGAAAGCCTACATTAAACAGCAAGAATGGCAAGGGCCGATTAGTCCTTCAGCTTGAGACGCACAGTACAGTTCATGCAATTTTTTATTTTTTTTTTAAATTTTTTTTTAAAAGAACTTAAGTGAATCAGCTAAGACAACATAACCAGCAGCCTTCTGATTCAGGTACCTTTTTAACAGGAGAGCTCGATGAATAAACACATCTTGAAGCCATAGCTCAACTTCCCCAAAATCAAAGCTGACACTTTTAACAATATATGCTAAAGGAAAAAAAGCAGAAGCATAAATCAAACTGGCACAGAGGGGAAAAAAAAAAAAAATTAGAGGTATTTTCAAAGGCCCCTCAAACCCCACTTCAAACCACAAGCCAAAATTCTATTTTCAGAAGAGTACATTGATTTGACGGAGGCTTCTGCAGACATACAATGACATCTCCCTCTAAAGCCCTGAGATATTCAGCAATTAAGCACATCCAGGGCAGCTCACTAACTACACTTGCTCGCTTATGACAACTGGCTGCAAACGCAAACCATGCTCTTAAACAGGCTGCTCAATACGCAATTTAACAATTAATCCTTCTATCTGTTCAAATGCTGCTTAAAACAAATCATTAGAAAGAAAATTAAGCCAGCAGCCATCCATCATTTCTGATTCAGCCAAAACAGTATCTCGCCATTTCGTAGAATGTCAAACTACACAAGGCAATCCAACAGCTTTTCAGGGAAAATAGGAATGCAAAAAAAAAAAAAGAAAAGTAAAATCAAATATTGTGTGAAGGTTACCTGGCTGGATAACCTTTGGGTTCATTTAAACAACCCCACCCTACCTAAAAACGTGGCAAATACCACAAAAATTAAATGGAGATACCAACCACCCGCCTGCAGATCTGAAAGCCTCAGGTGCCTCGTGGGCCTGTATCCCACCATGGGCAACAAAACCCATGCCTGACTTTTAAAGACCATTTTCTTTCCACAAATACCTTTGCCGCCTGGATGGCGCTGAACGCCCACAGCCAAGCTAACGGGCTGTTAACGAAGCAGGGTAGAAAGCATGGTTGATATTCAACTGACCAAGAGAAACAATTTTTTATTTCTTCGAGCTTTTTTTTTTTTCCAGAATGAGTTGGTATCTTTTGCTATTGTTGAGAAGATTTCTATGGGAAATTCAAATATTCATTAAATATAACAACTGGTAAAATAAGCTCATTCTGTCATATTTAGATTTCCTTTTTTCTATAAGAGAAGGAAAACAGCAAAAACACTTCTTCAGGAAAACCATACCTGGGAAGAAACAGAGAAATCATTTCACTTTCAGCACAGAAACCAAAGATTAAGAGGAACAAGGCTGCCTTTTCACGCACCAGAGACACTTAACTGAAGGCGAGGTCAGCCTTTGGTATCTGCAAGATCGAGAAGTACAAATAAAGATCCTGAATTTTCACCTCTGAGGGAAGCCCCACGGCCTCACCGGCTCTAGGAGCTCCTGATAAACCCCCTTTTGTTTCAAAACTTTCTGGAATTTCCTGCATACCTTAATGCAATTAAAAAGAGGAAAAGAAATGCACCAACAGCCCCGTTTCCCGTGCTCGACCAGCGCAGGGACGCTCCTATCAAACTTGCAGAAGGCTTCTCCCTGAAACACACGGCTTAAACTTGACTCACAGGCACCCTACAAGGGGGGCAGAAAAAGCGCTAACGCTCTGGAACAGGCTTACTTTTTCACGGCAAGAAGCAGGACAGAAAAGACTGAGCTTGAGTGAAGCCTCTTTAGAAGCTAAACCAGGCCTTACCCTTCCTAGTTCACGCCACGTACGAGAAGATCAAGTGCTCTACTGCCAAGTCAAGCTCACTGCATGCTCACTCGCTTCAGCTCTGTTCTTACCTTGCTTTTTCGTGGGTCTATGCGTTAGCCCCTAAAACCCAGCAAATGTGGGTGCCCGCCACTGCTCCCATTTGCGGGGCACGTGCCGAACCATGGTACCTCCCCAGTGCCTTCTCCAGGGAGCATCCAGGGCAGAAATGCTGGACACGGAAACACTTCGCTCAAGTAAGCGTCGTTAAGGCAGGCTTTGCTCCTTAATCCAAATCAGCTCTGCCTGTCCCTCAGTCTGGATCCAAACTACGTGCAGGCTTCCTGCACTTTAAAAATCTTACCTGCTGCTTTACCTATTCTTAAACTTCTATTGCTGTGGAAAGCCCATTTGAAAAGGACCTTAATCAAAGAGAAACCTTACTGTTCTCAACCTTCCCAAGGTCAGCAGGAGACACGTTTTAAAGCTCAAGCTAAAAGGGTTTGGGGGTTTTTTGTTTCTTGAGTGGCTAACCTTGCTGCTTATCATTTACGCTTGCTTCAGACAATTCTGTGTTAAGGTTTTTATTCTAATGAAGCGGAGAACGTGTCATTCCTGAGAGAGCCAAGGTTCAACGCTCCAAAGTCTCTATTGATACAGCAGATACTGCACAGACAGCAACGTGGGTATTCCCCGAACATCTTCATTTCTAAAAGCACGACTTTGGCCAACAATAAATTCTAACTCCTGAAAACATGGCCAAACCAATTTATTTTGTGACCAAGCAGCTAGATGTAATCAAGAGTCTGTAAATCAGATTTTATAAAGCCACACCAGCCAACCGGTTCCCATACCAGGGGACACCAGCTGATCTTTAACTCTAATAATACAAGTGATATAAATGAGGAAAAAAGAAAAGGTGGCATACTTGAGATAAGACACTAATTAAAAGCTCATTTCCTTTGGAATTAGCAGTGAGCTTTCTTTAGAAGTATCTCATTACCATGCATTTTATCTGTCACCTCCAATATTTCAAATTCAATATTAACATTGGAAACACAGCTCAGAACTTAGGCGCGGTTTTCAAGTAAACTCTGTTAAATATTAGCTAGATCATTACAAAGCCTTTCTATCCTGCCGCAGGTTTGCGCACTGCTTCACCCAGATTAAAAGCAAGCGCCGAGGCTCACCTGCGGCTCTGTCGGCAAGTAGGGCACAAAGTTGGGCGGCCAGGAGGGATTAGAAAGCCAGCAGCCCGCTCGTCATGCACAGGGGACGTGCCACGTTCCAGCGCTGGCCAGACACCGAGAAGGAGCAGGAAGCAAAAAGGATGCCAAGAGGAGACGAGGTGAAAAAACAGAAGGAAAAGCTGCAAATGTGGAGCACGGGGGGGGGACGGACATCAAAAAAATAGCGAACACTGGTAGGAAGCAAGTTTTCACTTAGCGTTTTTTGAACAAAATGCAAATCCAACGTCACTGCAGAAAAGCTGAAGTTGCACAAGGCTTACTTGCATGAGCAAACAGTCCCCAAATACGAGTGTTTATTCCCAAAATTTTACGTAGGAGCATCAGAATTTTAGCATTAGGGAAAAAAAGGAATGTCAGAAAATGGCAAAGGTGGAAAAAGGGGAACATCTTCCGACATTTTAGGTCTGCAGCACAGGGCTGAACTGATGAGTCAACTTGCTTTGAAAACCAGCAGAAATTAGATCTTCGGGTTTTGACTGCGGCTCAGCCATGAAAGCTAGTTCATTAAAAACATACCCGAGTACTACAGTAACCAGTTCAAGAAACACCGCAAGTACATGCCTTTTAATCTTACAGCTCAATTAAGAGTTCAGAGAAAGACAGCTACTTTAAGTGCAACCTCAGTGAAATCCAACTTCTTTTTTTCCCTTTTCTTGCCAAAGGAGCAGAGATCCTGAACAGAAAACAGAAAACCGCTGAAGACCACCAGGCAACAAGACCATAAACCAGCAGTTCTGATGGTCACCTGCTCACCTTACAACGGTACCGCAGGCAAGCATTGCCACTCCTGCCGGATATATTACAGTTGGGGTCTTTCTGGCGGGCTTTTTGGAGGGCGTTGAGGTCACCCAAGACCTCTTGTTTACCGCAGCATGCACGCCAGCCGGTGACGAGCGCACCTCTTGTTTTTTCCTGCTGGAGTAGCACTCTAGACTCGGCGTTACAAATGGGAGCACTATTGTTAAAGAATCAATTGGACAATGAAAGAGCTAAGGACACTTGTCTTACAGAAAATTACTGTCAAATGCTGCCAGACCCAGCTTTCCCTCTTTCTGGGCCACCAGCCAGATACTAATCATTTCAGGTCCCTACTAATTCTTAGCTGTGTAACACACTGCGTGATACAAAAGGGGCAGCTTCATCCAGCCGGTGCTTTAGGACACTTTTATTGATTATTAAAAAAGAAGAAACTGCTGCTATCCCAAATATAGACAGCGACATTATTACCTGCTGGAAAGTTAAAGCACTTCCCGAGGCACCACCTGAAGGGACACGTGCCAGCATCTCCTTATGAAAGGCAGCCTTCCTGCCTTTTTAGAGCACGATGTCAAAAGCCATTCCGCAAGCTGGGCAGACAAAACAGGCCTGGAAGTCACGCCTCATCTTGGCAAGAAGGGATTCGCTTTTTTAAAAAGGTACAAAGAGCACCTGGATAATCGAGATGCCTTTGACCTCAACTGTATTTATTGATCGCCAACTGTATCAGAAGCGGTTCACTGAAGTGAAAACAATGCTCTTAAATAAACAGAGTGCAATATTTCACCCAGATTTCACAACTATGCCAAAGAACATCTTAGCAGGGTAAGGTGCCTCTACAGAGACATTAAATAGGCTTGTTACAACTGGCCAAGCTTAGAAGCACATAACGTCCTTAAAAACCCTTCTTGCTTGACCAGCTCTAAGAGAACTACTAACTTCTGGCAACCCCTGTGTCTACTGGAACAAACCAAAAGGCTCAAGTTCCTCATAGTTTAAAACAAAAAAAAAAAGAAAGAGAAAAACAAAGTCCCACAACCCCAAACCCCAACAGTTTTTGTGTCCGAGGTGCTGCGTTCCCCTGAAGCCAACAAGCATCGATTGGAAGAACTGGAAGATCACGCTCCTGTATGTGCGCTGATCCTCTTCAATCACCTGGGAAGTTGCGAGGTATTTGCCTCTGCAAAATGTATTAGCTGAAACTTTGCACCATAATACTGCTATCATGCATCCTCCTTACAACTCGCAAAATGGGCAGAAGCCGAACGGCCCATTGATGCCCAAACCTGTCTGCAACTACAGCATAAGCACATCTTATTCGTGTTCCCATCACTTTGCCTTACAACAAAGTGCCCCAAATCTCTTTTGTTACAAGAGATCTTCCACAACCTCACGCGCAAGGTCCGTAGCAGCCGATCCGCACGCTGCATTTTGAAAGAAGACACAGTACGAATGATCCTGGAACGTACTGTCCTCATTACCCGAGTACTCACCTGCACTCACGCCAGCCCTCACAAAAAACATGGATATCATTTTAATTTTCCCCTTCCCAGACAGCACGTAGATGAGGTTCTCTCCTCTTCACACTGCTCAAGTGGGTGCGTGTGAATTCCAGAAGGCAAAACGAAGAGAACACATAGGCCACATCTCTTTGAATTAAGCCCCATTAAGGAGGGCGACTGTTCCTGTACTAACATACCTCCAGCGCAAAAATCACTTAGCTGCAGCCTTCCTGACAAAGATAATTTCATCTTGCTGCACCTGCTGCAGCGCTCGCTCAGAGCACGTAGCAAACCTTTGCTTAAATAAGTTTACAGGTGGCTGTTACTTTGCTGATTCCAGAAACACTGGGAAAAACGTTGTTTGCTGCCTCGGGAGCAGTTTCCCAGCTTGGCTTGACAAGTCTGACGCACCTTGAGCTCCCAGTAAAAAACTAGAGAGTAAGAAAGCGTTCCGAGTCGAGTTTAGCTTTACGGACGCCTGCCTAAGCACCTCAGCCTTACTGCCAGTGCCTTCGTGGTGGTTTTGTTATACCTCCATGTCTCAGGTGCAGGCAGAAATGCATGCGAAACAGCCGGACGGGGCAGGAGCACACCCACGCCTGAGCGGGGACAACCCAGCACCTCACCGGGCCACTTCAGCATTTTCCCTGGGGATAGACTCAGACAACCTGCCCGAGCAGCGCCCGTCACCCCGAACCGGGAGCCGGCCTCTGCCAACATTCACCCCCCTCCCGCCTAGCAGAAGCCAGGCTGGACGACGAGATTAACCACGGTTCCTTGTTATTCTCCAAGCCTCCCCGGGTATCAGACAAACCACGTCGTGTCTCACCGGGGAGCACCCCTCGCTGCGCCGCCGGGGCCAAGGGGGCGGCTTTGCCCCTCCTCGAAGCAACACGCCGGGTTTTACCGGGCCGGGGAGGCCTCAATTAG
This sequence comes from Egretta garzetta, assembly GCF_000687185.1. NCBI lineage: Eukaryota > Metazoa > Chordata > Aves > Pelecaniformes > Ardeidae > Egretta > Egretta garzetta. The sequence continues at coordinate 283,217 of NW_009258544.1, forward strand.
CGCAATTACTCCTTCGGGAGTTTGGTTCACCTTGAACTGGAGGCTTTCCAGGCAGGGCTCAGGGTGCTGGGATCCCGCCGGGGGGAAGACGGCGGGGGGGTCCTGCGCGGCCTCCAGCCCCTGCTCCTGCATTTTCCGAACCAGGCTCTGA
>NW_009258544.1:284683-285270 GCF_000687185.1 Egretta garzetta
GGGACGCCCGAGGCACCCAAGCTCTCCTTCCAGAAATAAAACCTCATCCCTGCAGTTAGGATCCAATTTTGTTTGGACGAGAGGAAGCCCCCTTGCCTTCCCCGACGAGTCCGGGAGGCCAGGGGCGGCCGGACCAACCCCCCCCTTTCAGGGGGTCCTGGTTTCGGCTGGGACAGAGTTAATTTTCTTCCTAGCAGCCAGCACAGTGCTGTGGTTTGGATTTAGTACCAGAAGGATGCTGATAACACACCGGTGGTTTCGGTTGTTGCCAAGCAGTGCTCAGACTGCTCAAGGACTTTTTGAGCTTCTCCTGCTCGGCCAGGGGCATCACAAGCTGGGGGGAGCACAGGACAGCTGACCCCAACTGACCAATATTCCAGACCACAGAACGTCGTGCTGGGGGGCGTTAGGTGGGCGGTCATGGGCAGAGTGATCGGGGCTCGGGGAGTGATCGCAGCTCGGGACGGGCTGGGCATCGGTCGGTGGGTGGTGAGCGATTGCCCTGGTTGCCAAGAAGGCCAATGGCATCCTGGGGTGCATCAAGAGGAGCGTGGCCAGCAGGGCAAGGGAGGTTCTCCTCCCCCTCT
>NW_009258544.1:285735-291119 GCF_000687185.1 Egretta garzetta
CTGCCCAGGGAGGTTGTGGAGTCTCCTTCTCTGGAGATATTCAAGGCCCGCCTGGATGAAGTCCTGTGTAGATTGCTCTAGGAGAGCCTGCTCTAGCAGGGGGGTTGGACTGGATGATCTCCCGAGGTCCCTTCCAACCCTTGCCATTCTGTGATTCTGTGGTGCATCATTCGTTTTGTATACTCTGTATATTCTCTTACCGTTCTCATCATTACTATTATTATTATTTTCTCTTATTAAACTGTCCTTATCTCAGCCCACAGCTCTAACCTTTTCTTGTTCTTCCCGATTCTCTCCCCCATCCCACTGAGGGCAGGGGGGGAGTGAGCGAGCGGCTGCGTGGTGCTGGGTTGGCAGCCGGGTTAAACCACGACACAGGTTCGATCCCTTTGAGCGAGATAAAGACACAAACGAGGTCAGATGTCCTAAGCCCACCCGTTTATTAATTGTTCGGGGGAAAGAGAGAAAGCAGCGACAGGAAAGGCAGGAAGGAAAGAGAAGAAATCAAGCGAGAGGTCCGGATAGAAGAGAGCAGACAGTCACCACCATGAATCCGTGGCGTCCCGGGGGTCCGTGCTTCTGTGAGTGCACACGGTGGTCTCTTCACGAGGTCGGTGATCTTCCTCCAGCGTCTTTGATGGTCTCCCACGAGGTCTCCCCGCAGCCCGAGCCTGCAGCCTTTCCCGTAGAGCACAGCCCACCACATGCACACACATTTCGCGCGCTTTCCTTTTGGTGGGCTCCGTTTGCGCGCTTTCTTATTGCTGGGCAGGGGCAGGGCTCTGCTCGCGTGCTCTAAGTGGCAGCAAACTGCAAGCCTTGGTGGGCAGGCGGCCCCACCTGGGTGTCCACTGCTTCAGCCAGCCTGCAAGCCACCTTGCCTGCGGCAACGCTGATCTTCGCCCAGCGCCACACAAAGGAGCAAGCTCTGAGACAGCCAGCTGGCCAGTCAGGCTCCCACACCCGCACAGGCACCGAATTTCCCGTTAGCTGCTCGGAGCCTTTGCCAGCAGCCTCTGCGAAGCTCCTCCGCTTGGTGCAAGCAGCGCTGGGCCGTCCAAAGGCCGGGTCCCGCCAGATGGGTTTGCACAACCTTGCAATGCCATCTTGCCAACCCCCCCCCCTTTGCATTTTGCAGCCTTGCCCACTGCCCCGCTCCCCTTCCCCTGCGCCCACGTGGGCTGGCTTTCCCCAAACCTCCACCACCAGTTCCAAAAAGCCTTTGCTCCCGGGGCTGGTGCTGCGACAAGGTGGGCCAGAGCTCGGAGCAGGGAGGCGAAAGTGCTGGGGGAGCTGTGCAGAGCTCCAGGGGCATGGGGCCCTTTGCACATCCCGGCTGCAGGGGCTGGATCGACCCTCCCGGCACGGAGCATGCGTGGGTCACACGGAGGTGCCGGCCACGGGGATTCGCCCCACACCATCCAAGCCCAGCCCGCCTCCGGGTCTTTTATACCACAACATACTCCCTGGGGTAAAGCCCAGGTTTAGGGAGCTCCAGCTGGAAAGGGTGGCTTGACCTTACGCTGATTTTACATTAACCAAGTAAGACACTCAGCGAGCATCTTAATTACAGCATTATCTTCATTAGCAGAGCCGGGAAGGTGTTTACTAAGAGGTGAGGCCTCAGCGTTGCCGCCACCTTCACAGAATAGAATCATAGAATCGCTTTGGTTGGAAAAGCCCTTTAAGATCATCGAGTCCAACCTTTAACCTAACCCTGCCATCCCACCACTAAACCCTGTCCCTAAGCACCTCATCCATCCTTCTTTTAAATCCCTCCAGGGATGGGGACTCGACCACCTCCCTGGGCAGCCCCTTCCAGAGCCTGACAGCCCTTTCGGTGAAGAAGTTTTTCCTAATGTCCAACCTAAACCTGCCCTGGCGCAACTTCAAACCATTCCCCCTCTTTCAAACCATTCCCCCTGCTTCAAACCATTCCCCCTTCACCGCTTCGCCCTGCAAGCACGCGGTCCTTCCGTCTGATCTGCCCCAGCACAAATCTGGGAGAGCCCCGGCACACGGCGTGCGAGCTCCGGGAAACAAGCGGCAGCCGGAGCGGGGTGCGCGTGTCGCTCCCTGCGTTACTGGGGTGCGCTGAGGCGAGCAAGAGCGTGCACAAAAAACACAGGACTGGACGCTGACCCCTTGGTTGCGTTGGGTGAGCTGGTGAAGGTCGTGAACTGCTCAGATATTGGGATTCTGGTGGCTTTGCAAAGCAGGAACGGTCTTAAAAGAATTATTCTTTTAGCTTGGCCCGAAGATTGTTTCCATGGCAATAAGCACCCGTACACACCCCGCTCCTTTGTTTAAGTTATTCGTTAGTCTTATTTGTCACACGCCGTGAAAACAAAATCATAGGGTGAAATGCAAAGAGATTTTAAGATAATGAAAGGTTATTGCCTTCCGCTGTTCCTCTTCGTGTGCAGAGGGAGCGTGCGGCCGGAGCCAGCCCCGCCGGGGAATTTCCATTGCAAATGAGTTCAAAATCCCACCAATGCTTTTACACGCTCGGGCGGATGGAATAGGTCGGGCAGAATTCATCTTTCTGCTTTCACCTAAGAAGTTCTTGAAGTGCTGCTGTACAGGAGGTGTCGCTAAATGGAACAGAAAAAAAAAAAAAACAAAAACCAAAGGAAAATTGGCAAGTTCAAGTGCAATGGTGAAAATAAGGTGGCTGGGTGAAACTTCAAGGCCCCCTTCTGCCTGCCCCACGCCGGCGTGACGGTGTGTCCCCTCCCCTGGCCTGGGGCAGTCTATCCAAAAGCAAACCATGTCCTCACTGTGTATTGGAAAGAAATATCCCAGGTGCTCTCATTCCAGCATGGGATAAAGGATCTTGGCAGAGGCCCCGTCTACTGTAACGCATTTAAATAGAGCTTCAAAGATGCGGTTTGTATGCTAGCATAAAATAAATAAATAAATCAAATTTACATGGCGATTATTATCTTGTTCCAGATTAGCTGCTGGGGCCCGCCTGCGAAATCCTGCCTTTCCCGCGCTCAAGCTCGGTTCTTGTCCCTTCAGCCTCCCCCCGCGCCGGGCTCTACGCTGATGATTCATGTATTAATATGTGGTTATTAGAGGAGTCCTCTACCTCCACTGCTGCTATCTGTCTCTGGCAATGGAAGGAGGAAATGAATTCTTAAAACCTCAGGAACAAATAGTCCGTGCATGGAGATCAATCCTGCTCCCGCTGACGTCAATGGAAACAGTTCCATCGGCTTCAGTAGGGGCCCAATTAGTCCTATATATCAGATATTAGCTTGATTTATAACCTCGCAAAACTCCATGTGGCTGAAAGGGGAAAGCTGTATCTGTTAAAAATAACGCATGGGAATTAAGTGACTGCCAAAGATCTTTCTCTTTTGGGGGGAAAAACAACTATTGGGGCTGTTGGCTGTGAACAGGAGGCTGCCTGTGACCTGGGGAGCACCCCAGCCCCCTCCGCTGCTGCCCGCCCCGAGACCCCCAGCTCTCGCAGCGAGGCTGTAACGAGTTATTGCTCTTTAATGAACTCCTCCGCCTCATCCATCTCCCCCCTGGAAAGCCGGGCGGGAGGGCAGCAGGGGCGAGCGCGGCCGGCGGCGGGGGGCGCCACAGCTCTTCAAAACAGCTTTTACTGCCCGAAAATAAGAACTTAATTTCGTTCCGAATTTACCGCTGGACCACCCACCCTGCTGTGAACAGGCCCCCCCCGCTGTACCCAAGGAGGTGTCTAACATCTGGGTGCCTGAATTTGCAGAACCCCCCTCCCCTCCTCCTTACCTCCATGGTCCTACGCCCCGTGGCCCTGCCCCTGGCACCCCCTGCTCCTCAGCCCCCAGCTCCACCAGTTTGGGACCAGTTGTGCTGGGGACAGTAGGGACAGGTCGATGTCCCCTGCCCGTACAAAATTTCACCCCAAACTCGCAGCTCTGGAGCATCTTTCCCCCCCTGCCCCACCAGGCAGAGGGAAGAAGACAACGACCCAGAAATCACCACCGGTCCTTCATTTCCCTAATTAGAAGCCACCAGCTAATGAGATATCATCCAAGCAAAATATTAGGAGTCGCATAATAATTATATCAATGAAATCAACAACAATTTAACAGCAAAGGTTAATTACATTTATTTAAAAATCTGATAGACAAAATGATGCTCAAACAGTTGGGCAGACTAATTGAAAGCTAATGTTGCTCCTAAATTGAATTTCAAATGAATTTTACATCCATAGTTCATTTTGCTAATTTCATTCCCTGTATCCTGTAATTTGTTGTCAGTGATTGATTACTTAAGTGAATAATATCTATGTACCAGGACCACTTCGTAATAGAGTGTGCCAAGTGTGATCATACTGCTAATAAATACAGTTTCTTTAAGGTTTCCTTCTCTGTCTGGATTTTGGAAGAGCAGGGATGCAGTGCTGGGGGAGCAAAGGGCCGGCAGCAGCTCTAAGCTCCTATTTTAGTTCCATCTCAACAACAGGTTGCAAACCCCTCCCCGTGCTGGCGGCAGCCGCCCCTCGCAGCCCTCCGACACGCGGCGGCGCTTCATCACCCCTCAAATCCTCATTTTCGTTTGTCAACGGTGGAAAATTTATCTATCGAGGCTTTGGCGGGGAATATTCCGCACGCAATATTCCGTGCAAGAGGCGTTGCAGCCCCGGTGCCCGCAGCCAGCCCTCTCCAACCCGAAATCCAGCGCCGAGCCCCGGGCCGGCACTGCGGACCCCAGACCCCCCGACCCGATGGGTCAACCATCCCTCGAAACCCCGTCGCCGGGAGCGGAGGCTCGGGGTGACCACAGCAGAGCCCCAACAGGCGCTGCTTCCTCTTCTTGGTGCCTTTGAAGCATCCGCCGCTGCAAGATGAATGCAATTATATCTTAATAAAATTTTAATACAGGGAATTATGCACTTTGCATCCAACCAACAATTAGCTGTTGCTATGGTACAGCCAGAGTGTAATCACAATAACGAAGCCAGCCGAGGGAAGGCATTAATCAGGATGTCTATCATTATCCAACCTCACCCCCTGCCTCCCCAGCTCCTGATTCGGAGCCTCCCGTTGCTTTAACGGGAAAAACAACCCCAAAATGAAGCGGATCCCTCTCTGGGCACCGTTTCCCATCCCAGCTGCGGTTTGGTTTGGCCAAGGAGCCAAAGCTGCTGGCACCCCACTGCTCCAGCTCCGGGCCCACTCCAGGGCCGAAACCCCATGGGCAGCAGCAATCCCCCCCCCGCCCCAACTTCACATCTTTTCATCGTTTATTCCCCGGGATCCAAAGGAAACATCCGACAAACCGGAGATGCGGGGGGAAAATGGCAGCTGACGGAGCTTCTGCGGATGGAAGGGGAAGAAATTCATTAATTTTTCATCGCCGTGGCTGGGACGTGAGCAGCTCAT
>NW_009258544.1:291195-294082 GCF_000687185.1 Egretta garzetta
GCTCGCATGCCCCGGGGCAGCAAAACTGCCTCCTGCAACATGCCGGGGGGGGACACACCGCGGCATGCGTGCAACGTTGCAAGCCCCAAAACGGGAGGAGCAACCGAATTCCTCCCCATGAACCATATGCACGACTGCAAAAGGCCGGCGGCGTGCGTGCTGGCGGGCAACTTGCCAGCCGCAGAGCGGTCACGCTGCACGCCTCTGTGTCCCCAAACCCCGGCGCTTTCCTCCGAAGGGAAACTAAAAATCAAAGCCCACCCGGCTTGCAAGACCCTCCCGCCCTTTGAAAGCACGGCTGCACGCTTCCCGTCGGGGTGGCGCCCCCGTTCCTCGGGGGTTTTGCGTGATCTCTCCCCCAAGCCCCTCTGCTTTGGGTGCCCTGGCGCCACAGTGCTCAAAAAGAGCGAAATTTGCTTTCTTTTCTTCGGAGATGCTGCAAGCATCAGGGCGCTTCGGCACCCTGCAATTCAGCCGGGATGCGGGATGAAAATGATTATCAGCAGACGCATAATGATTCATTCTGCTTATAATCGCTTCGAAACGCGGGGAGAGCGGGAAGATGTAATTAACTCTTCTTTACGATTGAGATGAGTGTGTTTTCTCCTCGGCCACGTGACGTCGCCGTACACCACCACAATTTTATTGTATTTCTTTTTTTTTCCCTGGCGTCTTTGGCGATGTGAGAGCGTACATGTATGCACATGAACGGAGTCAGTCTGGGATGGCAGCTGGAAGAGATCCCTGAATCGCCGTAACCCCGCATCCAGGGGGGTATTTATTCCCCTGCGAGCCCCAGGAGGCTGCAGCTGTCCTGATTTTCCCTTGGACGTGGTGAGCAGGATCTTACATCATCCCCTGATTGAAGCACCCCCCCTTAATTACTGCAATGCCGGTAAACGGGTGCCCTGGGCCATGCTTCAGAGGATCAGCCCATGGGTTTGGGGGTCACATCCAGGCTCTGTTTTGCAGCGTGGAGCTCTTGCAAAGACCCTGAGCAGGTTTGGTTTCCTTAGCCAACACTTGGAAGGGACACGGAGCTGTGACGGGGAGTGTGGCACAGAGGAGACTCTTTGCAGAGTGAGCTGAAGCTGGAGAATCCATCATGAGAGGGATGGGGTGGGATGAAGAGGAAAGGGGACCCCCTCTCCCCGCGGTACCGCCGGAGGGGCTCAGTTTGGTGAGCTGCCTGATGTTTCCATTGGGCTGCTAATGGAGGGGGCGAGGAGCCCGCGTTAAGAAAGGTTAAGTAAGCTGGGGTTAAGAATTTGGGATCCTCACCTCCTGCTGCATGTTCCCAGGGTGCCCAGAGCTCTCTGCCGCCTCTCCATCCATCACGTGTCAGCCCTGGATGTAACCCAGAGGGGGATCATCACCCGAGCCATCGGCCACGCTGTCTGAAGCAGATTCAGCCACAGAGTTAACGGCACGGCCTCGCACCAAATGACTTCTTTCTGGCCCCAGATGTCACCGTATGGCTGGAGCTGATGGCACGGCCCAGCTCCTTGCTGCCTCCCACAGCAGCTCCTGGTTTGGGCTAAGTGCTAAGGTCGGTGGTCCCTGGGCTGGTGTCTGGGAGGAGGCTGATGGAGCAGACTGGCAGCATGGCACAGGGGGTCCCGGGTGCCACCCCGCACCTCCCTGCCCCATCGCCTCGTGCAGGAGGGGCTACGGTGGGGTCTTGCTGGGGTTGCAAGGAAAACAAGAGCGGGAAGGTACGTGTCCCAGCACTGGGGGGGGTTCTGCCCTGCTCAGGCCATGCCTGCAAAAGGCAGCGGTGGGGCAGCTCCCGGGGCTCTGCTGGCACTGGGGACAAGGGGGCTCAGCCCCCGCTGCCGTCCGGGGCACTGTCCTGAGCTTCCCGCTGGATTGACCCCCCCCTGCGGCTGCCACAGCTAGGGCAAGGCTTCTCAGAGGGCACCAGGGACTCGGGGGCAAATGCACAGGCAAAATAAGGAGCGGTGGCCGCAGCCACCCAGGACCGGGGTGGATGCTGTGGTCGGCTCAGGGGGTCAGGCATCAAATCCCAGCCAAAGCAGCAAGGAGGAGGGAGAGGGAGGGAAGCAAAGGTGTGGATGGGGCAAGTGCTGCGGGGCAGCCCAGGGCCCACTGCTGGCCACCCCAGCCACACTGGCCCCTCCAGCAGCCATGCCGGTAGCACCCATTCCACAGGGCGTGATGGCCCAGCGACCTCAAGGTGCAGGGTGCCGCACACCTTCCTCCACCGTAGGGTCCCACTGCCACGAGGGGTGCGATCCCACCCTGGGCAAGGCTGGGTGCTGGGAGCCTTCCCAGGGTGCTGGTCCCTCGGTGCCCACGTTGTGCCCACCATGCCCGGGAGGTGCTGGCTCTGCAGGGTGGCCAGGGGCTCACCGTGCTGGCAGCGGGCTGCTCCTCTGGCTGCTGGCTGGACTTTGCTTTCCCCATGGGCAACTTTGCCATCAGACAAGTGTCTCGTCTACGTGCATCTTTTTTTTTTTTTTTTTTTTTTTTTTTTTTTTTTTTTTTAAAAAACACACACTCCCCAGGCGGGCCATAAAAAGCCGTATAAAGCAGCCAGGAAAGGCAGCCTCACACAAGAATTTATTTTGAACAGCGATGGGTCCCTGCGAGCCACCGCTGCTGCCAACTACACATGGGGACATCCTCGCACCCTGGGGTCCAGCGTTGGCGAAGTGGCCCCATCCCACCAGCAGCCCCGAGCTGGGTGGGCTCTGCTGGGCCCCCAAAATATCTCTTTTCCTGGTGCAAAAAACAGGCAAAACCCCTTCTGTGCTGCGAACTGGGGCTGGAACGGGAAGGGACAAGGATGGGGGGCTGCCAAATTACTTGTCTTTGCAGAAAAAAGCTCGGTGCCCTCTGGAAGGGAGCAGCCGGAGCTGCTGGG
>NW_009258544.1:294120-301871 GCF_000687185.1 Egretta garzetta
TTGCCGAGTCTGCAGTGCCCTCCGGTGGGCACCGCTCCGGAGCCGCCAGCCGCCCGGGACACCGTCCCCTGCGCCCCAAAGCCCCGCAAAGCGATGGGGGACCCTGACCCCTCCACCCCAAAGCCCTGCAAGGTGCTTCAGGACCCGATCCCCCCCATCCCAAAGCGCTCTGGGGCACTGGTCCTTTCCCCCTCAAAACCCCTGCAGGGATGCTCCAGGACATCCCGAATGGCTCCAAGACCCCATTCCCTCCCTGCCAAAGCCCTGCAAAGCAATGGGGGACCCCATCCCTCCCGCCCCAAAGCCCCTCAAAGTTCTGGGGGACCCCATCCCCTCATCCCCAAAGCCCTGCAAGGTGCTTCAGGACCTGGTCCCCCCATCCCAAAGTGCTCTGAGGCACTGGTTCTTTCCCCCTCAAAACCCCTGCAGGGATGCTCCAGGACACCCTGAATGGCTCCAAGACCCCGTTCCCTCCCCGCAAACCCCCGCAGCCCAGCTCCTCTCCCTGTCCCTTGCCTGCCGAGCATCCCACCCTCCCAGCTCTGACCGAGCAGCAGCCAGCAGCCCGCATGGGCAGCGCAGCAGGATCCGGCTGCTGGAGCCCATCGCCCCGCACCAGGGCTGGCAGGGGCAGGCAGGGAGGCCAGGGCTGGCAATTAGAAGTTTTCTTTGAAAAAGCGGAAGCCGAAGTGCTCGCAATGCGCCCTGATGACTTTGGCAAGTGCCGGCGAGCCACAGAAGAAGACCTGGACTTTCCCTCTCTTCTCCTCTGCCACCTTCTGAAACACCTAGGGCACAGGCGAAAGGAGAAGAGGAGGTGGTGGCACAGCCCGCGCCCTCCCCGGGGATGGCCGGACCCCTGCCGGCTTTGGCCACTGCTTCCCAGCATAATCCAGCCTCCCCAGGCCCCCACAGCCCTCACTTTCCCACAGGAGGATATCCCAGTCTGGATATCCCGGTGCATCCTCCCGCTCCAAAACGGGGCTCTCCCGTGGTGTCCCTTACAAAGAGCAGGTTCGGGGGACATGGGTCCCTTCCCATGAGCGTGATTTTGGCAGCGGGGCAAAGCCAGCCCTCACCTTGCTCCAGTTGGGGCGGCCGGGCTGGGTCCTGGTCCGCAGCCCCGTGATCGAGTCCCTCTGCTCCTTGGCGGACAGCAGGTCCAGGGCCATCTGCAGCCCGATGGCCTTCATGTCGTTCTTGCCAAGGGCCGACGTCATGTACATGTGCATCTCCAAAAACCACCCTGGGCGTTCAAGGGGAGCCCGGCTGCAGACGGGGGGTCCAGCCCCACACCGTGCCCCCTGGGGCTGGGTTGGGCAATGCCAAGAATGGGGCTGGGGACCCCTGGATCAGCGCTGGCCGGCCCCTGCCTCCCGCTCACCTCCTGGCTCCTGCTCAGCCTGCTCCATTTCCAGCTTCGTTAGCAGGCTGACGAACCACTCAAAGTGCTTCTGGTCCCGGTTTATCCAGATGAAGTCAACCTGGAAGGACAGAGCAGCCCCTGCTCGGGAGCTGGCAGGCAGCAGGGGGACCAGATCCACCCACCCACCTCCCCAGACCTCCCGCAGCAGGAAGGGATGCTCGTGGGCTCTCCACCCCCGGGACCCTGCAGCCCATCCCCAGGGCTTGGTCCTGGCGTGTCCCCCCCCTGACTGCTCCTACCTTCCTGAGAGTCATCTCCTCGTCCCGCAGGTCCTCGCACCACGAGTGGTGGCAGCTGGGGCAGCTCTGCTTTCGCCGGCGGTACCTGCATGGGCAGACGCAGCCCTGCCTGCCCCACCACCCCCCCCCCTCAGACCCCAGCAGACCTTTGCAGGGGGACCCTGAGCGCCCATTCCTCACCAGCTCTGGTGCATGCCCGTGGCCAACTCCTGCCAGCAGGCTCCCCACGGCAGAAATCCCCCAGGGGAACCCTGACACCCAGGGAGGACCCTACTGGGGGTCTCATGCCCATGTGTTATGCGTCCCAAGGTTAGAAGCGAGGAGGGCCAACGGAGGGGTGTTGGAGGACAGGTCTGCCGTGGCACGCATCGCGTCTTGGGCCTCCCAGAGCCACATCAGGGCTCGTTTTGGGGATGGCGTTGCTCCACCAGCGCGACCGCAGCCTGAGCAGCTGCTGCTACGGCACCGACCTGTGCATGATGCTCTGCAAAATGGAAGCGAAGGGGGTGATGCCGATGCCCGCGCCGATGAGCACGGCGTGCTCCGAGGTGAAGATCCTCCGCGTCGGGGTCCCGTAGGGGCCGTCGATGTAGCACTAGGAGAGCCGAGAAACGGGGAGAGATCCAGCAGCCCCCTAGGTGCTAAACCAACTCTCAGGCTGCAGAGAGGAGCAGGGCTGGTGTGCAAGGGGCACCGCAGGCTTACGGAGCTCAGGCAGAATCTGGGGTCTTTTACGGGATATTTTTGGGGAGCAGAGGCAGAGGATGGGGCCAGGCAGGAGGGCAAAGCCCTCGGCAGCACGGGGTTTGCCTCAGCCCCAGGCGGGACCACCGTGCAGAGGGGGACACACGCGTGGGGTGGCCGGGCACGTGCGTGGGTCCCCGCTGGGATGCGGAGCACAGCCCTGCTCGCGGAGCCAGGGAAGGACCCGGGCGCCCCTCACCTTGACGCTGCAGAGCCGACGGGTCCCACCGAGCCCGGCCGAGACCTGCGAGGCAAAGAGAGCAGTGACCACCTCCTCCCCCCCACCCCAACCCCTCCGCAACCGCTAACGCTGAGCCCATTTGTGCCCTGGGTTTGGGGTTTGGGTGATTTTTTGTTCTTTTTTTTTTTTTTCTGTCCAGCTTCCCCGAGCCAAGCCCATTGCAGTGCCCGCCCTTCTGGGGGGACGCCCCACCGACGTCCAACACCATTAACCTGCCACCCCATGATGTTATCCAGACTGTAATTGGTTTGAGTATTGATTAAAAAGGCAATTATCCAAATCCCCACACAAGTTGGGGGGTGAATAATGGGTTTCCCAGGACCGCGATGGCCCGGGCGGTGGGAGCAGGCGTGGGGAACCCGCGTTCACCAGGGGACATATAAGAGCAAAAGAGGGACGGGGAGAGAAACTCATGAAAAATGATGCATGTAAATTCATTGTCTGTAAGGACTGCTCCTCCAGCCCAGACGGAATCGATATCCTGAGAGCTTTTCATGTTCAGGGATAAAAGCCGCTCACAAGGTGGCTCTCAGCGTCCTGGCATCTCCATCCGAGAAGTTTCTTTTAAAGAGAGGTTTTTAACGTGCTGCGGCCCGCTGGGGATGGGAGTGATGCTTCCCTTCATTTCTCCAGGCTGGTCCTTCAGCCGCCGCCGTGCTGATGAGAGCAGAGCCCCCCCCTTCCCGCCCCGCCGGCACCGGGGGCTCTGCCCCTGTCCCCTGGGGAGCGCGTGGGGGTCTCAGCGGCGCTGGGCGAGGGTAGGAGATGGTGCTCACCCCCCTCACCGGCGGGTCCTCCCCTCCTGGGGCGGCAGCTCCCATGGCTCTGTACGACGTCAGCTGAACGGCTCCATCCCCACCGGTGGCCACGGACCCTCGCTCTGAGCCGGCCCCGCTGCAGAGACCTTCCTGGAAGCCAAAGGCCAACGCATCACTGGCCGTGACGCCCACGGGCACCTGGTGCCCCATCCAGCAGGGTCATTACGGCCTCGGCAAGGGGTGGGACACGAAATCCTGCAAGGCTGCACAACACCCCGCAGGGGACGCACACCACGAGAGGTACCCTGGCACCCGGCGGGTGAAAACTGGGGTGAGCCTGGGGGGCCCCGCTCAGCAGAGAGCATCCAGCCCGGACCTGTTGACACTTCCCTGCTTTTTTGGAGCTGGCCAGGGACAGACCTGTCCAGCAGAGCCCCTCACGCCTGCCAGATGAGGACGTCGGCTTGAGCAACCCATGGGCACGCTGGGGGGCCCTCAGCTTGGCAAAGCCACCATTACCCTTGCTGGGATGGGTGCATCGGGGGGGCCTCACCCCCTCCTCACCAATGGCTGCCAACCGGCAGCATTTTAAGGTCTAACCTCTGTGGTTTGCTGGAAGCTGAGCCCCGTCGGCACCAACCTGGGCCCAGCACCGGCGTCTCTTCTCCCGCAGGCTCCTGCTGAGCGGTTTCGGCTCTGGGCTGGGCGGTTCGGGCTGCTGGAAGTATTTGTACAGCTTGTTGGTCCACTGGCCCAGCGACCTGATGTGCAGCCAGAGGGTCTCTGCGGGATGAAGCGGAGCAGGGGGTGGGCATCCTGCCCCAGGAACTGCCCTGCAGCCCCCGCACCGCACAGCTCCGGCCCCGGCAGCAATCCCCACCGGCGTCCTTCGCGTCAGCCCTGGGCTTGCAGCAGGGGACTGGGTTTGCTCTAACAGCTGGGTGAAACCCAAACCCCAAACCTTGGGCACCCGCAGAGCCAGGCAGGGCATTCATAGAACAGAATCATGGAATCATTTGGGTTGGGAAAGCACTTTAAGCTCCCCCAGCCCAACCGTTCCCCTAACCCTGCCATCCCACCCCCAAACCCTGTCCCTCAGCACCGCCTCTGCCCGGCTGTTAAATCCCCCCAGGGCTGGGGACTCGACCCCTTCCCTGGGCATTTCCTGGGTGCCATTTGGTCCCCATGCCTTGCTTGAAATAACCCAAGGGTGTGTTTTTATACGGCACCCATGTAGAGGCAGAGGTGGCGGCAGGGGAGTCGAGGCATGCACCAACACAGGCTGCCCCGCTCCATGGGCATGGACACCTCCTTGCAGGACCCTCAGAGGGGATCCAGCCGCCCCGACGGGGCTTGCACGATGCAAAGCATCATCCCGGTGAGGCAAAACACCATCCTGGTGATGCAGAGCGAGCGGTGGGTCAGCCATCACCTTGCTGCTCAGGAGCGCTGCTGATGGTGAAGGGGTGCCACTCGTAGGTGGCGATGGCTGGGATGTTCAGGTAGATGTAGTCTCCGGGCTTGTAGTGGAAAAACTGGGGTCTCTCGATCACAAGGTGAGTGACCTAGAAGAAAAGGAGGGCCAGGGAAGCTGGGAGCACCCAGCGGGCACGTTACTTGAAAAATAGGCCAAAATTCAAAATGAAAAAAGAAATTGCTTGCAAACAAAAGGATCGCTTTCACCTTTCGCTGCAAACATTCACCAGCACAGCCCGAAGCAACCCAATCCCGCATCTTTTCCATATAAACTATTCATTGCGCCCCGTCCCTGCCGCGTGTGGCCAGGGGAGCGTCCCCCTTCCAGCTCGCTGTGCAAACTCACCGGGGCCGCCACCCCCCCCATCTCCCACTCTCCTTCCTCTTCCCCCGTGTCAAGTAACCGCGTGGTCAACGTGCAAAGCACTCTTCCCTAAACTGCAAACCGCTTTGCAAATATGAAAGGTCTTTCTGCGCACCCCAGCATCTTTACTGGGGCTCTCGGAAGAGGAGAGCATCGGGTGGGGAGGTGAGAAGGGGCATGGAAGCCCCCGTGGGCGCAGACCTTGGAGGGGAGGAGGTTGACCTCCACGATGCGCAGCCCCCCAGCACGCCGCCAAGCCAAGCCGACCACCTTCTCCAGCACAAAGAGGCAGCCGGGAACCACAAACCACTTCCAGAAGTGGGGGCCGTGGAGGATGAGGAGGGTCCAGACAGAGATGTAGGAGAGGTGGGTCCAGTAGAAAACCTGTGGGCAGGGAGCAGGGGGCGAGGGGGGAGCTGAGCATGAACTGAAAGTGGTGGAGCCAAACGGTGCTTTGTGGGGAGGCTGTGCCAGGGCATCCTGGGGGGCAAAGGCAGCCCAAATGATGAAGAAAAGCACAGAACCCCCAAAACTGCAAATCTGAGGAGGGCGGGGGTGCCCAAGGGAGGTATCGAGGGGCACCGCACCGGCTCAAGAGCTCTCCCCCACCCATGAGGCAGCTCCCAGATGGGCACCCACCCACCAGACCCTCACCCTGGGGTCCCCCACTCCCCGAGACAGAGCAGCTTTGGGCACTGCTGGGGTTTTCCAGGTGGCATGGGGCCGTGGCGGGACCCACCTCGAAGTGTCCGCTCCGTCGGACGCAGGGGCTGGAGAAGGCGAGCATGGTGGCCAGCAGCCCCTGGAGTGCCAGCCCCGTCTGCGAGGCCGTGCCGCCCAGGCCCCCCACGCCGGGCCGTGCTGACAAGAGGAATTCGGCGAGGCCGTGGCGCCCGTCCTGCCGCGCCAGCCTGCCTGGGCACACGCACGGTCAGGGCGGGCACGGGCACCCACGGCACCCACCCGCTGCACACCCAGATTTCTGCTGCCCCCACCCAACTGGTGCCAACTTTATTTATTTTTTTTTTTTAAACTAAGAAGCACCCAAGTGCTTTGCTCAGACATCTTTAAAAATGCGATGTTTCTCCTTCCCGGAGCCCATTCTCGGGCTCAGCATCATTGCAAAGGGGGCTGTTCTGCACGCGGGTGGGCAGTGCGAGCAGACGTGTTCCCCTCCTCACGCCCCAGGGTGGAGGGTGCAGCCCTGGCACCCTGCCGTGGGGGGCGGGGGGCCGTGGGGCGCAGGGCTGCGGGGCACAGACCCCACGCAGGAGCTGCGTGGGAGCCCTTTGCTGCCCGTCTGGGAAGCCGCTAGAGGGGGATAACAGACAGCACACAGCCACAGCACGCAGACTGTGCGGCACCGCACGCGCCCTCCGGCTGCCCGCACCCTGCCCGCAGCGTCTCAGCCCCCCTGGGCATGGGCACCCCCCTCTCCAGGCCTTGCATCCTCCTCCCTGGGACATGTCCACCCCGCAGGAGACATGCATCCCCTCCATGGAGCATGGGCATCCCCCCCCCAGCAACACATGCATCCCTTCCCCGGGCCGTGAGCATCCCCCTTGGGGCTCAGCAGCTTTTCATCAGCGCAGTGTGGGTGATGCCCCCCACACCGAAGGGCATTTTCCCCTCCAGCAGAGAGACTGGCAGGGGGGAACCCACCACGGGCTTGACGGGGCGTGTTAGAGTGGGTGTCCAGAGATAAACCCATGGCAGCCGAAGGGCCTCCCCTGCCCGGGAGCTGCTACTTACTGAAGTTGGCGATGTGGGCGCCCGTGTGAACAGCGGCCAGCGCCAGCACCACGTACCCCACGAGCTGGTGGAAAACGACGTGCTGGTCCAGCGGCACCACCTCGGCGATGGGGGTAGCTCGCAGCCAGGTCAGGCACCTCCGCAGCATCAGCACCTCCGGGAGAGGGGAGATCAGAGGTGCTGGGGGGAAACTGGAGATGCCAGGGGACCCAGCCAGGGGCTGGTCCCCTGGGGCTCCAGAGCCAGCTCCCGGCTGACATGGGGTGTCGGCCCAGAGCACCCAGAGGCACTCCTCTGCAGGGAGCACCCCGTGAATGCCCTTGTCCCAGAGAGCTCCCAACCTCCCTAACCCCTTAGTTATATATAATGAAGGGAGGAGGCAGCCTGGTCCCACTACTGCAACAGTCCAGAGGCTCTATTACTGCCCTCAGAAGACCCCCTGGCTCAGGGATAAGGTCCCAGTGTAGATGTGACTGCAAATAGCCCAGGCAACCATCGCCCCGTGCCCCCTGCGAGCTCCGCGTCCCTCCCATGGCCCAGGACCCAGCACTCACTGCGAGGAAGGCACAGTTGAAGTTCAGGCACTGCCCGCAGCCCCGGGCCACCACCACCCACCCCCCCAGGCCGGCGTGCCGCAGGGCGGCCAGGGCGAAGAGCAGGAGGTTGAGGCTGGCGTAGCCCCCCAGGAAGGCGAGCTTGCTGCGGTGGTTGTGCCAGTATGCCCTGGTCAGGTAGCGTGGCTGGCGGCTCC
>NW_009258544.1:302942-305831 GCF_000687185.1 Egretta garzetta
CCCATCCCCGCCCCCACCCCTGCCCCCATCCCTACCCCCGAGCCCTGAATCAGCCCTGCACCCAACCCTGCACCCGAGCCCTGCATCAGCCCTGCACCCATCCCTGCACCCGAGCCCTGCATCAGCCCTGCACCCGAGCCCTGCATCAGCCCTGCACCCATCCCTGCACCCAAACCCTGAATCAGCCCTGCACCCATCCCTGCACCCAAGCTCTGCCCCCAGCTCAGCACCATAAGGCGCCCAAGTTGCTCCTGGTGTTGGCCGAGCACCTCGTGGCCTGGGCACCCCACGAGAGCCTTAGTGAGAGCATAAATCCCATGGGTTTTTCCTGCATGTGGAAGGAAAAAGGTGCTCGCAAGGGAACCTGCAGCCCCGTGGGAGGGACCCGCCGACGCAGCTACCTGATGGTCAGGTTCTCCATGACCTCCGGGAAACCCTCCAGCTCCTCCCTGAGCTCCTCGAAGGTGATGGAGCCGCTGTGGTCCTTGTCGGCAGCCTCGAAGAGCGCCAGGGTGAGGTCTCCCAGCCGCTCCTCGGGCAGGGCTATCGCCCTCTCCCGCAGGCAATCGCCACAGCACCCTGACAACCCCACGGCTTTACCTTCACCTTCCACCTTTGGTGCAGAAACTGCCTCCCTTTAATGCAGAAATTGCCTCCCCTCCTTGCACGCAGGCTCCTTCGGGAGGAAACCGCGCCCAGCCAGAGCAGGACCATGCCATTGCTCATAAATCAGCAAAATCATGGATTTTAAAAAAAAGAAAAAAAAGTGACCTAATGGGCAGTTTACCTGCAGCAGCCGTGTTGTTGCTTGGCTGGCAGAGCTCAGCGCTTGCAAAGCCACGCAGGCACGCTCGCCTGGCAGCCAGGCACCAGGGCAAAGCAGAGGGGCGAGGGGCTCGGGGCTCGGCGCACGGTCCTTCGGCCAGCGGCGCACGCCCAGGCAGGCCAGAGCAGGAAAAGCAGCACGAGGAGAGCTGTGCTTTTGTTATTTCCAGCTTCCCCAGCCGCCGGGGGAAGAAGAGAGCGTGCTGGGATTCACAAATATCAATGGGATTGAGAGTTGATATTTGAGGGGAGCGGAGACTGCTCCTCTCCGCGGCGTTCCTGGGAAATCCTGACGTGTGGCCGGTTTAACCGCTGGCTTTCAGGTGGATTTTCGATGCTTTCGTCACGGGGTGAAGGCAGCGGCATGACGCCAGGCAGACGCTTGCCTTCAGTGAAGATCCAGCGGTGAAGACCAACCTACGCTATTACCCAGCTGGGCTTAACCCGAGCGGGGACGTGACAGCAGCACCCAACCACACGACGATGCCCGCACTTGGATGCTCAGAGGGGAGCCGTGCCGCCTTGTAAATCACAGCTTTGATCGCACAAAACCCCCCCACAACCCCAAATTAATCTATTTTTTATCATCTTACCATCCACATCATAAACTTGGAAGAGGAACCTCAGCTTGTCCGTCTCGTTCCCGTGCACGAGCAGGCTCAGGGCGTTCAGCAGCTCCTCCAGGCTAATGGTCCCGCTCCCATCCGAGTCGAACAGCGCGAAGAACCTCTCGGCGAAGAAGGACTGTGGGGAGAGGGGCAAGCGCTCTGAGGGGGTGGTGGGATGCTCTCCACCGGCCGAATCCTGGTGCTACAAACAATTTCTCACTGCCAGCGAATGGGGATTGCCTGGCAAAAGCTGAAAGTCAAGGGGACGTCCCAAGGGCAGGAGGGAGGAACAAAGGCTGCCTTTTTTTGCAGGGGTTTATCAGCAGCGCAGCTGGGGGGGGCTGCCCGGGGGAGGGAGGGAGCCCTGGGGACATGGGACGGGGCGATAGGCAGCCGGGAGAGAATATTTGCTGGGCATAGCCAAGCGTGTTCAGAGACAGGCTGTGGATATCCAATCGACTTTGCACCGCGGGTGGTTAATCCGTGTTTTCCACTCCTGCTTGCTGCAGAATTCCCCTAGGTTTCTCTCTCCTTCCCTCTCCCATGCAACACCATACATTTCTATTTTTAAGCTTAATTTTCGCCAAGTCCAGTAAGAGACCGCGGCTCGGTGCCGGGCTGCCGGCGCTGCCCGGAGGACGGGGCCCTGTGGGAGCGCTCACCTCCTTCACTTGCAGAGCCCTTTTGAACTCTTCCAGGCCAATTTCTTTGTCCTCCCCCGCGATGCTCCCGAACTGCTTCGTCACCCACCGCAGCCACTCGGCGTCCTCGGCCACGCTCATGGTGCGGGCACCTGCGGGAGGGCACAGCGCAGGATGGGCAGCAGCCCCTAGAAACCCCCCGTAGCCTTCAAAATCTGCTTTTTTCCCTGTTCCTGCCCTGCTTTCACCACCCTCAGGCTCCCCGCAGCCTCGCAGAGCAGAGCCGGGTGCCGCTTGCCAGGGCATCCCTCACCGCTGGCCCCCGAGGTGGGACCCATGGCAGCCATGCCTGTGGGTGCTGCATCACATGCGGCCCCAAATTTCCACGTACTGAAGAAACGATCTGCTGAGTCCTATTTGTACCTGCCACGCTACCGACCGCCGCGGCAAAGGCGCTGGAGGTGACGTTAGCACTGGTAAGGGGTACCGCCTCCCTTCTTGGCCTTTCCTCCCAAGGCAAAGGCCAAAAGATGCAGCTACTGGAGCCCGCCCCGTGCCTGCACGCCCCGTGCGAGGCTCTCGGGTGCATTTATGGACCTAAATCACCAAGCACCCACACACCAAGGTGCGTCTGGCACCTCCCTGGTCTCGCTTTGCCCTCGCAGGAGCAGACATCCCCGCCAAGGCTGTGCAGCTGATGGCTGAAAGGGTGGGAAATAACCCACCCGCTTCCCCAAATAAAAACCTGCAGCTGCCTATGCTGGGCGAGCACCACCATGACCCAGCAGCCGCCGTGGGCACAGCCTTGGGACGGA
>NW_009258544.1:305864-307697 GCF_000687185.1 Egretta garzetta
GCTCCCCTCCTGACAACAGAGCTCTCGGCTCGGCCCGGAGGGGCTGCGGGGGGAGAAGGTTTCCTGCTTCACTCCAGGGCAGCCCGGCGCCATCTCCTTCTCTTTCACCTCCTGCTCCGAAGCCGCTGTGGCTCATCCATCGGGTTAACCAGGTACATCGGGCGCACGTCCTCAGGCTGCCCGGGTCCCTTTACTCACCCCAGCATGAGCAGCCTCGCAACTTGTTACACCCACACCCGAATCCTAGGCTTCCCCTAACTGCTGAGAGCTCGCTTGTACCGACTGACCCATTCCCGGACCGTTCCAGCACCCAGGGATGGGGAGGTGCTGCTCCTCTGTCGCCCGGGGACGAAAGGAGGGTGGCAGCAGGATGCTCCAGCATTCCCCTTTGCAAACAAAAGCAGAGCAGGGAGATGGGGAACTTTGCTCCCCGCAGGCTCTCAACCCTCCCTCCCTTTCCCTCTCCTCTCCTGGCTGCTCCCCATCCCCGTTGGTCCCTGCCCTCCTGCCCCATCTCCTCCTCCAGACCTTCCCATCACCGAGTCCCCGAAGCTTCCACCGGATCCATCAGCGGCGTGCCAAGAGAGCCCAAACTGACCGCAGGCTCTCCTTGTCTTGGGAAACCAAGAGAAAAATCAACCGCTGCGTTCAGCGAGCCTTTTCACAGCCCTGAGCCAGCCTGTGCCGCCTTGCCCCAACCCCCTACTGCTCGCCCTTCGCAAATGGCGACCGTGGGACACAAAACGGGGGGCTCAGCAGAAGGACGGGGTGTTCCCAGGGAGAACAGGCGGCGACGGAGCAAGTTTGGGCAATACAGCTGGAAAGGCGGCACAAACTTCTGTTTGCCTATGGGGACGTCACTGCCGAGCCCCCTCCTGCTCCACACCAGGACTCTCTCTCCCACCTTACCATCACCCCCAGTTTGGATCCTCTCTCCCACCTTACCACCACCCCCTGTTTGGATCCTCTCTTACCGTCAGACCCCGTTTGGATCCTCTTGCCCATCTTACCATCACCCCCCACCCACCCCACCCCCCCTTTCGATCCTCTCTCCCCTTACCACCACCCCCCGTTTGGATCCTCTCTTATCATTACGCCCCATTTGGATCCTCTCGCCCATCTTACCATTAGCTCCCACCCACCTCACCCCCCATTTGGATCCTCTCTCCCAATTTACCATCACCCCCTGTTTGGATCCTCTCTTACCGTCACCCCCCGTTTGGATCCTCTCTCCCACCTTACCACCACCCCCTGTTTGGATCCTCTCTTACCGTCACCCCCCGTTTGGATCCTCTCTCCCACCTTACCACCACCCCCTGTTTGGATCCTCTCTTACCGTCACCCCCCGTTTGGATCCTCTCTCCCACCTTACCACCACCCCCTGTTTGGATCCTCTCTTACCGTCACCCCCCGTTTGGATCCTCTCTTACCATCACCCCCAGTTTGGATCCTCTCGCCCATCTTACCGTCACCCCCCGTTTTGTCACCGGCTCTGTAGCTGCAGCCCGGTTCCTCGGTTGCCGCATGATGTTTAAGACGTAGCTGATCACAGCTGTTGTACGTTACCCCTTTAATTTCCTTTATTTTGTATTTCTTGCGCCATTAAGCAGTCTAACCTTGGGACGCGCACACCCTGCCAAATCCAATAAAGAGCTCGCATTCACCCGGCGCTTCGACCCTTATTTACTGGCCATCAGGAACACATGGGGAAGTGTCTTTTTCATACTGCAACCTTTATTCCTTTTCGAACAAATCCTACTTGTACAGCACTAAACCCTGCCTAAACTGGGGAGGAGGTTGCCATGGGAATGTCAGAACCAGAAACCAGGTAGT
>NW_009258544.1:307731-311359 GCF_000687185.1 Egretta garzetta
GGTGCTCCGGGCAGTAAACAAGCAGGGAGATGGTTTGTACGCCAAGCGGCAGAGTTTCGCTTCATCGCCGGAGCCGAGGCAGCTGATCCCAGCTGGAAAACCTCCCTTGGTTCACCTACTTACTTGTTTATTGGGAACTTTGCCGAGCTTTGTACAAAAATCCCCCTCTGGCTGCGCGGGAACTGGAGACCCGGCTCGGGTCTGCGACGGGGACGATGCCTGGGGCGCAAGGCTGGAGCTGCACGCAGGAGCAGCCACGGCCTCCCCTCTCTGACCGAGTGGCCGGGCGACGCACGCCCCACCTATCGGGCTGCAAGGAACGGGGAGAAATGGGGAGAAACTGGGAGAAACCAGCCGAGTCCAACGAAAGGCACAGGAAAGCCCCGTGGGCTGTGCCCTGCAGTCAGCACCTTTTTCCCTCCAGACGCGGCATCACGATGGAAGGCGCCGGGAAACGCGAGGTACGTGGCACAGGAAGCATCTCCTGGGGTCACGACGGAGCCGTCCCTCCCGTCAGGGCTTATGTCCCTAACCACGACACGGCTTTCTTTTGCAACGGTGCCGAAAGAGCATGGCAGCAAGCAGATTTTCAGCAAGTACGCAAAAAAAGACCCAGCGACTTCAACGCGGCGAAGAGCTGAGACGTAGGCGCTGCAGGCACCGCACGCTGCCGGGCTTCAGCGCCAAGAAACGCCGTTTCAAGGGGGCTCTCCCCCCCGCTTCCCAGCACAGCAGTATTTCTTCTCGGCTGTGTGTATTTTACCTGACCTTGCGGCTTTCCCCACCGGGATCCAGCAGAAACCAAGCGCAAATCCTGAACCGAGCTGAAACCACCGATTCACGATCCAGATAAAGTCACTTTAGAACTTGTGGCAACCCCAAGGTCATGAAGGCGCTTACTAGGGAAAGGGGAGAGCAAAATATAAATCTTATATTAAATATAAGCCTTCGAGTATGCGCTGGGTCCTACAGACACAAGCCCCCTTTATACTCCGAGTATTTCCACTGCACAAACACACTGTAGGTATCTAAAATAAGACAGACTTCAAATTTGCTAATGCGACTTAATACATTGCGATCAGGCTGCGACAAAAAGACCATTGGATTTATATTCAGACACCTGACATTGCGGGGAGTGGGATACCGGGTTATTTACTGCCCCAGGAGGCGGCAGAAGTGCCAGCGCAAGTCTGTTTTATTTCAGTTCTTGCCTTAAATTCCTCATAGAGGTTTGTGAAAAGAAGCCTGACGGGTCAATCTCTCAAGAAAAGCACTTCTGTGCTCTCTGCCTGCAGAGATTCCCTTCCCGGGCTTTCAAAGATGACCACAACCCCAGCATTTTTGCTGGAATGTATGGAGGTAACCCAAGCCACGCGAGCGAGACCGAAGACAAGGACCCAGTTCTGCGAAAACCTAGAGCGGAGCGCCCGGGCTGTTGCTGTTTAAATCGCTCATTAAAACCGCTTTTGAGCGTCAAGCTACGCATCTGCAAAACCGTGCAGGATGGTGCCTCAACGGCCTGTCGCCCCAAGGCCAAAATCAAACGCACAAACACATTCCATGCCCTTCGAATCAGCAAAACAGCGGCGGGCGCGTCGTCGATGACACCCCAGCAGCAGCCAGCAAGGCTCACGCCTGCTTAAACGAAGAGGCCGTAATTAGCGGAGAAGAGGCGCGCCCCTGTGATACTGCTGAGCAGTAAATTAGGCGAGAAGCAACTCTGAACCGGGCACCCGCCTTCCCGAGCCACTTCTTGGAAGGCAAGAACCCTTCCCACGGGGCTTGAAAACCCGAGACGCCCATAGGCTTAGGGCGATAAAACTTGACTTTGGGGGGGTCTATCCCGAAGACAGTCAAGTCACGAGCTGGGATTTTAAGTTATTTTTTGCTGCTTTTTGCATTTATTAGCCACTTAAGTTTTGACGCCTTTTGATTTTTACAGCTCTCTCCCTCCAAAGCCGGGGGAGTTCCCATGACCCGATGGGTCAAGCACAGCGGCGGGCAGCAAGAGCAGAGCCGGCGTTCCTGGCAGCGCCATCCCAACGTCAGTGATGTTTGATATTGTCCCAAAAGCTTCAACGCCTGGAGCCACGCCACGATGTCAAACCCGCGACTTTCGATCTCTTTTGATCGAGAGCAACTGGGTTCCCTGTTCAGGGGATGCGTTTTTGAGGCCCCAAACCAGCAGCCAGCTAAAAAGGCGCCGACTTCTTATTATTATTCTTATTATTTATCAGGAATCTCGATTTCTAAGCCAGCCCAGTTTTTACAGGCTCTGCCTTGTGATTTCCGGCTGCCCGATGTCGGTGATTGGGAGAGAATTCCCCGGCTGCGTTTTGCTGGCACCGCGCTGTGAATGTTCCCAAAAAGGCGGAGGGGTGGCGGCGTTCCGCGCCGGCAAAAAGCACTGTCTGCTGACAACAGCCCGGAGCGGCCCGTGTTGGGGCTGGGCTTGCTCAGGGCACCCCCCAAACCTCGGCCCGGCGGCAACTTTGGAGAGGAGAACGGCGATAGTGAGTCGCTCCGTGCTGGGTTTCGGGTAAAGGCAGTCAAAAAAGAAATAGGTGCAGACGCGGGAGGCGTACAATGCTTAGAAATTTAAGAATTAGATTTGAGAAATTGCTATCCTTTAAAGGGAGAGTCATTTTTAGATTTAAATTAGAAATTTAAATTTTAGATTTGACTTAGAAATGTATTAGGAATAAAATCCAAAAATAAAAATCTAAATTAATTGTTCACCAGGACAATTTAGCGTTTCTCGCGTTAAAAATAGGCCCCAAAGTGTCACGATTTCAGTGCTGTGCTCCATTTCTCTCCTTACTTCCAGGTTAAACATACGTTATCACTTCACAAACTGCAGTCTACGATACCTTAAATACTCAAACTAAACACAATTAATACAAAATTATAACTGGCCAATATGTATCAATCTAAAGAACCCTCCTCAAAATCTCTTTTATTAAAAAAAAAAAAAAAAATCAAGTTAATTTTGTATTTACCAACACCCAGAATATTGGCAGGAAGGCAAGAAGTGATGCACATCTTAACAAATTATGCCACTTACATCTGCAAATACTTAAGTCCGCTCGGCTTTTACATGAATGTTTCTGCAAAGAAAACTTCAAGCTGTTTAAATGACATTAAAAATGGCAAAAAAAACAACAAAAAAAAAATCTTCCTTTGAAGGGTAGTCTCCTGCGACACCCTTAATACTTAAACTCACCTGGAATCAGACACTTGATACAACTTTATTCAAAGACCCAGTGCTCTCCACTTACCTGAAATGATTTTACCTCTGATGACCAGCGACGCGCACCCTCTCAAAGGTTTAGATCAGGCAGCCCCAGTAAAGCTTCTCGTGCCAGTGAAGTAAAGGATTGCGACTGAACTGTGAAGGAGCATCTGGTCGTGACATTTCCGTAACGACCTCGTTGTATCAGAACTACTGCGCAAGCGGCGCATGGGTCCCCTGCCCAAACCCTCCGAAAACCAGCGGTGGGCACGCGGCCCAAAGGCACGCGGCCCAAAGGCACACGGCCCAAAGGCATGCCACCGGGCTCTCTGCAGAAGCCGCTGCGGGATGGTGGCCGAGCACGGGCGAAGCGGTCGGGGGCGGCGGCGGCCCCAC
>NW_009258544.1:311779-324293 GCF_000687185.1 Egretta garzetta
GACGCCGTCTGCTGGTGCGGCGGGGGGTCCTTCCATTTTGCATCCAAACCCTGCAAACTCAGAGGTGAATCTTTCAAAGTCTTACAAACAATTTATTACCATCAATGGGCACGAGCCCCAGCGCGTTACACCCACAAGCTCGTGCCAGAAGTTGTACTCCAGCATACTAAGGGCGGTGTGTTGTTTTTAGACACACCCCTCTCTACCAAAACACACATCTGTTAGCCCGTATCGATGTAAGCACGTGAAAATAAGGCGCCTGAAAGCATTCGACCCTCCAAATCCCGCACTTCAAATTGCCTCAAGAGTCTTAATCTTTCTCAGTACTGCTTACTCTCAATTAGTAAACCACTCGTAATGCAGGCGAAGCAGAAAGATTGACTCCCGGTGACCCTGCCAGCAATACCTCTTCAGACGGCGACCGAGAGCTGGTGGGAGCATCCGCAGAGCCGGGGGGGTTTCAAAACCAGACCAGGTTGCTCACACAAACCCCTGGTGGTTTCAGTGCTTCAGAGCACCGGATTCACTACTCACTGTTTTCCTGCCCCGGCGTCCCAGTGACCCCCCAAAGGAACACGAGTTATCAACTGCAAACAAGCAACATCAATAATAATAATAATAAATGAAAAATCAAAGCGGTCAACAATTTATAAAGCAGTTGCACAGTGAAAATTCACTTGTTTTAAGTAAAAACTTATGCAACTGCTCCGCGCGATCAAAAAGCCCATTTGTTTATGTACAGTTCGAAGTGGAAAAGCAGAAAAATTCATTGCAATTGCTCCTCCAAGAGAAGACAAACGAGATTTCGGATTCCTTACCCAGCCTATTCCCAGACTTTCCCACGACAGCTCCGTCCTCACCCCACTGACTCCAGTTTTCGTCTTCAGTACCGAGATTGTCCAGATTTATGGAGCCCGGTCATGCAGCGGTCGGGATCTGAACTCTGCAGCTTTCTGTGACGCTTTTTGCTATCTCCACGCCGCGTTTTTATTTCTTTGCACCACTCGCTTTTGCATACATTGAAGGTCAACGGTTTAAGCCAACACCCCATCGCTTTTAATTTTCATCAAGCAGAAGCAAAAAATGTTGTTTTAAGAAAACTTTCCAACTAATACACCCAATCTATGAAATAATGACTATACCAGGAAGTTAGAAACGTATTTTAAAATTAACATAATTATTTTCATTACTTGGTATTAAAATACCAAGACTGTGCACGCTGTACTTCTCTGAATGTAAGCCGTGTACCGTCATGGTATGAACCCATTTTTCATGGAAAAAGCAACGAAGAAGTGTGTCATGGATACTGAGCTAAGGACATACAAGTGACCATACTTGGCTTAAAACCATCGTTATTTCAAAACCCCCAAATCTCCCACTTTCAGCTTTTAGCCAGTGCAGAAGATTGCGTTTCAAGAAAGGACAATATTTGACAGAAGCCTGCTAAGAATTTAACTAGAACCAAAAGAAAATCCAAATAAACAGTAAGAAAATAGAAGGAGTATAGAGTTCCAAAAATCTGGCAACTAGCAGCAGAAAATGTAAATATTGCATGGTACTATTTTTAAGTAAGAACATATTTTCCAATGATGAAATTTAAACTGGAATACATCCACAAAAAAAAAAAAAAAAAAAAAAAAAAAGAACTTTGACCCTGCTGTTCTATCGTTAAGCATTAGCTGCTGAACTGAATAACACATTTCATTTCCTCCAGAATGCCTGTAAATACAAAACCAATTTTCTTTCTCTGCCAAATATAATTAAAAAATTGTGGATCATTCTGGGAGAACTGAAGCCACAGTAGTCTGTAAAAATAGATTCACTAAAATCCTTTTTTATAGTTCTTGCCATGCTGTTACTGAATACACATGGAGGAAGTACTGAATATAATTCATTTCATGTAGACCAAGAGGTACAAAGTCTCTGAAGCTAATTATACAGTGAAAGTCTTGGTGCCAAAGGAAATTACTTATCTGCATAGTGTTAATAGCCATATTTAGAACAGTGCTAGTATTGGAAAGAATTACTTCTTTGCACTTTTGCAAATTCCGGAAGGTTTCTAGGTTGATCATAGGATGATAGGAATATTCTGGCCACGAGGGACCTTGGAAGGTCATCCAGTCCAATCTACTACTCAAAAAAGGGTCAGCTATGAGGTCAGACCAGGTTATTTAAGGCGGAGCAGAGGAAGCATTAGAAAAGTTATACAGTTTTTCTTCCAAATTCTCTACTTCTTTCCTACTGCTTGAGCTTTTGCTGCCTAGATTCCGGCCAGTCCAACAGGCCCACTGAGATGCGGTTTCTTTAATGCTCTCAGGTGCTTTCTCTACCGTATCCGTAACGTTTCAGTCATTCCCAAGATGACTTCGCCCAGAGCTCGATGTTCCGCCTTCTTAAGGCTCAGGCAACCTTTTCCATCATTTTGCTGGTAGGTTCTGAGTTTTCAAACTCAACTGTGATATTTAACATGCCTTTTTTTAAAAAACATGCTTCGCAGATCTCACTAAATCAATTTATTAACTGATCAAGAGTCTTATTTTTCTTTTTTGTAGCAGCGGCTCGAAATATTAAGGCTGGCTCTTGCAGTGCTGTTGTCGCAAACACATAAACCAACAGAAATATCTGGGTCAGTCTGGAGTGTCAAAACCGATGGTGGCATAGATGGAGTGGGTTCTCTTGTCATTGCGGTGTTTTCTAGGGTTTTTTTTTTTTTGCTTTTTAGCATGTTTCCTGTATACTTTTAACCCGAGAGCATCAATGGTATCATTAAGAGCGGGCGTCACGGCTGAAGGCTGAGTTGGTGCGCCCTGCGTGAGCACGTTTTGCGTTACTTGCTGCAGAACGTCCACAAGGCTCTTCAGGGCTTCCTCGTCTTTCGCTGCTTCTGTCCTAGACGGAGGTGTTTCAGATGCTGCAAAAGAACATTAAATGGCTTTTAAGCTGCGCGCTCACGCAAATGTCAGACGTAGATTTGCTGCGCTCACCCCTCAGTTGACATCACAACTAACATAAACTTTAGTACAAACGCACTTTTGCTAGAATAATTACAATCTTCATATTTACAGAAAAGCCACTTGTTTTGCCATACTAGATGGTAGCCCTGCTTTTTTGAATGGATGAATAATGCAGTGAATCCTCCAGTTCACTCCGTCCCTGCAGTGAAATCGAGTTTTATCCATGCCACTCTTGAAAGTCGCAGGTTTTATGCCCTAATGAGCACGGGAATATGTGCATGGGAAGCCTTCCTTAAGAGCTTACTGGTTTGAAAAAGGTCCTACTGCTTGGTGTGGCGCTCAACCGTGGATCCTCGCTGGGCAAGGGAAAAGTTCTCACCATGGGCTACAGCACCCGCTGCGTCTACAGCTGAAATCGCAGTAGATGAGGATGGATGACGCAAAAAAAAAAAAAACACGGGGTGGAAGGAGACAACTTTAATCAAAGCATTATGCCTAGAGAGGCCTGGAAACTCAAAGTTTAGGCTACTATTTTTAGTAAAGAAGCAATCAAACCAGGGCAAGAAAAAAACCCAAACCAGTATATTCATGAATATATTCTTTACAATACTCACAACTCATAAATTTGCTTCTTTAGATGCACTACGTGGGGGGGAACATAGGCTTCTTCAAGTTTAAAAATGCCAAAATCTAACTTGAAAATCAACACTTCCAAATGAACATTTTAATTTACACTTTGCTTTCCTACCTTTTACCTTGGAAAAAAAATTACAGCAGGTAGATTCTAAACAGCTACCTCGTCTGCATGCTGAAATGCAGGAAATATGTGCACAAAAACATCCACCCGTGCAAAACTCTGAATATGAATTAATGTCCATCCAGGCTTAAAAGCCTCATATAAGGCCAGCAGCCCTACATGTATATTCTTTTATCATTAGGCTTAGTATATCTGAACAGTACAGCACAACTAAGAAAGTACAACTGTTGAAGAGTACCGCATAACCATGATAAAGTACCAAGCATTCTTTAAAATTACTCGCATCTCAAAAGCAAAGTTTCCCCACCCAGAGCTCTTCTAAACCACTGAACCAAGATTGGTCATCGCTAACAACTACAATAAAATGTCGTAAAAGTCACAGCCTATCACAAGCTTTTGAAAAACACGGAAACCACATTATGATGTTTGCAAAACATGAAATCAGGAAATAACGTTATGATTATTGTTCCTACGCCATCATTAAAATCCTAGCACCGGAACAGTCAAAACTCAGTGACATATTATAAAAACTGCCACTTGGTGAAATTAATCCTCTTCACTAGGAATAAATAAGCGTCTTTATGAAGGGTTCTGCCTTGCAAATTTTAAAATGAAATTCATGCAAGTCTTTCCATACTGGGAACCTGTTAGGACTCCCTTTTGTCCCCCCTGACGTTGATCCCATAAAAACCAACACAAAAGCTTCCCAAGAGTGCAAGAGCAGAAGAATTTGGCTTATCATGTACACAGCAGC
Source organism: Egretta garzetta (assembly GCF_000687185.1). Taxonomy (NCBI): domain Eukaryota; kingdom Metazoa; phylum Chordata; class Aves; order Pelecaniformes; family Ardeidae; genus Egretta; species Egretta garzetta. The sequence goes on from NW_009258544.1 coordinate 316,245, forward strand.
ACCAAAACAGCGAGTAATTAGTAAGAACTCGATGCATCCATGTTCCCAAGTCCCCTCACTAAAATCACCTCTACATGATTCGCATTCCTGAAATCACGCTGCAATGCTAAAAGAAGAATTTTGTTTAGAAAGACCATCAGTCACTCAGCACAAACAACGCGATCTCGATTTGATAACACAGGCTTGGGTTTGCTGTTCTCTGTGCTTTATAACCTTCTGCTTTGCCTAGCAGTTGCCACGTCTCGAGCAGCTCTGGCGAAGGAGAGCTGCACGGCTCTGTTGTGAAGGAACAGAAGAGCGTGGTCTCTTTTTTTACAGCGAGGTTCCTTTCTTTGCAATGAGTCCTCTGAAACTTGCACGGCTGTTTTTTCCTGAAGCACAGATTCCCTTCCAAAGCTGGAATTTGCGTCAGAGGATCAGAACCTCAAAAAACAAAGAGAAAATGAATTCTTTTTCCCGTGCAGCATCTTAATAAAGATATTATATCGAAGTATCCTATCTAGCGACTCGATAGGGTCTAACTGCCTCCAACAAAATGCTGTAAAGCCTTTCTATTTGCCTTCCAGAGAATGCGACGCATCCCCTTTCCCTGTGCCACACATGCCCTCGTCATCCCCCAGGTATGTATTTGAAAGGGTTCAAGCGTTCACAAAAGTTCAGAGGTTTATTTGGGGGGGACTGACTTCCACCTCACATAACCAGTTCATCCTAACAATTTCTGAGCGAGTTTGCGATGAAGCTAGTCGCAATTTGCCTGCACGACACCGCGTGAGCACTGAAAATCTTACAGGTCCCTCCTGAGCAATACAAAAGAGCAGCTTTGGAAAAAAAAAATACATGAAAGGTAATATAAAAATGAGATCTGATCTTCCACTGCTAGATGAAGGAGCTACGCGAGTTTCCACCTCAGCTATTAAATAACTTGCACAGCAGAACAGGAGAAGTGAAATACCAGCGTGCGTTTGTACAACCGCTTCTACGGCGTGATCATTACAATGGCTGTGGTACTATCTAGATCATTTAAAAATCGCACTTCAGTAAGCCTCCAAAATTAAAAAGACACACAAAGGGGAAAAAAATGTCACAGGCAACATTGGACCTTGAAGTAAGGCTGTGTCGTAGTAACTGCTCAACCTAAAATACTTCCAATTGTTTCCTAATTCTATGTTTTTCTGAGAAAGACACAATGTAAAACAGTAAGAATGTCACAGTTAAAGCCTTCGTGCTTAATCAGGAGCCAAAAGCTAGGAAGCAGAGCTGCAAACAAAACCAGCCATTCTAAATTCAAATTAAAATGTTACACAAACATTTATTTGCTAAAAAAGGCGCAAATAAACTTCTGGCTTTCACTTGCCTTCTCTGAGGCTTCACAGTACCTCAACATGCACGCAATAAATACAATTCTGTAACTTTTTCAGCCAAGATTTTATTTACACAGAACAGCATCCACACCAGAAATGGTGTTTGGAACAAGGCTGAAACCACAAAAGAAAAGAAAAAAAATTGACCTTTGATGACAAAGAGCTTTCCTCACATGATCAGTTCTCTAACAAGTGAGGTTCTACAGAGGCTTTCATGCTACTGGAAGCAATAGCACGAAGTTTTCGAATTTCATAATCTAGATGAACAATCTTAATGACTAAAAATTAACCTGAGAACCAGGGGAAAAAAATGACAGCTACACTCCTGTTCAAGCAATGGAAGAATTTGAAAACCTAAGGGATCTCAAAGGGTTTACAGTGGAGGAAGTGTGACGATGAATCCGTTCAGTCTGTGGAACTACCAAAAAAAAAAAAACAAAAAAAAAACCAACCCCCAAAAAACCATCCCCAAACCCCCACTGTAATCCAGAAGATGGAAAGCCTCTCTGGTTACCATGCTGCCATTTGTCATCTCTGGAGGACAGATGTAAATTGGAAAGAGAGGAAGAGGACCACGGCTGTCAAGAAAAATATTGATTTGTACTCAGCTGTCTTCTTTAAAATTTCCTCCCCACCTCCCCAGAATAGCAATTCGTGCCGGAGCAGGCGGCCCGTCAGCCGTGACTTGACATTGCCTCCTCTCGCCCGTCAGCTCACCAGAAAGACCCTTCCGTCCACGGAAACGGCAGTTGCCGTCCCACAAAAGATGCTGACAGACTAAATGTTGTCAGTTGGGGACTCAAAGGCATAGCTATTATCCCGACCAATTTCTTAAACGTGTAAAGGAAAAAAGATTGGTCCCCTCCTCTATACCCACCGAAAAAATTTATAAATGCTACCGTCAAGTAACTGCCAACTGAACAGAAGGATTACAAACTTTGGGGGCATCTGCAGGTGCCTTCTGCTCTTTCCAGATGTTCCTTATGCCTCAGTTAGCAACAGCCCCACAACTTCTATCGCGCTGGGAACAGTATACATAAAGGAGGAAAGGTTTCAGGTAATAGATGCCCTTTAACAGGTTTATCTTGCATTGCCTTGAGGTTCGAGTAGGGTTTTAACAACCTATCCAGGTAGAATTTTGTGGAGACAATGGAAAAGTTTTATTACTATACAGGAGGCAAAATTAGTATTATTTTTATTTCTGTAAAATTTTCTACCATGCCTAAATATTTAAAATACATATTCCATAAAAAGGTACACAGAAGACTGTGTGAAAAGGCCATAGATTTACTCTGGCTCATTCAGTCTCTGAGCAAGAACGTAAAGTTTGTTTGGTCTTCTCTAACAAGCCACTGCTCAGCAAACAACCAAAGGGGAAAAGGTGTTTTACTCAGCATGGCTAACACCAGCACCGCTTCCCACGGGCACACGTACAATTAGCCACCAGGCAGAGCCCTCTGTACAAGCAGAAACATCAAGTCTCTTCTGCACCCGCTCCTTTCGAAGGTTAAAGCGTGAGACGCTAGGGAGGAACGGGAGCTCAGACCGGAATAAACACACGAGATTTCCTCAGGTTGGGAACAGCGGTCCTGCACGCGTTGCCCCCTCCTCGGCAGCCCGTGCTAGCTGGCACCAGCAGCGTACGGCCACACAGCTCCCCGTCCCCCTCGTGCACTGTCAGGCACGTGCTGAGCTCTGAGTATCACATCTGACATCATCATCCGGATGAAGTCTTGATTTGAGCAAGAAAATGAGTCTTGAGGTAAGTTACCATTTCCATCAACAGACTAATGCGCTGTTACTAAGCAAACACCTGCGGTTTGGGTCATAATCAAATAGAATCATAGAATCACTTTGGTTGGAAAAGCCCTTTAAGATCATCGAGTCCAACCTTTAACCCAACCCTGCCATCCCACCCCCAAACCCTGTCCCTCAGCACCTCATCTCTCCTTCTTTTAAATCCCTCCAGGGATGGGGACTCGACCACCTCCCTGGGCAGCCCCTTCCAGAGCCTGACAGCCCTTTCGGTGAAGATACTTCCAGTGAAATAAATTACAAGCTCTGAAACGAGGGAATAATTTGAGGAAACAGGTGGAAAACGCAATGAAGGAAACAAAGTTTCAAAGCAACATTAGTCACAGGAGACTGCGACCGTGGGGAGAAGATGGGCCAGCCACTCATCGCTTTGCGCTCTGCCTCGCTTGGTGGCAGAAAAGCTCAAGCATTCACACCAGATTTCGACTTTACGTGTGGCAGAAGAGCTATTTCGGCTCGCTGCTTCCCTAAATACCTGAACACAATGTTCCTCTAGGCCCCCCATGATGTGATGGAGAAACAACGCTTAACCTGTAACTGCCAGGACATAAATACATTTTTATAAACACACAGAAGCTACGTGGCTTCTAGAGACTTACAACCACCTTTTAAAAAGAAGTATTAGGAAACACTAAAAAGAATTTATCTCATGCCTCTAGCCTTGGTCGTATAACAATAGTCCCTTTAGAATTTTTTTTGGTATTCAGCATTTTAATTTGGGGAGGAATTGTATACACAGCTGTATGCATATGTATGCTGAAAAAAATGAGTAAAGTCTGTTTAAATGTTGGCACTCTGCTATCACATGTGAAACACTGTAAAACCGGCCCATTTTTAGGATGCAGAATCCAAATATGAAATTAGCACAATCACAAATTGCTGCTATTAGGATGGAGGAATATGCAGCCATAGGCAGGATGCACGACCAGCAATAAAAACCAGCTTCCACCGTACCAGCGGCGCCTGCTGCCCCTGAGCCCTTCAGAAACACCCACGGACCTTCCTAACCCGGGGTACTTTGTATGGTGCTTTCACAGGGACTTTGGTGAGCAGCGTATTTTAATTAAAACGCTGTTAGCTGCTTTAAAGCTTTGCATTAGACCAGTCTTTCCAGCAGCGCCAGCACCTCACAGGACCAATGTGCCACATTTAGGGCACACGGGGAGAGCCACATCCCAGCAGCACGCACTTGGGGTGCAATGGGCAAGAAGCAGGACCTGACACCAGCTTTGTGCCGCAGCCTCCGCCACGGGTGAAATCGTCCAGGTCCTGGCTCCCCAAAGCAACCCGCTGAACTGCGGGGTACGGGATGGACGAGGGGTGAAGAGGCAGAGAGGGGCACGCACCCACACCTGACCCCTTGTCCCAGGGATTGATGGTAGCGTTAGTTGGTTACAGCGTGATTTACTTCTCTCTTGATTGTAAGTTAAAAGAATCAGATGATATTGCCCATCATTAGCTGCTGCTTTGAAAGGTGATTGTTCTGGTTAACATTTCCTTTAGGAAATAAGAGGGTGAATTAGCAGCAGCTGCAACCTATATCAAATTGAGAATGATTTAGCGCAGCAATAACCCAGCTATTAGCCCTTACCCACAGCCGCTTGCTAAGGAAGATCCTGAAAGAATTTTGAACTAACAAGCGGCTGGAAGAAGAATCCGGGATTGCTTGTTCTGATCACTGCTAGCAATATTCCCCAGTTAAATAAGCTAACACATCTGAAATACGAGGAATAAATGCCTTATCGTTTAAATGTGTCGGAGAAACAGCAGAGTGCCCTGGAGCACCTTTCTTTACAGACCACGGAGACCAAGTTCCCACCTTTCGGAGGGACTGCATTAGTACGCTCTAGTAAAAAGGTCTCCACTCTTCCAGTGACCTTTGTCAGGAAGCCACACCAGCCTATCCAACTTCAACAGCGTTTTTCATCGCCTGTGGCATGGCAACAATGGACAGCAATAGGAAAGGACAGAAATACAAGAAAATGATGTGTATCCCTTGATACAAAGGGGAAGAAAACCAAGAGATCATGAAAATGAGTTGCTATTTGTGACCGAAATTAAATTTCACAATTGCAATGGGAAAGAAGGCATCTAGAAAGTGTTAAAATTAAGCTTGGTACTTGACAGTCTCAGGAAGTTTGGTCCAGGGGAGCCAGCACAGCACGGGAACGGCCGTTCCTCGAGCAGTGATAACTGCAGTGGGGTCCTTCGGCAGAGAACGCCGGGCTTGCACTGCCTGAGGAAAAACGGACTGCGAGCATTTATATTTAAAGAACAGTGGGAATAAAATCTGGGAGACATTAGCAGCAACTGACAGAAAAAAAGCTGTCTGTGGGTACTGGAAAAGACGTAATCTGCGCTGAAACCTGGCTGTGCAGGCGCAGCAACTGCTCGGCTTCTCCCACTGAGGAGCTATTTCTGGGCTTGGAAAGAATCCTCTAGAGGGAGTCAGAAAATTGTTTAAAGGATTTTTTTTTTTCCCTTTTCAGTCTGATAATATCAAAAGACCAAGGGACCATCAGTCATTCCACAAAGAAAAATAGTAATTAAAGAACTTTGCTTCATTAAATGAGGAATATTGAGAGCACAGCAGAGGCAAAAGGCTCATGGAGCAAACAGAAGGATTTACACACAGAGAGGCGGGTGCAGCAAACTGCAGACCAAAGGGGAATCTGCCTCTCCAGGGAACTTCAAAGAAAGACATTTTCACCTGTCAAAGAGAGTTTTGGAAACAAAATCCATGCAAGCCAGAAGAGCTTTAGGGATGAAAGGCTGGCAGTGACAGTGCCGGGAGCCAGAGCAGAGCGAGGGTGTGGGAGGCGGAGGGTCAGCCCGCCAAGGTCAGGGCTGTCGGCCGGGCGAGCCCGAGCTACGCCGCTGCAGAGCTGTGAGCATCAGCACTTCCAAGTTCCCGCTCAGCCACCAGATACAGGAGCACAGTAAATATTTAATTAGATAGCGGTATAGCATCACCATTTGGTCAGGGGAGTATTTTAAATAATTTTGAATTGGATAGTTATTTTAGGCCCTTTAAAAATTATAGCCATTGTAAATTGCTGGGGGAAATGCAGCCTCGGGGGGGGGGCGTGTGTGTCCCCCTAAAAGTTATGAACAATTTCATGATATCCAGAATTTATTATCCACGGTTTGACAGGACACTTTTAACCTATTACAAAACTTAAGGTTGTGATTTCAGTAACACTCTGTAGCTGTTTAACCTTATGTACGTTGAGTAGCCCCACAACAATAAATGGAAATGCATGTGTGAACATGGGTTTTCTGTTCCAGGAAAATGCTAGGATTTGTTTTGGTTTGTTTTTGGAGGGGAAAAAAAAAAAAAAATCTGAATCAGGATGAAAAGTTGATATTGCAAAACTAACAAAATGGAAAACACATGGGAAAATGAAAGTTTTCTTTTAGAGCTTCAAAACAAATTTACTAGAACATTTCTTTCACTTTGATGTCTGCATTTCAAAACAGAGGAGAAAACAGACTGCGGCACCTGGCTGGAACTGCTGAAATAAGAACCGCCTCAAAATAGTGAAAATAATAACAACTGAAGTCTGAAAGTCAAACAAGACCCCTTACGCTATCAAATATAAAATGAGGTGGGAAAGGCAAACCAAAACATGATTTCAGTCTTTGAGGATTTTACTTTTTTTCCCCAAATGTTACTGAAACATCAGCACATTCATTTAAAACAAAAAAATCCCCACAGATGCTTTGATAGGAAACTTCTACCCAAACATTTCTGCCCATTCCGGTTTAGTTTCCAAACCAAATCAGTGAGAACTTGATCCCGAGAAGTTCCCCCACCAGCAAAGCAGTTGGAGAGAAGGCGGCACCCACTCCAGACAAAAGACTTGGACTTTTTACTACATCCCTCTCAAAATAAAATTTCTTTCGGTCGAGAGAGTTGGCAGCTCAGGCTCCGGCCTACCTTTCAGTTAGTTAAAATACAGCTAATTTAGAAACGTAGGCTCATTCCTTTCACAAGCAGCCTTGCTCGGGGATGAATCAGGCTCGACACGGCTGCCAGGTGGCAGCAGCAGACGGAGTGCAGCAGGACTCCGAGGGCTAGAGACGGCAGCGCTCGCACAGGGTTTACAGAGCTGGAAAACAGAAGGAAAAGGCTAACTTTGGTGTTTACACCAGGGGCTGCAGGTTGTCACGTTACTTCTGCATGCAGAGGCAAGCAAGCTTAGGGACGGGAGTATTGTGGTGGGATCCTGGAGTATCCCGTCCTCTTCTTCCTCCCTGTGGGCACCCAGAAGCAGCCCCTAACCCCAGGCAGCTCTTTCCCCTGCACCCATCAAATCCCCCAGCTCCAGAAGGGGAGGTTTCTGGCACTGCACGGTTTGCAGGAGCAGAACCCGATTCAAAGATGACTTCCCAGGAACAACCCATATGTGTCCTTCTCCGTGGCTTTTTCCACTTCTACCTGGTGAACGCTCAGCGACCAGGAGTGAGGAGCCAAAAGTGCTGCCAGCTTTCTCTGTGCCACAGCTCGGGACACAGCTTTGCTGCCCACACGGTGAGGGGTTCAGGGCGCTCCCCCAGGAACAGCCACGCTCAGAGCCCCCGCGCCCACCCACCGGCCGAGACAGCCCCGACAATATCGATTCTGCACGTTATTCTGACTTTCTACTCCTTGGACTATGGTATGCTTGAAGCAATCTCTGGGTTGCTGCCGAGCACGCTTCTTCCTTGAAATCTATAGCTCCCTGTTCCCTCAAGCAACCAAACCAACCCAACCAACCAAAAAAAAACCCCAACCCAACCAACCAAAAAACAAACCCCACCCCCCTTAAGCCCCTCAACCCCCCAAACAAACAAAATTTACACCCACTTTTTACTAAGCATCTTGTTCCAA
>NW_009258544.1:324366-330300 GCF_000687185.1 Egretta garzetta
TTCTGAAGCATCTTACAAGACACATCCCACCTTGGAAATACGGTATTATTAGCCAAAGTAAGGGTTTTGTCTATGCACAGATTTTGTACCAATACCACTAACTGCATTTGTTTGGAAACAAATACGGTTAATTCATAAAACTTGCTAGTATCAGTGTAATTATATTAGTATAAACTTACTGATATGGTTCATGAAATCACTTAACTACTATGCCTAAATGCATGCATAATTGTGCTTAAACCAGCTCTAAATGTGACAAACATATGCCCGACATTTTTAAAGTGCTAGTAAAGAGCATGTTCAAATGAACCCCTTAGAGATCTCAAATCTAAATTAGGAATCCGAGATAACAGGAACACGGAGACAGCATTAAGTTCCAGAAAATACGTTCAGGCCTCAAGCCTAACAATTGGCCTCTACTCGAAATTTCTTGCAGCTCTGCTTGCTATTTGGTGTTACAAAGTGTTCTGTGTTGATAAACAGAAGAATTTGTTAGGAAACAACGGGTATTTAGAAGCTCTTAGGAAATAGGTTTACTGGGACACAGAGGGAGTTCGCAGGCAGTCCGTCACCCCCAGCGGCTGTTGCACCTCTGCCAGCCTCTCCACTGCTGCTTTCGACCTAACCATCAGAATTCATTTTCTCTTTTCACTTGGCTACGGGCGATAGGACGAGGGGAAATGGTCTGAAGTTGTGCCAGGGCAGGGTGAGGTTGGCCATGGGGAACAATTCCTTCCCCCAAGGGCTGTCAGGCACTGGAAGCGGCTGCCCAGGGAAGGGGTCGAGTCCCCAGCCCTGGGGGGATTTAACAGCCGGGCAGAGGCGGTGCTGAGGGCCAGGGTTTGGGGGTGGGATGGCAGGGGTAGGGGAACGGTTGGGCTTGATGATCCTAAGGGTCTTTTCCAATGTCTCTTGAATTCCTGGCCAATCTATGCCAGAGGAACAATGGTACAAAATACACCCTTGAAGAGCCTGCTTTGCCCAAAACAGAGATAAAAAGTGGAAGCACAGAACCTCTAGGTTCCATGAAGTGTGACAGAAGAGAGGACAAAGAAACAGCCAGTACCTGGCAGGGCTGACAAAGCCAAGGTTCTCCTGAAGGACGTGTTGGTTCTACACTCACAAAGCGTGCTGTAGCCTGCATGTACCTTGTGGCCCTGTTCTTCTCAAAAAACCCCTGACTTCATACATCCCCGGAGTTAGGAACCCCCTCCCAGTCACCTCATGGCAGTCAGAGAGGCTCGGAAAAACATTGGACAAAATACCCTCTTCTTGAACGTAAGCTTTGAGACCAACAGCAGAAAGCAAGAAGGCAGTGAGGTCCTCTGCTCGTTACTGGTGTGTGCTGTTCTGGGCTCCTCAGTACAGGACAGACATGGACCTGTCCTCGAGCAAGTCAAGCACAGGGCCACAAAGATGATTAAGGGACTGGAGCATCTTGCATACAAGGAAAGGTTGAGAGAACTGGGACTCTTAGGCCTGGAGAAGAGAAGGCTCAGGGGGATCTCACCAGCGTGTATAAACACCTGATGGGAGGGAATGAAAACAAGGGAGCCAGACTGTTCTCAGTAGTACCCTGTGACAAGAGACAATGGGCACAAATTAAAAGGAAAAAAAAAAAAGGAAGTGTGGAAGTGTCAACAGAAGAAAATTTTTTTTTTTTTTACCGTCAGTGTGGTCAGAGACAGGAGCAGGCTGCTCAGAGAGAAGGTACGGTCTCCAAACCTGACTTGACACGGTCCTGGACAACCTGATGTAGCTGACGACCCTACCTCAGCAGGAGGGATGGCCTAGTTGCTCTCAAGAGGTCCCTTCCAACTTAACTTAAATGACTCTGTGATACGAGTCCCATCGGCAAATTTCATGCAATTCAGAAGCTCCACTGAGAAAAAAATAAAAGAATAAAAGAAAAAATCTCAAACCACTATCAAGTCCCTGTACATTATTCAGACAAAAATAACCCAAGGCGGGGGGGGAGGAGGCAAACACCTTCCAGTCAGCAGCGCTGGCTCCATTAGAGAAGCCCTAGTGATTTATCTGTCAATACCAAATTGGCTAGGTAGGGAGTTGCAGCTGGAGAGAAGGCAGTAGTGAAGGTGTGCAAGTGTTATGGAGCCACAAAACAAGATCTGCGACAGAGAAAAGCCATTCTAGACATCCTCAACTTCTCTTTTTGCAGACCTACAGCACTTCCCAGTCAGGGTCAGCTGGCTGATCCCCAAACTGGCATTTGTGGCATGAACTTTCTCAATTAAAAAACCAAAAAAAAAATTCAGAAAGAAGCATGTTCTTTCACATCAGTCCCTCTCTTGGTATCGCTGGGTCTAGATCTATTGCCTGTCATTACACAAGCCTGCAGCAGCCGGCGTGAGGAATGCAATGCAGATGCACAGCTCACTCCCTCTTTGCTAGGGCCTGTCTCTGCTTTGGGTTGGGGTAGTATCAAGAAAACTTACAATATAAACCAGGAAGCATCACCGGGATTGCTCAGTTTAAGTCCCAAATTTCAATTAGCCCTGATACAACTCACACAACACCCAACACAGTAACTGCCAGACACGTGGCACGCCTCCACCACAGCCAACCATGAGATGGCTCACCAGAACGAGGACTACCTGTTGCAAAATGTCCTTGGCTGTACCATTACTCCAAATAGCTTAATGCAACGCAGCTATACACTACAGGCGCTCTGCTCTCTCAACAGTGCCTGAAATGCAAAATGCTTAATGCAAATACTGAGACCCTGCGGTGGGTTTCAAATGTGGGTGCTTTATTTTTTTATTTTTTTTTTTTAAGATGGTACCTTCAGGAACGAGGATCCTAAATACCTGGAAGTCTTCAGACAACACGAACAGCCTATAGAACAGAAATGCACAGCTAAAGGGAAAGGCAGTCTGCTCAAAGAAAATATTCTAAATTGATTCATTTGGGGGGGAAGATTAAAAAAGTTTGGGGTTTGGTTTTTTTTTTTTTCAGGTTGTGAATTTTCTTTACGTGCACAAGAAACAAAAAGTGAAGTGTAACCAGATAAGTTTTGCTTAAAAGGAAAAAAAAAAAAAATTCCTGCCTGCTGAGATCTTACATTCGATGCTGAGGTTTTCTCTCCCGGGGGGTACATGTAGTCAGAATCTGAGAGAGATGGTAGCAAAATTTGCTCTGCAAAAGGAAATTGCTTTACTACAGGTGGCTTAAAATTATCTGGTTTCTATTTATGTTCATTAACTCAAATACCTGGGGAGAAGCAATGGTGGCTGAGACTTCAAATCCTTGCTTTTTCAAGCAAGGGTTTCCAAGGCTGACAGCCCCCCCCCGCCATCTCTGGGTTATCCATGGTCTCCCAACATTAAAAAAAAACAAAAAAAACCCCCAAAAAACGTATTTCTGAAAAGATAAAGAGGATTTCTTTCCCATCCTGTTTTTTAGGCATCATAGAAAGTATTTTTTTTTTAAAAAATGACATTACAAACCACTTCTCCCAGTTCTGCTGTATGCTACAAGCAGAAAAATGGCAGCTTTTTGAGAAACATCCACAGAAATAATAGGTTGCGAAGGAATAAGAGAACTGGAAAATAACAGAAACCACGAAGATTTTAGAAGAAACAAAAAAAATTCAGAAGTTTTCTACTTACCTGATTTCCCAGCCGCGAGTTGTCGTCATTCACCACCCCCCCACTCTCCCCCCCCAAGTTCCAAGGTCTACATCTTAACCAGCTAAAAGCTATTAAATAGTCAGAGAATTAGCTTTGGACCCATGTGTATATTAGAACATCTGAAGGGAAATTAGGCAAATAATCGCTTTTTATTCAGAAGCCTAACTCAATTTTAATATTAGAAGAGTACTACTTACTTCCAGTCCCACCAGTTTTCCCAGAACCTCCACCCCATTAAACTTGCTTGGCAAGATACTGACTGACAACACATTTCCCCAATGAAATGCCAGTCAAGACTCACTCAATCATCGGCATTCTCTGGCAGACCGTTCCTGAGAGCGCTTCTCAGCCCGCTGAGGAGTCTAGGAGCCGGTTAATGCTTCCTTGGGTATTGCACACACCTCATCTATGCTGGTAACCCCTTTTGGGGATGTGAGGATGCCAAGTCACATCTGGAGAAATCTTAAACGTTCCACATAGATTGCTCGATCACTCCGTTCCTTCTTTTTGCTCTTATTCTGAGCGCTATGGCGAGTCACTCCCGGCATTCTCATGTCCTTTGCATCTAGTATCTGCCAAACGTCAGTAACAGTGGAACAGCAAACTTTGCAGAAGGCAGTTCTAAATAATGTTACTTTTGGATTGTCTACCAATAAAATAGCCATGCTAGTTATTTCTGCTGAGGAACAACACATCTGCAAATCAGGGAGCACTGGTAAGAAGAAATTTCAATACAAAAGCCTTAGGAACATACTTATATATATTAAAAAAAAAATGTTAAAGACAGCCAGAAATGCCTTTTTTTTAATGCAAATTTCATACCATATGAATCCCTCCTGGTCCAAACTTGTATACACTAAGGATTTTACCTTATTACTTCCACTTCTTAAAAACAAGTATAGCTAGCAAAACGTATGCTGTGCTCTGTGCACATAGGCCCTAGGCAAAAGACAAAATAGAGTCTGCTTTGGGATATGTGTTTACTAAATGCATGAAACTCTGTTTCTAGAAATCCAGAGATGCAGAATTCCAGAGCCAGAAACATAAGATAAGACCCTGGAAACTGCAGTGGATATGGCCAGAAAAATGTTAATGCTAACAAAGCGCTGCTCTAACACATTTTTTGTTGGGCAACAAGTTAAAAGCACTTTAACACAGATGACATTCACCAGACGGTCATAGTCATCCACACAGAGAGACGACTATTTTGTTGGTTTTGGAATATCTGACCATGTGTATTAGGCAATGGTTTCATTTCAGCGCTAAGCTACGGCCACACTGACAGCCAAGTCACATATCCTTACCTTGAAGTGAGAATAAATGGGAACGTTAAAAAACATTGTGGCACTCCACGGCTGTTGGCTGTTGTCTAGATATACATTTAATGTTCATTCTCCTATCTTGAAAGAAAGGCTGAAGTGTATTCACTGCTATTAATGAACAAGTAAGAAGCAAGTATGGTTATCACAGCAAAAAAAGCTTCATAACATGAGCTAGTGGTAGGTCAACCCCAAACCAGTCCTGCCTATCAGCTTCGCCAGATAAGCAACTGGCTCCTACTCTGCTACTTGCTATTACAGGATATTCCCTACATCACCAGTTATGAAATAAAAAGACTATGGGACCTCAATATCAGTGGGACCCGCCTCCCTCATTTGAGCACTTTCCCGGTGTGAATCTCCTTACCTTGAGGTTTGGTTCTCGTGAAGTCCCTTGGGAAGAGCAGGCAAGGAGAAGGGCAACGGCACGGCCCTTCCAAGCAGTGCAATTCCACAGGTCTGTACAGCTGCAATTATGTTCAGGCTGGCTTACTTGGTCTGCCTCATCAGTAGTCATCTTCTTGTTGTTGTTGGGAGGTTCTGGACGGGGCGGCCTGGTTAATTCAAAGCCTGATTCTGAAGATTCCCCAATATATTACTGTGCTCACTGACCTTCACTTGCTCATGAGCCTACCGCATCTGCAGATCATAGAATCATAGAATCACTTTGGTTGGAAAAGCCCTTTGAGATCATCAAGTCCAACCTTTAACCTAACCCTGCCATCCCACCACTAAACCCTGTCCCTCAGCACCTCATCTCTCCTTCTTTTAAATACCTCCAGGGATGAGGACTCAACCACCTCCCTGGGCAGCCCATTCCAGAGCCTGACAGCCCTGTCGGTGAAGAAGATGACACGGTCCAGTTTTGGCCATGGCAACACCAAGGATATGGATCCTGCTCCTTCTGCTCCACTTTCCCTCAGCACAGCTCATTCCATTCCTCCTCCTGAAATGATCTGGAAATT
>NW_009258544.1:330386-342891 GCF_000687185.1 Egretta garzetta
ACTACAACTCACCAGGAACTGATTTGTCAAGAAGAGGCACAGCCTGGAAGAGGATGGCACCTTGCAGGGATCCAAGATTGGAGGTAACCAAAGAATCACCAAACATTAAAAAAAAAAAACAAAAACCAACAACAAAAAAGTATAAAAGGGCAGGACAGAGCCACTTAATCACTGCGTTGAGGTGGATTTACCTGTATCAAAACATCAATAAAACATTAAGGATCTGACTTGCCTAAATGGAGGGATCTCCCAGATCAAAGAGGACAGCAATACTAAGGATCTCAAGAGCTTTTCTTCCCCAGTTTCAACACTTTAACCGTCAACTAAGAACATCAGCTTTCTGTATATGTGATCAACCGTGCAACTCTGCTGTAAATCCGTGGGTTCCCACCCCCCGCCAGGCCTCCAGTCAGCTGCAGGGGATTCTGTCAAAACAGGGCTAGGCCATGAGAAGAGGTGGCCAGAACTGAGCAGAGGAGATGGCTCTCACCAGAGGGAACGATATACATGTGCATGTAATCAAGACTTAAGGGGAGTGCCCACACTTTTTAATTAAAACGCTTAATGAGCTTAATGTACAGGATCCAGTAATAGGACCTTTTGGCAGGAATCTAAAGACAACCCCTTTAAAAAACAAACAAACAAACCCAACCAAAACCAAACCCCAAAAGGCAAAACATGCTCTCTATAGGTACTTCTACACTCCTGTCCCTCCTGTACTGTAGCCTTTTTTTGGGTGGAGTTAAGGTATTTCTGGAGAGTGCAACATTGCTCTACGATTATAAAGTGAATTTGTGATAGAAGCCCTTTGTAGAAAAAAAAATTAGACATTCAAGTAGCATCTTGCTTTGCTTAGCTTCATTTCCTACCCCCTAGCTTGAAGTTCCACCTGTGTTTCCCTTGCATTCAGAGGTGCTGAGTAAAGACATGTTGTGAGCGTGTACAGAAAGAAGGTGGAAAGCTGGAACGAGCTGAAGATCAAATCAAGGAGAAGATGTTTTGCTGGTGTCTGTGAAACCTAGGGGCTGGTGAGCCACCATCCTCATTTCAGAGGAACAAAAAGCCACCTTTAGTACTAATCCCTAGCTAGCAAATGATACATCAGAATATCTCCATTTTACCTCACAGAATAAAAAAGCCAAACGTGACTTGTTTCTATCATTGTACTATCCTTGTACCAACACTTTTCCTCATACTGGAACTTAGAACTAGAACTTCAGTAACCCGTATGCAGAGCTGTACCTTCAAATGCATATGACCATGTATATCAAAGGGTTTTAAAAGTTCACCAACGTACTAATTAATACAAAACACTCCAGTCATTTGATTCCTCATTTGGATAATCACTTGTCATGAGCTTGTGTGTGAACGAGGTATGTGCCCAGTAAAACAAGTATAGCTCATCTGCATCCACAGCAGCTCCAATTTGCATGGCTGGGCATTGCAAACGAGCAGACATGTTTGGCATGCAGCTCTGCAGACCTGCACATGCTGCTCCAGCCTTTCTGTGCTTCCAGAATCTGATCCCACCAGTCTACCTATTTCCTCTGATGAACACCCACCTTTCTTTATAAGCACAGGCTCTCATTTCTGCTAGCTGACATCCCTGCGTTTTCTGATGCCAGCAGTAAGATACCCCATAGATACAAAAAAAATTCAGTTGGCAGTTGTTTTCACACAAATTAATTCAAGTTTCGAATGCCTGACTGACCTGTGGAACTGCCTCGGGAAACAAAACAGAGGGTGACCACAGAATTTCCACATACAGAAACAAGATTTGAAAATGCAACTCTACTTGTTTTGCCCATCCTGCAGTGATTTTTAGAACTCTCAAATGCCAGAAGAACTTAAGACGTTATTAAACCACAAACATTCATTTCCTATGGCTTTCTACTCACAAGGCTGAGATAGGCAAGCAAACATTTAAGGAACAATGACAGCAAGAGTACATTTTTAAGATTACTGTAAAAACAGTAGAAGTAGACATAAAAAAACCAAACAAGGTTGTATCATTTTGTTATTTTCAAGAAAGAAGCTATTCATGAAGTACGGAGGGAAGAGGAAGAATGTATTTTATTCCTCCCCTCATGGGGCTTTTAAATATATACACAACATATCGCAAGCTCTGGGAATTTTCAAGAAGAGTAACGCAGCACATAAGCACTAACAGCATCCAGAGCCTCTGAGTCCTTCCCCAGCTCATCTCCAAGCACGCATTCCAGCGTAAAGAACCGTGCTTTGAGCGTCCCTCAGAAGACACGTGGAACGCCGAGGCACTCCGCACAGCTATTATCCAAAAAGTCCGACCCCGCAACAAACGGCACTATGGAAGAAAGCTAAATTATCAAAACTTTATTTCGGCATTGCATGCTCAACAGGGTGATCTGCATATCTGACTAAGCAGCCAATTTGCTGCTAGGTAAGCAAAGAATTTCCGATCCTGTTTGTACAACGCTGAACTCGAGCACGCCAGAGGGTGAACTGTGAATATTCTGTGAGGCTCAACTGATTAAATCACTCTTTTTGTAATAGCATTTCTGTAAAGGAAAAGCACTTCCATTTACCCAAATGTAAACATTGCTTTAACAGAAATGGGAATACATGGTCCATATGAAGGAAAACAAACATATAGAACCTAGCCAGCCTGTTTCTTTTGGAAGTGAAGTCTTTTTATGCTTAGTGGATGACAAATCTTTTTTGGCATATTCACTATTTAATATCCACCACTTAGTTCTAGGTTTTGCTTTTGTGGTATTTAAAAATAAAAGAAAACACCAGGTCATTTTCCAAGGCCTAGAACAGCAGTACTGCACTCAGTATGGATAGTGATTAGTAACAAGAAATCCTCCCTCCTTTTTTCTGCCCAGATGTCTTCTGTCCCCACCAGCATTTTTTTCAGCCTGCAAATCGTTATAAGATTTTGCTGGGTCCAGTATTGGCAGAGTTTGCTCCTCACCCGTTGCAGCACTCTGGGAGTGTGTGGATGGGAAGGGTGGATTTCAGCCACTTGGTCTGTTGAGCTGCTCTTCAAAGTACCATCCCATATACTTATGCTTCTTTACGTCGTCTCTGAGGTTCAAGATTCAGCAATGAAACCTGGATCCTTCACATGGTAAGCGATGCCCAGCATGAAATAGATCAGAAAACTTAGTAAAAATCTAATTATTCCTGTTAGCAAAGATCAAGTCCAGAGAAGAACAGCCAAGACCATCTTTGTAACAAAAATGAAGGCTGAAAAAGGACACAATTCCTCCCTCTGCAGAGCTAAGGGATTAAGGATCAGAGCAGCAATGCTATTTGAGCTAACAGGTATTGTGACTACAAGGACACAGCCACACCACCATGAAGAGATTAGATGGTTTATACCCACCAGAGGCTTCTGAACAGCCTCAGTATCTTTTCCAGTTCTGTTTCCAGTTCAAGGCCACGCAACTGCCTCATGCTGATCACCCTTCCCTCTAGGAATTGTTTTTCATTGACATATTGACCATCCAGACCGAGACCCTCGCTGAGGAAAACCAGGCAGCTACTTATTACTACTGCCACTTCAATCACACAAATACTGGACAGAAAGAACGAGCTAAGTAACGCTACAGAAAAAGAATCTGATGGTTGCAGAGAATTTACAAGGTGAACACAAGGCAACAGCGTTTATTTATTTTGACAGCAGCACTGCAGTTTATGGGGATCAAAGGCAAATATAAACTGGGTCTCAGCTGGAGTAGAGCATCCAGCTTTGGGACCTTGTGCCTTAAGGAGGAGGTGTCTCCAATACAGACTGCCTACAGAAAGCCAGTAAGAATGATCAGATGGTCAGCAAACAACCTACAAGGGCGGGCTGAAGAAACAGAGGAGGCTGGCCTGACAAGACCACAAAGTCTGTAAGTACTTTAAATAAAGTGAGAAAAAAAAAAAAAACCAAACAAAAACCCCACCTTTTTTTCTGTTCACGGCCTGTACGAGAAGAAACAGGCTTGCACTGCAGCAAGGAAGGTTCGGGTTAGATGTTACAACTCGCAAGGGTGGCAAGGTACTGGAGCAAATTATTGGGGAGCAGAAACGTCAATATTATTTACCTCCAAGACCAGCCCACATAAACATCTGTTAGGAAGAAAGTTATGCATGGCAGACCCTGCCCTGAAAGGAAGTATGGACTAGATGGCCTTCCATGCCTACGAGTCAACGTTTGATTATTTCATATCCTATCATTATTTATTTGCTGTACTACAACATCTATAAAGTCTAGCCACTGACCCGTGCCAAGTCCTGTGGTAAGATAAACACGTGGCAGAAATTCCACAACAGGCAGGGAAAAAGAAATGTAAGCGGCAGCAGTAGGACAGGCAGGTAGGGAGGCTCAAAGAAAACAGCAAGACAGCATCGATAGTCCCAACGGCACGCCAAGAAAGAACTCTTGAAGACTTTTGCAGTCATCGTAGTAAAGGAAAATTAAGGGTTGTTTAATGGAAGGGGTTGTGTATGGGATGCTCCTCCCCGCATGAAAATAATGGTTTTAAACGCAAGAGGCAGACAATGGGGGCTGGCACGCTGCAAATAAAATTAGCGGCTGACTAAGGTGAGGTGATAAGAAATAAGATGGCGCGGGATCCAAGATAAGGAAAAAGCCTTCCTACTAGAAGCAAGGGAGCCGAGCACAAGCAAGCGATGAAATATCAAACCGCCATCCTGTACAACACCCTCCGCAGCATCGCTCTGTGCGGATGTACGCGTGATGAAATTTGTCAAGTGAGAGAAAACATTATTGGAAGGAGTGATTAATTAGGTGGTGAGATGTTGCCTAAGTTTTGCATGTGCAGATGGCCAAGGACCTCATCACTGAAGATTTCATGTAGAAAGAAATACGGGTGTTTAGATAACCCTACTACTCCGAATTAGAGAAAATCTTCTTTCAAAGATGATGCCTGATTTGAATTTGCATGATAAGCAAACAAGGCTGTTTCATCTGCCGTGACTAAGACAGTGAAGGAGGAGGACTGGCAGGGGAAGAGGATCTCCAGTTTAACTGTGTGATGCATAAGCTGATGCCTCATTTACACAGACGCTTTCTGAAAGACAAAATGAGATTTTAAATCGTGACAGAGAACAGAACTAGGGAACACCAGAACTGCTGGTATGACCACTGGTTTCATGCTTATGCAAAGGGAGGGACAGAGGAAGCAAGGTGACAACTGTGGTCTTTGATTCCATACAGAAAACCAAAAGTGGGACAAACACGATGTGGTGAGGAAGCATCTAGGAAGGTGAGAAAAGAACTGGTGGCGACCAACCACAGATGCCATGGGAAAAAAGGAGTCCGAGAGCATGACTACTAGTGGCAGAAGGGAATTTCTACTAGCTCATGGAGAACCTTGGTCCTCCTATTACGGAATAAACACGTTTATGTCGGCTTTGCACTCTGGTGTATGTTGTAGACTGACCGGGGTAAATAGATTTAAGGGGGGGGGGGGGGGGGGGGGGGAGAAAACGTTAACCCCCAACGTTCACCAGGCTCGCTCACAGAGAACACCGACACTTTGTTTTCCAGGGGACTGTTTTCACCTGCAATTTTTATGAAAGGCTGAAGCACCACATAAACCTCGAGTAGTACAACAGGGTGTACACCAGTAAACTTTAAAATTCATTACATCTATCTGGAGGGCTGGGAACAAGACAATCACATCATCATTTATATATTCCTACACAATTAAAGCAAAATCTTTTGTTCGGATGACAGAAGTCAGCTGTGTCAATTGAATTGCTCTGATTGAACTAATTGAATTTCCATTGCTCAAGTCTGGTTTTCAACAGTTTTGTATGACATTCAAAAGACTGAAGACTTCCTTTATAAATGGAAGCGTGTGCGGGGAGGGACAACAAATGATTTGGCTGTTACCCAGAAAATAACAAATGTGCAATGTATTTCACTGGAGCAGCATACAGAATTTTATCTTTCAGTAGAGGCCTCCATTTACTAGGGAGGTACACGAAGCACGCCCTGTGTTTTAGGGTCCTCTTTCCATGGGGACAGAGGTAGGGACCCTCACCCTGCTGACTACTGAAGTCAAACTGAACGTTACTTATCCAAAAGTTCTGCTTCACCCCCGCAGCTACGATTGCGTTAGCACACAAAACATACTTGAATTACAGCTTTCCACAACAGAGGACACAGACTACTTGTGAAACTCCTGCTTTTGCCCACCCAGAAACTCCATACCCACCTAGGAGGGAAAACAACACAATGTGGCCACAAGAGGATGAGGATTCTCAATTATTTCCAGAAAAACATTTATTTAATTAAATTTTAATTAAATGCCAGGCTAGATCTCATGGCTGATGCCTACTAGCAGCTTCTGTACAAACTCGCTGATTGTTCTTTATTCTCACTGCAGAAGGGGAACTGCAAGCAGCTTGTGAGCCAAAACCAAAGCGCCCACAAAGTCAGTGGCAACAATTCCATTAATTCTACGAGCCAGGCCACCAATCCAGCACGCGCTCAACCTCCTGTTCAGCACCAATTCATTATACTTATTCCAGTACGCCACTTCCACTTTTAAAGACATCAATGGTGCAGGCACGCGAGAACCCTGCTTTGTAAGCCTAACAAGGCCCATCTGCTCAACCTCCTGTTCAGCACCAATTCATGATACTTATTCCAGTATGCCACTTCTACTTTTAAAGACATCAATGGTGCAGGCACGCAAGAACCCTGCTTTGTAAGCCTAACAAGGCCCATCTTGAAAATTATCTTTATCTTTAAAATTAATTTAGTTTTGATAATCACTTCTGTGCTACAGAATCTGCTTCCTTCCCCTTTCATTCTGTCTCTGAATAAAGAAGGCATCCACATATTCCAGCACAAGTCAAGTCTTCAATTTGTTAAATTCACTTTTCCTTTTCTTCAATTAACTCTTCCTTTTCTTCCTCTGTGTCTTAACAGAAGCTGTATTTGTTTTTGTAACTGAGCATAAAAAGGTGGCAGGAGACACACCACACACGGGAAGACCAGCCTGCATGCCCAAGAAGCACCAGGTACTTTTGGGTGGACAGGATTTCTAAGTTCTGACCTATCTAGGTGTCCCACACAACGCACACGTCACTTACCTCAATTTACCCACCTATAAAACAGGCATGAGTCTTCCTCCTCCTTTGTACATCTCGTGGATATTATTGGTAGTTATGAATGATTCGACGATTCCTCAGAGTTATCAATCCATGGGCCGGCTTTGTCTCTGGCTCAATGAGTTTTTGAACCATTACAAGAATTGCAAAATCCTCTTTCAGAGCGCTGGCTGAAACAGAAATTTCTTATCCTATCGCTACCTGTGATTGACCTCCGAGTTTAACAATGGAATTATTTATGTAATTGGGCAAAAAGCGCGACAGATGTACAATGCACTGTACCGTCAGATTAGGCAGAAAAATTAGTGAGTGACAAAGAAAAGCAGAGGAACTAAAGGATTATTAAACTCTATTTGTTAACCTACTTTAGGGACTGGGAAGACCTAATTGTTAAGGAAAACCACCCTGGGATGAGCTGATCTTTTTCAGCTGAAACTGTAGTTTTCATTTTAGAACTATTTTTGTTTCATTGGCTTCAAAAAAAGATTATTTAATTTAAAAAAACAAAACAAAACAAAAAACAACAGTTTTCACCCTGCTTTCCATATCGGAAAGGGGTTCGAAGATGGCACAGAAAAAGGATTAAATTACAATTTTCAGGCTTGGAGTGTTCATTGTTTAAAAAACCAAACAAACAAACCAACCCAAACCCACAACCTTCAGGCAAAAATACATTTTGTAGAGTATCTTAATTTTTAATGGCATTTTCAGAAACGCCGTTATGACTCATTCCATGAACGGATAGCCATCTAGGCTCTAGACAAAGAAAATAAGCAATATAACTTCCACAAAAAAGGTCGCTTCATTAGGGCTGAGCCCCAGTGCATGGGAAGCTACCACATGCCTTCCTGTCGCCCTGCCTGTGGCCAGGAGGTGCTTGGGAGGACGCAGGGAGTCTCCTATTGCCCCACAGCAGAGCTCAATCCTACAGTAGGACTACTGCAGGACTCAGGTTGTGCCCAAATTCAAGTCTGTAGGAATTGTACTGCAACAGTCAACAGGGACAACAGTCGGGGATGCTTATAGAACATTTTCATGAAATAACCAACAGCCTTGTGAAAACTTTGTACACTGGAACTTCCGATTCCCTCTTTCCTGCATCTTAAGGTAAAATATCCTTAAAACTCAAAGTAAGTTCTTAAGGAATGGGAGGTGGAAATGACAGAAGTGAAGCAACAGGCAGATGAGAGGTTGAGAAGCGCAAACCTGGCAATTCTTTGAAGAGGGTAAGGAAGACTGAATGAAATTGGGAAGGTTGCGTGTGTGTATGTACGTGCCGCTGATACTCAAGAGCGGTCAGGAAGGAAGCTAAGTATTCTCTTCAATAGGACAGAATAATTATTTCTACTGCACAGGTGAAATTTTATGATCTGCTAATGCAGATGTTGGGGCTAGGCAGTTAAATAGACTGCTCTGACTATAAAAATCAGAGTTCCTCAATTCCAGACCCATCTTTGACCCTTAACTGACACACGACCTTTGGCAATTCACTTTAACAATTTTAAGTGGAAAATGCACTTATAGAGTGCTAGAAAACTGAGTTTTGATGACACATTACTGAGAGAAAATAATGTTTGGGGGTTAGTATTTCACAAGTCCCCCACTTGCCAGTAAAAGATTTTTCTCATCTGAACTGGTATCTGTATTAAGAGGAAGCCCGGGTCTAGCAGAACATTCCTTATCCCTCATCACCCCAAATTTTTCAAGAGCTCCTAGCTCCAAATTCCATTTTGGATCAAATCTGAAATGTTCCATTCAACGTAATTGGAAACAAATATTAATAACTGAAAAGCCTGACCTACAGTTTCAGGAATGGCAAACAGAAAGCATTATCACAGAGAGAAGTAGAAAAGTCCTATTTATTACAATATTGAAACAAATTAATTTATTACTGAAATAAAACCTTGTGTAGTGAAGTGCAAAAATAGAAGGTATTTATGTGTAAGGGTTGGGTTTTTTTCCTTGCCTGAATTCAACATATTTTTACTCATTATCAGAGTAATTCACTCCCTGTGAATCCCTGCCCTTTTGCTATTATTTACAGAAAACACAAAACCGAAACCTTACCACCTCCAATTCCAAAATTGAATCCCTGCCCTTTTGCTATTGTTTACAGAAAACACAAACCGAAACCTTACCACTTCCAATTCCAGAATTTTAGCCCAGCCTGACCACTTGAGGAAATCCTGTGAAGCTTTGGTGCCAGTTTGAAACCTAGCAGAAACAGCCGCTTCCACGTACGCTGGTCTGGAGCTGGCAAGCGGAACCAGGCATTACACTGCTGCTGCTCCCATCTTTATCACTTACACTATGACCGACAGAGCATTGGACATGACAGATTTTTTTTTTTTTAGCACTGGCAAAAGTTACTACAGCAGCTGCACTGGTAATTACGCTAGTAACTATGCCCCATGAATCACATTCCTCTTGAAGGCCCCTGCCCAAGAACTGTCCTCACTTTCATCTTCACTACTTAAACTGTCAGACTTGAAAGCTCCCACATCCACGGCAGCAAGTTTTGCACAATACGCTCTTTCTATGGCAGGTGCTTCTTATTTGGAGTGTTAAGAAAGAAACACACTCCCTTCTTTTGAAGAACTTCTGCGAAATCAAAGCCCAATCATTCTGTAAAGTATAAAAACTACATTTCCTTTTCCTCCCCCTGAAAAGAGCAGAGCCGGGCAAATACTCCCAAAAGCTTTCTTAAAGCCCTAGTGGAACAGTAAGGCTGCTGTACTTTCAACTACATTCACACTGCAGGTGAGTAGGCCTTGTAAAAACCTGACATCACGCTCTTGTTGCTTTGTGTAACTCAGACAAACTGCTATTAAAAAACCAAGCAAACAAACCCACCACCTTTCTATTTATCCCAAAACATAGATTTGGCAAGAATCTCTGAATTTCCATTTTAATTGAGTCCTCCAAACGTCTGTCATCTTCAGGAACAGCTAAATCACTCCTGCAAACTCTTTTTGATAAACTTCATTTTATACAGTTTCATTTTGACATCATCATTCAGCTGTATTTTCCACCTTAGTTACAAAATACATTAACACATATTTTTAGCTATGAATTCCGGGAGTATGTAACCTTCTTAAACTTTTTGTACTAAAAATTGTCATTTTTTCTTTCCTACCTCTGATTTTGTGTTCCGTTCTGGCATACCACAGCTGAGTTTATCAGCTTTTTAAAGGGAATTTTATTGGGAGTTTTGCAAGAATCTCTGATCTTTTCCTACTTCTGTGCTGACCCACTCGCAGATCTATGATAAGCTTAAAAAAAAAAAAAAAAAATAAAAGCAATGCTGATTTCCCACTCTCCCTCTCATCACGTGTCTAACAAGTTATTGCATTTTGATTCTCTACAAACTACTCGGGAAAGCTGCACGGCCTGCTCATTTGACTTCAGAATTATGCTATTTCTTCTATTTAGCCTTTTTTCACTTTCACGTTACACACATATTTTCCCCTCAAATTATCCTGAAGGTCTGTCTAGCAATTAAGCCAATCCGTAATTTTTTTGGCGTACAATGCCTAATTCATGAGATTTTACAAAAGTTCTGAAGTTGATCACGGACAGGACAGCTTGTAAAAGGAGCAACAGCAGCAGTAAATATTCAGTTACAACATAAGCAATACGTATTATAAGCCACTGGAACTAACTGAACAATTAATTTTCATTTGTTAAATCCTGTATAGTAAAATGAAGTATCAAAGCCATAAAAAAGCACTTATTTGTAATGATGTCATCCTACCATCCTTCAGAAAAGACAAATTTGCCAGTTTCCGTGAGGAATTGCTTGGTTATCTGCAGAACACCAAAGAACAAACAATTAGTACTTTTAAGCATCCTTTTTAGAGAGAGAGATGATACACAGTGCATCTCCTGGTTACAAAACCAAACAAACCAAAAAACCCCTCCAAAACTCATCTAAACCCTGTCCTAAAAGCACGTCAACTACGACAACCAGTTTTGGTAGGAAATAAAAACAAACCATATTTGACAAACAGAAACTGGGGGGAGGGGGGAACGGCATACTGCAAAAGACCTGCAGAAAACTATTTAAACTATTTAAAAACCCGATGTACAAGTTACAGGTGGTTTATTGGTGTATATAATGACCAGTCTATTCCTGCAGATCAGCAAAAATGTGTGAAACAATTTCTTCCCTTGTTTTGTTAATTATGAATTTCTAGGCTCCACTGATATGCCGGATATTGTGCAAATAAAAAGGGAAGTAACACCCTACACTCAACTCTGGAAAAAAAATGCCAGTTTTGAGACATACCAGAAGTATTCACCTCTTCTTCTCCCAATTTGCTAACTTAAACCAGCTGCTTCCCATTCTACACATTGCTTTAAACAACCTTTCTTCATTTCTTGTCTGAGCTTCCTAGTTGAGCATCAATCTCTTACCTGGAATGCTGCTAGAAAACAGAATATTGTGACACAAATGTGGAGTGTTTGCAAGCAATTAATGCAGAAGCCAAGGGGAATCACTCACGTGCCAGAGCAATTATACACCAGTCCCAGAAGCAAGCACTGAAAAACATACTGTTTTGAACTTGCCCAACTCCCTCAAAGGGCTGATTACATTTAAAAAATGAGCAAATAACAGCAGACAAGAACCCTTGTGGGTTTACACTGGACCGCTCAGTTTACACCTTGCTAACCGCTACTGGTAGAGATTTAAACACCACCAGACAGAAGGCACAGCACCAACATCCAAGCCTCTTACAACGGTAGTAAGCTCCAGAGCTTATTCATTCAAGGTCTTGAGCTCTTCTCCTTTCTTTTTTTATTCTGCCTGTAGCACCCCCCTATTGATTTTAAGGGTCTCGAAGCGTAAATTTGTGTTGTCAGAAAATTTATCTAATTTCCCAATGCTGGTTTTTGACCCTTTTCCCCAGAATTCCTGGATACCAGCAATCAATACTGTTCTAAATTCCCCTTAATGACCAACACTCCAGCTACGCTGGGGTGTGGGGAAGTTAAGGGCAGGAAGAGGGACAATTTAAGAACAGAATTTTCTCTTTCCAGTTACCATATCTACACACACGGAAACAACTGAAGAAGTTACACAAAACATGAAGGAATGCATTGTCTAGATGCAGCAGGGACAAACAAGATACCAGCAGATCTACAAAGGAGTATTATAAGCCACAAAAAAAAAACCCCAAACAAACAATCAGCAGCTCATTTCAGCAAATGCTCAGCTACCCAGCAATTTTACAGACATGGAACACAGCAGGATTTCGCACATGATACATATGCTTAACGTACAGGAGCCCTTCGCATGAAACTTGTGTTAATATAAGGCTGCAGTATTCACGTTAAAAAAAAGAGATTTTAATAAAAAAAAAAAAAAAAGGACAAAAAAGAAAAG
>NW_009258544.1:343632-346646 GCF_000687185.1 Egretta garzetta
AACGGTAGTAAGCTCCAGAGCTTATTCATTCAAGGTCTTGAGCTCTTCTCCTTTCTTTTTTTATTCTGCCTGTAGCACCCCCCTATTGATTTTAAGGGTCTCGAAGCGTAAATTTGTGTTGTCAGAAAATTTATCTAATTTCCCAATGCTGGTTTTTGACCCTTTTCCCCAGAATTCCTGGATACCAGCAATCAATACTGTTCTAAATTCCCCTTAATGACCAACACTCCAGCTACGCTGGGGTGTGGGGAAGTTAAGGGCAGGAAGAGGGACAATTTAAGAACAGAATTTTCTCTTTCCAGTTACCATATCTACACACACGGAAACAACTGAAGAAGTTACACAAAACATGAAGGAATGCATTGTCTAGATGCAGCAGGGACAAACAAGATACCAGCAGATCTACAAAGGAGTATTATAAGCCACAAAAAAAAAACCCCAAACAAACAATCAGCAGCTCATTTCAGCAAATGCTCAGCTACCCAGCAATTTTACAGACATGGAACACAGCAGGATTTCGCACATGATACATATGCTTAACGTACAGGAGCCCTTCGCATGAAACTTGTGTTAATATAAGGCTGCAGTATTCACGTTAAAAAAAAGAGATTTTAATAAAAAAAAAAAAAAAGGACAAAAAAGAAAAGTGGAGAACCATCCATAACAAAATGTAAACTGTGGATGAAAACACCTAATTGGCCAAACTGCAGTCACATTAAAGCTCAATCAGAAAACACCTGAAAGATAATCATACAGAAGCACATGAAAACCTAACTCAGGCTCAGCGATAACTGAAAGGTTTCTATAGTTTTTTTCTATTTTCATTTTGGCCCAGGATTCTGACATACGATCGGCTTCAACAGGCAAACCCATATTTAAGAGTTAACTATATGAAAAGGAAACAACAGATGACTTTGAGCAATGAAGAAATTGGACAAATACGTGAACCGTGTACAAAAATCAAACATTAACTGTAGCGATTACAGCAATTACTCACAATATTAACTTCTTTGTACTTGAGCTTTAAAAAACCAGAACATACAGACAAGAACGGCGAGTATTTTGAGCTTCCAACGGGAGACTGACCAGGGATCCTACAGAGCAGTTTCCCACCATCGCAAGCAGGGCTCAGACCACTCTTGCTGCTCCACTCTGTTAAGGACTCTGACCAGACAGGATTCCATACACCACGTCCCTACGCAGTATTTCTAAGCAATGACATCTATAACAGACACTTGACAGCTTTATTCATAGAAACGCTTATTAAAAATTCCCCAACTAAGACTTAATATTGCTTCACCAAAACGTAACAACAGTTCCTTCCGCTATTATGAAGAGAACAAAACCAGACCCTCAGTTTAAATGGCATAATCATAGCCATTTTTAAAGCCAATTTACTTTTTTTTTGGTACCCTAAAGGTTATTAGTCAGTCCAGTGACCAGATCTTTTTTCTGTTGCTGTTTGTTTAAGAAAAGCTGTACTCTGCAAAGATGTTCTTTAAAGTTTATTTACCGTTGTGATAGGACGCTTAGATATTTGGCCTATGGAACATTTCCGCTCATTTTTAGTTCTCCCAACAGTTCTCAAGACTTTTAAACCCTTGCAAGACAAACAGTGTGCACATGAATGGGGCAGAGGGGAAACCAACAGGTTTAAACGTTTAATTTTGGTTTTAAACTTCGAGTAAGTTTCCCCCAATAGTTTGGAGGGGAACATTTTATACAACTTTATATAATTAGAACACACAACACATTCCTTCTGCCGAGAAAACAAAAGAAAAAGAGAAAGTGTCTCTGTATCCTCAGAAACTTTTTGTTTTAAATATTATGCTGGTTTAGTTAATACTTATAGAAACTTTGTTTCCACAATAAAAGTTCTTTTCCAAAGGTCTTCACCTCTGCCACGAAAACAAATTCCAGACCAAACCTTCCTTTGTGAAGCTTCAGCCCAGGGGCCACCTTTGTTCACACCTGTAAAGAAGAATTTAAAACAGAGCTAAAATAAAATTCACCCTGATCATGAAGTCCTAAATGCTTTGTAAGGTTTATATTCCAAAACCATCGCGCTAACTTCTATTATGTCGCAACCAGTGCCACAGAAAAAGAAATAAAATGACTTGTCCATGCCGCAGACAAAAGTGAAATCCAATGGCTCTAACAGGGAAATTGTAACGAGGCCCTAAACCATCACAGAAAGATTAATCTGTTGCAGAATACCAGTGGTACCGTACTATAAAATTACACTTTTTACCTTAAGCCGGCTCCAGCTTGACCTCTCTCTTCCAGCGTGCACACTCTCAACAGAACTCGCGCTCAGTTGTCAACTGCATTCATTACAGCTTATCTGCAGACGACGCAGGTGAAAAGGGGTACTCCATCCTGCACTGCAAAATATTTTGACAAGACAGACAGTTTTCCAGCAATTCTCATCTTTTTGTTGATCCTGCATATCAAATGACTCTTAGGGATTTTCACAGCCCTGTCTTTTTCAACCACCTGAGATGAAGGCGAGGTTAACAAGTCCACGGACACTCCAGTGCCTCCGCACGAGGGGACAAACAGGAACCTCTCACTAAGCAAATGAAGCGCGTTTTACCTACGATCTGCTATGCCCAGCGAAAACGGTGCCCTGCATTTGATCAAACCAGTCACGAGTACGGGGAGCCAAGCAAGCGCGGGGTTTCACCGCTGTCAGAACGCTAGCGGATCCCACACCTGACGCAGACAGCAAGCCCTGCCAGGACCCATCTGGCACCTGATTTCAAAAGTCTGCCTGGCAAAAGACACGGGAGAATAGATTTCCTGTTGGCAACACAGGCCCTGCCCCACCGCTTCATCCAACAACTGGACGTGAGCAACAGCAAGAGCGGGCTTCCCAGAGATGGCAAGGCTTCTGGTGACGCATTCGGAGCGGCTACGAGCATCTCCGAGGAAGCTTTCCACAGAGGGAATCGCCCGACCTGGGGTTTTTTTTCCACAAGCAACGCCTCCCTGCCCTCCCTCTCTCCACCCGG
>NW_009258544.1:349985-358934 GCF_000687185.1 Egretta garzetta
GAGCGTGGCGCCGGGAGTACGCCTTCTTCCTGGGCAGGGCCCTGCGGGAAGGTAGGTCTCTGCTTTGGGGGCTCCTTTTATTTTTTTAATTCCCCCCCCCACTAGTTTTGGTCGATTTTGTCCATCGCTCCCGCTGCTGGAGGCTCACTCACCATTTTAAACCCAGACCTTCTGTTTAAAGACTTGATCCGAAGTGTGTTCAGTATAATCTGGACTTTTTTTTTTTTTTTTTGCCTCCCTTCCACGCTTGGATTTTGTTCAGGTTTTTTTGCTCTGTTCTGGCTTATGCCAGAGAAAGTTGAGAGAGTCCGGATCTGGTGGGGTTCATGGCACCTCAGTAACTCAGAAATCTCCAGCAGTTAGTTGTAAAATAAGGTTTATTTAACCTGTCGGTTTTTACCTGCTAGCCTCTTAACTCCATCAATGTGTATCAGTCCTCCCAAGGTAGCAAAGGTGAGCACCGCCGTTATAAAGCCAAACCTTTCTGCTTTCCTAGGGAGGGAGGCAGGGATGCCATTTGGGAATGCCGTTCGTTTAAGAGTCCGCTTCGTAAAGCCATTGATTACAGATGTGTGCATGTGCTTTTTGCGTCGTGGAGAATTAAGTGTACGGTTTGAGGTCTGTTTCTCTGAAATACCTATTAAAATAAAATTCAGCTCAATCCAGCTGGTGCTTCAGCTAAAATACTTGGAACTGGGGTTTACAAGCGATCCTAAAGCAAGTGTCATTTATTTATGGGGTTTAGTAGGTCTTTGGGCATGAACAGGATGGTTCTGTGAATTGTTTTCATTAGTCTCTGCTTTGGTGGATAGGCAGGATTTCTCTTCCTTCTGTGGGGGATCATTATGTTCAAACTTTGAAGTCTAATCTAAATAAATCTTGGTGAAAATAACCATGAATATACTTGTGTTTCGGAGCTTCTGCCCAACGTGTGCTTAAGTTTTGTGGTACCTCTTAATACAGCCCATTATCGGAACGCACAGGATCAAAACTTTTTGTAAATCACGGTTAGATAATAGGGTGTTGATAAGGTGGCGTGGTTCTTTCTGAGCCTGTAATGATACTTTATGGTTTGAGCTGCCTAATACGGTTCTTGTGTAGAATGCTGCGTGCTGCTGTGCAGCTGAGCTAGCTGCTTCGAGCTGTTAAGTCATATAATCCTGCAAGGTTACACGTTGACTAATAAAACGTAATATAAATGTCCTGAAATGGATTGTGCAGGAGCTATTTCTTCCTCAGCCTCTTTCTGCTTATTCTTACTTTTTTTTTTTTTAAATTCTCCCTCCGTAGTTCTGTGAATTCAGTGGTGGTGAGAGGTCTGGCGGTTTGGCACTTGAAATTGGTTTTTTTTTCTGTTTGTTGTACAGCCAGAGTTGAGCTCGAGCATCTACTTTCTGCCCAGATATTTCAACTCTTTATCCCATTACACTTAACGGGTCACTTGCGGTAGCAGTAGCCTTTGTCACTTTGCTTATCTTATCAACGTAGTTTTATATTACAGTTAACTGCCTGCTAGAAATGGGCCAGGTACAGTTATTTTTACGTGGGTTTCCTCCAGAGCCATCAGCCGGTAGTGGTGAACTACCACCCTCGCAGAGGGGCTGCTCACCTGGGCGTGTTTGTGGGCAGTCTTCTTCAGTTCCCATCATATGCTCATCGCTAAAATTGCAAATACTGTGAAACAAGCTCAGTACTGAGGCTCTTCTCAGCTGTGTGGCACGGAGGTAGGTTTTCAAAATTGTGCGCAGAACTCATCTTCTCTGGCTTAGCGCTACCACACCGGTCCGTTTAGTCTGAGGATTTAGTGCTTTATCAGCTTAAAATCGTGACAGTGATAAAACACTGACTGCAACATTGAGTAGTTCTTACAGTTCTTCTGACACTCTGTTGCGCTTTAAAACTTAGTTGACAGTCTGATTTCTCACTGGTTTCCTGTAGGTTTTAACAGTGAAGGGAAATACGGTGCAAGCATCTATACAAAGTGTTCTTTTAAATGAAGAATACAAGGAAAAAAGGCTCTGTTCCCCAAGCTAGTTCCTTGTTGTGATACTTGAGCAATAACAGTAAAGAGCTTAAAGTGGTACACGGCACTTTCAAGACGTGCATTTTAAAAAAAATATTTTGGTCTTGTGTATGGGTGTGGATAGATAATTTTTTACTTTCCGCAGGCTGAACACCCTCAAAATGGGAGGGGGGTGTGCTCTGGGTTTGAAATAAAGTGGGATATGGTTGTAT
Organism: Egretta garzetta; assembly: GCF_000687185.1. Taxonomy (NCBI): domain Eukaryota; kingdom Metazoa; phylum Chordata; class Aves; order Pelecaniformes; family Ardeidae; genus Egretta; species Egretta garzetta. Next base: position 352,221 of record NW_009258544.1, read on the forward strand.
CTGGGGTGGCATGAGATCAGCATGTGCAAACTCTGTGCGGCGTGTGCAGATTATTGTGGATTTTTTCAGACTTGTCTCACTCAACCACTTACGTAGCTGACAGCAGGGTGCAAATGTACAAAGAAATAGCCGTCTTTTTGTGCAGACTTCCCAAGTTCGTGTAACAGCTGGTTTTAGTGGCTCTGAATTTCCAGGTGCAAGCCTCTAAAACGAGTATCCTGTTGGGTGGATGGATGGGTGCTCGTCTTGGAGGGACTGCAGCCCACGAAAATCAGGCTGGAGAACGGGTGCGATGTGTGAGCTGTCCTGACAGATCTAGACTAGGTTCACAGCTGACTGCTGGGCTGACCAGGGAAGTACTTGGCAAACGCTCTTCTCTTAACCTGGACCAAGTTTTAAGCACACGAAAGGATCTATGGATGTAGAATTGAAAAATACCAGTAGGTGGATGTAAAACTGGTGGCCTGATTCTCCCATTTCTCTGTGATGCTGCTAGAAAGTAGCAACAGTAATTTTTTTTTTTTTTTTTTTTTTAACCCTCAACTCTTGAGAAGTCCCTTTTGACCAGCGATACGTAAAGGGCAGTCACAGTCACAACATTTTCTCTGTGATTCAGGTGTGTGTCCAAATACTGGCTTGATAAAAATGCATTAAGAGAAATAGCTGGGGGTTAGTTGGTGTAATCGTGTTGTAGTCCATCAAGAAATGGCTCCTGAAGAAATAAGGGTTCTTGTCCTGCCCACCACGTGAAACAAGTTGTTGAAACAAGAAAAAAAAAAAAAAGCTTCTTAGTACAAACCTCCTTGGGTCACGCCTAGTTACTATAATCCATCCTTGCAGCAGGATTTGTGTGTTATGTATCAACAAGCAGAATATACCTTTCTGCTCTAAACGCACACCAAAAACTGCTGGGTGTTTCGAGGTACCATTAATCACGTGCAGGGATTTAGGACTTCTAAAATATTTTCTCTTTTGCTGCGTTATCTGTATTTGCTATCTTGTCTATGTCAGTGATGCCTCTTTAAATGTGCATTGAATGGTGGCACAAGTATCAGTGGCTGTTTTCTTAAATATTTACATCCTGTAAGGCTGACATTGACTGATCCTTCCCCTTCCATTCATGCTGTGGATTACTCCCCCGTCCTCCTGCTGTAAAGGTACAGGTATTGGTAAGTTGGAGAAGCCTGAAAATTAAGAACCGGACCTGTGAGACGTATGTGGGTGCTACGTCTTGAATGGTTTTTTGAACTAAATAGAAATAAGGGAAGGTTATGGGAGTAGTTCTGGTTTGCACGCCAGAATCCCAGACGCCTCCTAGGATGCCAGGCTGTGTCTGGGGGGGAGCAGGACTCGCCTGGGGTGCCAGGAGAGGGGGAAGGGGGGGTCCTCTCCTCGCCACCCGCCGAGGCGAGCTTGCCATTTGCGGAGCATGCGATGGCTCTCGGCAGTCTCGACTGACAAACAGCTCAGCTCGATGAAGCAAACTCTCTGTGTCTGCAGCGAGGTACAAGTCTCAAGTGGGAATAAGAGAGCAGGGATGTTTTTGTTGTGCTTTGGAGTGATGGACACTTCTCAGCTATTTATGTGACACTACTGGACTTGTTCTGCATATCATTTTTTCCCGGCTCCTCTCTTGCTCTGCTATTCTTCAGACAAAATAGCTAGTAAATATGTAGTCTGTGTTTTTTGACTAGCTTGCTAAAATCAGTCCCAAAGCCCTTGCGTGTGTAAGCATGACCTTTGAAATATTTCCAAAAAAAAAAAAACCAAAACCCCAACCAACCAACCCCTCAGTGGTTTGCCTTTACGCCACTGTGTAAAAGTTGTGCTCCCTATCGGAGCGCTCGTTTGTCCATCGACTCGGTCTATCGAACGCTTACCCTTCAAAGCCCTAAAAAAAGCTAGGAAAAGCTTATCTTCCGCGAGTATGACTTGCCAGTGCATTCCGTAGCAGCTGACCTCTTCAGAGACTGCTTTCCGTATTAAATATGCAGCTCTTGAAATTAGTCTTAATTTAAATGCAGCGTTTCCTTTTTTGTGTCTGTCTCCGCATCGGTCCTTTGTTGCTGAGGGCGATCCGGAATGCGGTCTTACGGTTTGCTTCCGTTTTATTTAATAATAGCTGGCAGTGAGCGAAAAGCGCTTTGGACGTGGTTATCAGGCACTCTGTTTCTCAAAGAGAAGAGAAACTGAGACGCGGAGCCGAAGCGACCCGTGCAAAGTCCCCCACCCCAGCCAGGAGCGGAGCGAAGTGCTCCGCCAGTATGCGATCCCATCTGTAGGAAAGGGAGAAGCAGGCAACGTTAACGCGAATATTAAAAAGCGTTTAATGCAAAGATCGAGCAGTTTAATCACTTACATTTCTGAAACAGCCTGTCTAAAGAAATATTTGGAGTTTTTACAGCGTTACGCTGCTAACAGTAGAAACAAAACCGAAAACTAGCTATATGCTTTTGAATGAAACAGCTTTCCGTGTCCCTAGAGTGTGTTCTTGATTTATTAATTAGTGTGTTGCTTATGCATATGGCTGTACTGACCCTTGTAAATGTGTGAAAATATATTTACGTGACTCACAGGGTTTCTTGGTTGGGGGGGGTGGTTTTTGAGAAAGGCAACGATAGATTATTCTTTCTGGAAGTTGTTTAGTACTGGAGATGACACGTAATTAGATACGAGTGTAAGATGTAGTTGGAATTGCCAAGACTCTCCAACCTTCTGCCACTTCTGTATTTCGCTTGGACCTTTAGTTTCTCATAGAGCGAAGGGACATAAAATCAGTTAGAGCCGTATGTGTTGTTCTCGGGATTTATAGCTCCACTATGTAAAATATTAGAGGGTAAAAAAAGTAAATGTATTGATACTGAGCCAGATTTTTTTCTGAGCTATGCAAGCAGCCTTAAGCTGTCTCTGAACACAGAGCAGCTTTGATTTAAAACAAAACAAAAACAAAACAACAAAACCCCACACAACAACAACCAACCAACAAAAATTTCCTGTCTCTCCTCCCCTGCTCCTTTCCTTTTGCGGGGGTAGGGGTGACGCGGGGTCTGCCATACATACAGAGTGGCCAGCAGAAAGAGGACGTTAGCTGTGCTCATCCTTGTGGGAGTTAACACAGACAGAGCCCAGCTCGAGGAGAGTTTAAAGGTGGCTTTAAACTGCTAATTTACTGCATCGCTTTGAACTTGGGGGCAGCGATTTAACAAGATGCTTGAGCGAAGACTGTGACAGACGTCCAGCCAGACGCCCGTGTTGTCACCGCATTGTACTTGGTTCCTAGGCGAATATTTTTCACGCAGTTCCTTGATTGCACCCTCATCCCAAGTGAATCCTGGGTTTTGCCTCTCCTGCCCTGGCCGTTTGTCGGGGGCTCGGAACCGTGTTGCCGGCACTTTGCTGCTTCCAGCTTTAGGAGCTGGTGCGCAGCCCCTCCTCTCCCTCACTCTTCTCAAGCAGGCTGGATGGTTATGGTTCGAGAACCATGCAGAAGTGCAATCCGGAAAATACTCCAAGTTTCTTCATCGTATGATTGCTAGATCAACTAAATTAAATACAAAGTGCTTGCTAGGATACAGTTTACAAATGCAGAGTAAACCCGTATGAGAACTATGGCACTGTAGTTCAAAGACAGCTGTATCGGGATCCCTACGTGCCCACGCGTGCTTGTAGTGAAAAATATTCGAGGCACCAAAACTGTATCAGCATGATGCTGGAAGTTCAATTTTGGGCTTCTACAGTGTTTAAAAGTATTGGTGGGAGTTCCCGAGAAAGAGACGCAAAAGAGGAATTCTAATATGAAAGTTTGACGGGGTTGTGTCATGCAGAGAAACCCTAGATGAATTTTGAGCTCCGGTAGTAGTTTCACATGACCTTGTTGCAAGAATTTGGAGTTTCGGCTCGGTTGAATGGGTATAAAATGGGCAAGACAGCTAGAAGCGGAGCGGGTTGCTGTTGAACCAGGCTGCGCTGGAAGCTCTTTCGTTCAGCGGTTGTGAATTGCTTGGCGTGGAAGTGGCCAGCTGCAGAGTGCTGGTGGAAGGGATGCCTTGGTTCAGGTGCTGGGGGAAATCCTGTAAACTTCAGCCTGAACTGCTTTGAAGTCCTGACAGGCGCCTGGTCTCCAGCCGCCGTGAGGCTCTGCGCTTGTACCCGCTGTCCGTAGTGGTGGTAAGGGAGCACTGCTCAAAATTACAAGGTATACGCATTAATCCCATCCAGTCTCTTCCCAGCCGTCAGTCACAGCCTCTGCTAATACGATTCTTAAGTACTCTGGCTGCTGGATCTCTTGCCCGTATCTCAAGGGAAGTGGTTTGTGTTATGCTGCCATTTTTTTGCGCAGCACTTCTCCTTGCCCCTGGATTTGCAGATTCTCTGCCCGACACAGTAATGACCACAGCCTGTGCAAGGTAAGCGGTCGTCAGCCAACTAGTTTAAGACGTGTACTGCAAGTGAGTCAAATCTACGTATCTCACCTCAGATACTCAAGAGAAAGCCTTGAAGGGATGTATCGAAATCCAAAAATCGCATGTTGGTTTGGCAAGGAAGAAAAAACTTCCCCGCTGTCACCTGCGGTTGGTGTCTGTGAGCTTTATCCTGGTTTGCTTTTTAGTTGTGTGTCTTGGGGGGGAGGAAGAGGAAGTCAACACTATTGGATTTTCCATTCCCTGTTAAATTTAATTCTGTTTGTGGCTAGATCCTCATCCCTGAGCATCTCCACCAGGCGATGCCCAGAAGGAGCAGCTGAGGGTTGCCCTGCTGAAGGGGAATTCCCCGTGGCACCGAGCCAGCGCCGTGGGTGCCATGGCACCTGGCTCCCTCCCCTGCCTGCCTCCCTGCCGGTGGGCAGCACGCCAGAGGTAGGAGGGGGCACAGCCCGAACCGGCAGCGCTCTGGCAGGCCTGGAAAGGCTGAGCAGCTCTTGAGGTGTGTCTTAACTGTTGTACAGCAGCCCAATAGCTGCTCTAATTTGGGCTTGGGATTATTCTGTCCTCCTCCATCTCTTGCTGTTTTCCACCAGGAGCTGAAGTTTCCATAGCCTGGCTCTGCTGTGTGTCTGTATCACGGGGAGGCCCTAACGTGGCTGAAGATGTGTCTTGAATGGAGGTGGCAAATGGCATGTGGTGCTATCTTCATTTTTAAAAAAAAAAAAAACAAAAACAAAAATCACTTCTTGAGGTTGGTTACATTTTGGTGACCATCTTAGAGCAGAAGTTGCATCCTTGAGCCTTCAGAGCAGCTTCATTAGCCCAAGGGATTAAGTAGGCTGTTTGTTCAAGCATTGTTTGGCCTAGTCATGTTCCAGATAATATCTGAAGTGGACACTGAACACTTTTAAGGCACAGCTGGACAGGGTACTGGGCCATCTTGTCTAGACTGTGCTCTTACCTAGAAAGGTTGGACCAGATGATCCTTGAGGTCCCTTCCAACCTGGTATTCTATGATTCTATGAAATGGAAATTATGCAATGTTTCACTCATTCTGGTAGCGCCTTGGGGGAAGCTTGTAAAATTGAGCATGGAGAACATCACATCCTTACCATTGCTGTGGAGCTAAGCATGAACGACGGGCTGCTTGCAAGACTTGGATACTATCTTGAGCCTTGTCAAACCCATGCCTTCCCCAACAACTGAGAACATCGTGACTGTGGAAGGTTGGCTTCTCTTAAACTTCCCTGCACAAATCAAGTGGAATAGAAACCTACGGAGGTAATTTCTGCTCAAGGACCCCCAAATCTGCATGAGCACGGATCTAGAATACAGTACAGGAACTAGAAGGACGCAACCCTTGGCAATCTGGTTACAGTAGACAGCAACAGTCGTTCTTTACTGTGGAGCGATGCAGGGCTTTGCATGGACTGTGCAGGCTTTTGAAGCCAAAAAAACCCCAGAGACAGAAACACAGGTGTCTTGAAGAAATGTCAGTGCATCTGGGAGAGAATAAAACTGTCTCTGCTTTCAACAGTAATTTGGACTTCGCTTCCACTTACCACAACAGGCTTCCCTTGCTCTGACCTCTCTTCTCTCCACAGCTCTGCCCTCCTCCAAATGAAATTTCCCTTGGGTGAAGAGGTACGAAGGACTTCTCCCAGTGCTCCTCTGGATCATTTACTGGGGAGCAGTGCAAGATAGAGTTAACGCCCTCATCTTTAATTGCTTTTTTTCGATAAAAATGCCACATAGTGGGATATTCCTGTCCTAGGGGTACCATATGCAACGTGCACTTCAAAAGCATCTGGTCCATTGTGCTGAAAATGAGATGCTGCAGCCTTTGCTGTTCCTGCTCATAAAGCCAGCAGAGTGGTATTTGTACTTGTAAATTTGCCTTTTATCTCTGAAAATTATAGTCACAACTGTGTCCTGCTGTCACCTTGTTAAGCCTTCAATTACAGACCGGGATTCGGGAGCTTAGTCCCAAGTTCATGGATCTCCCTGCCCATGGGTTGTAGGCTTTCTGAAGTAGAAGCTTCACGGTTTCACCTGTTAGAATGGAAATATAGGCTAAAGGTTAGGGTGATAACACGTGCGGCTTAGTAGTTGTCTGTGTGTAATTGCATTCTGTTGACTGTGTACGTGTTGATAGCTCAAGACCACGGTCCCTTCCAGAGAGGCAGCCTGCACTGGGAAGGGGAGGCAGGGGAAGGGCTGACGGGTACCGTGCACGGCGAGTGGGTTCCAGATGTCACTTGTGACGAGTCCCATGAAACCCTGTGGCTGG
>NW_009258544.1:359150-364702 GCF_000687185.1 Egretta garzetta
GGAGATATTCAACCCCCGCCTGGCCGCTGTCCTGTGCCCCCTGCTCTGGGTTGGACTGGGTGATTTCCCAAGGTCCCTTCCAACCCCTGCCATTCTGTGATTAAAGATTCCATATATGCATTTGGGAACGGGGCTTAATGCAGTAGCCACGCTAGGAAACAGGAGTCCCTGGTTATCGGGCAGAGTGTGATGTCATGAAAGTCATGAAGAGAGACGGGGGATGCAGTAATCCACAGTGAAGAGCGCAGCGCACCTTAACAGGGATGTGGTGTCATGTGCTGAAAGCGTCTCCGACTATCAGAAATAGAAACTGGGATGACCACAGGAGAACAGGTCCGAGGTGTGTGGGCTGAAGAGTTTGTTGGAGAAGCAGCAGCCTACTTTGCTTACGTGTGACGGCTGAGAACTGAGGACCGATACCAGCAAACCGCAGAGCGACGCTTGAGCAGAAGTACGGGGAGAACCAGGAAGCACCTGCCCGAGCAGATGGCACCCCGGAACGGGGCAGAGGGGCGGCAGGGCCCTCGGCCCCCCTGGGAACGCAGAGGACGAGGCAGAACGTCAGGCTGGGCGGGAAACACTTGCCAGTTGAAGCTGCGCGATGTGTAACACCCCTACCCAAGCACCCGATGGTGCCTTATCATCGATGCTACCGCAGACGTGGTTACGTACTATGGGAACCAACCCAGCCACCTGCTGGATAGGTTCTCTGCTAGACGTTCACCTGTGGGTGTTTTCTTACCTCTCCAGGTAAGTATTGCGGTGTTATCTGTGGTGGTTGGTTACCCATGGCGTGTTGCTCTTCTGCTGCGTCTCACTGTGCAGCAGTTTTTTTTGGGAGAGGGAGGAAAGGTAAGTACAGCTCATGTGGTCTGTCCTGTACCAGTACTTACTTGTATTAGTACGTACTCCAATTAGTGCTTTGATTTGCTTGTGCATTGTGGCGTAGGCTGTAAGAAGGTTGACCCTATACAATTTCTGCAAGTTGAATCTTCCTGTCTTTGGTGCAGCTAAACACGAATTAACTTGAGGACACGTATTCCCTTAGCCTATCTCTCCAAATGAGTTCAGGTTGTCCTCCCTAATTCCGACTGCTCATCTACGAGTCTGTAATATTACAGAGACCGCAGTGCGATACAACTAAATTGGTTCAGACCAGCTGGGGCCCGCTCATCTTGCTCAGGTATCTAACGGAGCTCAGAAAGGGTGCTCGCCCAGGCTACTTGCATCAGGTGAAGGTTTATTCTGTGTTCTGGTGACAAAACAGGAGGAAAGAAATGTAAAAATTACAGTCTTAACTGTGTTTTCAGGGGAGCTCAGTAGATGGCTTGGAGAGTGATTCAGGAGCTGGAATTTTCCTTAAAAACACAGAGACTTCTGAAAAACAAATGAGGAGTAGGTTTTTAGTCCTTCTGTCATACTTCTGTGGTAGTGAGCTGGTTTAGATGGAATGTAGCTTGACTAAGGTCACCTTTCCACTTCTCCCTCTCTATACTGACACAGTTATGTGCTGGCTGTCACGGCTGTAGTGTGCCTGGATGAGGCCCAACATCCTCGCCAAGGGGGCTAAGGTTTGAGAGGAGACCTCTGTGCAGCAGCCCGCGTGCTGGAAACGTGCCCCATGAGTAAGCTGGAGAGGGGCCGTGGAGAGCGGTGCCCTCCCCCGGGGGGGACATGCGGTGCCGGCTCTCCGGCTAACTGCAAACCAGCAAGTTCTTCAGGAGGAGGTGGCAAGGCAGTGTGGAAGGGGAGGAGAGGGGGCTGCGCGAGGCTGCGGGCTGAGCGGCTGTGGGCAAATAGCTGCTTATACTTACAGAAACTGTGTAAGCTGGTGGTCGTTTCTTGCTGCTTGGCTGTATGCAAGAGAATCGGGTGTGATGCAGCAGCGAGCGTGCACGTGGCAGTGAGGTTGGGAAGGAGCCCCACGAGCCCAGTTCATCCTCCTTTTGCACGCGTGTATTTTCTGCGAGATTCTTAACTCTCTTCGAACACAAAGCCATCTGAATTCTGCCTTGAATTTTATTTTGTGGAGTCATGTTCTTTCAGAAGCGATGCAGTGTGTTGATACACCCCTGACCACGTAAACACTGAAATTACGTTGCTGCGGTTGCGCTTCGGGAGCATTAGGAGCCTGTGCTCTGCTGTTTCCTAAGCGAGCTCTTGGGTTCCACCAAGCTTTCCACCACTTGCAAGCCTGGCCAGTTTTATTCCACGATAGCTTACCCATGGAGTTGTTTTGGCTGTACCTTTGCCTGGTATCTTGGTACTGGGCACAGCAAAGAAGAGAGGATTGCAGTACTATATCAGAGTTTTTGAAAGGTAGAGGAGAAGTGGCAGTCTTGCACTAAAAAGAGCAACCTAAGAAGCTGATTGGGTCTTCTGCCACTGTATTAAAGGGGTTTTTCTTCTGCATCCATGGCTGTTTCCAGCTCCCTCTGAAATCTCCTCTCTGCCCCTGAGGAAGCTTTGTCCTCGAGGAAGCTTTGTCCTATTCCCCGTTTGCCTCTTCTCCATCCTGCCCTCGGGGAGGATGAAGGGCTGTCCCACCTCCCGGGGTGAGGACAGATGCCATTCTTTCTCAGGGTGACGTTTAGGTGCTGCCTCGCTCTGTGCCTTTGCTCTGCTGCATAGCTCAAAGCCAGAGCTGACCCTAAGCTGTGCTGGCTGCTGCCGCCGCGAGCATTTTCTCTCCCTGAACTTCCTCCCGCCTTGCTTCATCTTCCTAAGTGTGCTCTTGCAAACTTCCTTTGCAAAGAGGATAAGGCAAAAAAAAAAAAAAAGACCTCTGGGGTCTCCAGCAGCACTCTCCTTTGCCCTCCCTGCTCCGAAACATGTCCGTAGGTGGGCGCTGTCTGGGATGAGCCACCTTGCTGGGCAAGAGAGATAACAGGGCAGGCCAGGGCCTCGTGTGCTGGCGAGCAAGCACACAGATAGGGGGAAATGTGGCTGCTGTACCCTCTGGGTTTGGGGTGGAGCTGCTTTTATTTTACTTTTTTATTTTTTTCTTTTTTTTTTTGGCGGAAGCTGTGTGTATGTGTAAAGCTGATGACTGAGAAAACTCTGTCCCCAAACTGATCTCGCTGGAGGATCCTGATACTTAAATACTGTTGCAGTTAGAAGATAGGCATGTTTGCCTTTAAAATGGCTTTCCTGCTCTCCAAATTTGAAAGCAAAGAGGGTTTTTTGTAGTCTTGTTCTTGGGGTTTTGGGTTCCCCTCCCAGCAGAATACATGTATTTGGGATCAGGAGCATTTGACTTGATCCTTGGTTTCTTCTAACCAGCCTAAAATTCTTCTGGAAGACTTTTGTGGAGTCATTCCCTATCATAATTCTTCTAGGAAAATTGTAGACTCTTGGAAAATGTATTTCCTGTCTAACGCTGATCCTCCTACTCTCAATGAATCACTTGTACTCCCGTGTTGCTTTGGGCTGACTTCCCTATTGACTTCGGTGCCTGGGATTTAATTAGAAATCTAGGGATGTTATTTGGAGCTATAAAACTACATAGGACTCTTCTCTGTGCAGCAGGATTACAGTAATAAAAAAATCAAGAAAATTAAATATTTGCATATTAACTGTCCTTGGTGCAAACTGATGAGTTGCTTCATGTTTCCGCGTACGCCGCTCTCACAGATTTGTTTTATCCCATCCTCGGCGTAAAGCAGCACACACCCCCCTTCCCAAGCCTCAGGTATGGGATGGGGTCTGCAGTGCACGTGGAAGGATGGGTTTCCCTGGGTATTTTACGGGGCAGAAATAACCCCCAGCAATTCTCTGTCGGTGTGAAAATGTCTGGGTGTTCCCCACATGGGTGGGCCCTTCCTGTGGAGTCACAGTCCACAGCTTCCCCAGAGCCCAGGAAAACTCATGTTGGCTACGAAGGGACTTGAATCCCGTAAGGCTGAGCTGGCTTTCGGGTGAAAAGGAGCAGTTTTAATCAGGCTGGGCCGTATTCAGGGGCTCTTTTGCATTGATGCTGTTGGTTCGTGTCCCTTGAAGATAGCACCTGCCAAAAGAGCGGTGATCTATTTTAAAAAAACAAAACCAAAAAACCAACCAAAAAACAAACAGAAAACAAAACCCCAAAGCCCTGCAGCCTGTAACTTGCTGCACCCTGCTGCGGGGCTGCCCAGCTTTGGCTGTCAGGCAGGTCCTGTGCTGCTCAGGCCGACGGGGCCGTTATCTTCCCCGCTCCCTTGGAGCCTCCCTGCTGCAGCCCGGCAGGGGAGATAAGGAGTGCACTGCTGCAGCAGCAGCTAGGCTCACCGAGCCTCCCCTGCCAGCATCGTCTGACACGTCCCTTGCCATTCCCCGAGAAAGGAGTTCCCTCCGTGGAGCAGATCTTCCCCCTAAAGTACCATCGAGCTACTGTAATAAGGAGGGATGAGGGTAGACACCAGCAAGACCTGGTTTAGGATCACCAGTGCCTGCCGCTGGGTTTCAGGAGCATCTGAGGGCGATCTTCCCGCCACGCTTGAAAAGCTGGAATAATTTTTGCATGCAGAGAGAAGCTTATTTTAACAATTGATGATCTGTTGTAATAGCACACGAGTTGTATGGAGTTGTAGGTTAGTTTAACAATAAAGAGATTGGGTTTATATTTTTTAGAATGTTTATTGCTCGCATATACCAGAGGCGACGTTACTTCTAACAACGGAGTCTGTTAGGCTAGGATTCATGTTTTTGAACAAGGCAAAGGGGGGCAGTTGAAGCAAAGCCAAATATCTGTGTTTTTTGAAACACTGGTAACCTGGCATGCCAGCAAAAGTGGGGATCAGACACTGAGAATAACCTTCGGCATGCTTGCCAATGTACTGGAATACCTTTCATTTTTGCCTGATCTGTGCGTCGTCCTTTGCTTGTGAGTGAGATCTTTATCCTCTGCGCAGAACGTCTTATACATGTTTTGCATTGTTCTTTTTCCAGGTTAAAGAACTCGTTCTTGACAACTGTAGGTCATACGAAGGCAAAATCGAAGGCCTTACAGATGAGTTTGAAGAGCTGGAATTCTTAAGTACAATCAACGTAGGCTTAACCTCAGTTGCAAACTTACCAAAGTTAAACAAACTTAAGAAGGTAAATAAAATGCCCCACGCTACATCCCTCCCTCTTTGCACTGTACCGAATGTAAAACAGTTGTTTGTATAAAAACGTGATTAGCTGACCCAACTGCTTTGTGATACATGTTTGCACTAAAAACTCAAGCTGTTTATGTGCCTTTTAGCTCGAGCTAAGCGACAACAGAATCTCAGGAGGACTGGAAGTGTTGGCAGAAAAGTGTCCAAACCTCACGCATCTAAATCTAAGCGGCAACAAAATAAAAGATCTCAGTACAATAGAACCGCTGGTAAGTTGATGCAGTACAGGATGAAATCAAACCCTGTTTTGTGATGAGTAGAGGCATTTCAGGCTTGGAAAGTCCAAAGCGACTTGCAGTGGAGTGTCTGGGGTGCTTGTCTCTCGGGCCAGGTTGCTGTGGGGCTCAGCCTGGCCCCGGGCCGTGTCACAGCCCTGCCCTGGGGCTAACCCGGCAGCGTGGGGGGGTGGGTTCT
>NW_009258544.1:364884-372523 GCF_000687185.1 Egretta garzetta
CTGGTTTCCATTACCTCTCCTGCTCACAGTCATTACAGTTCTTAGTTCAAGTTTGCTGAGTTCAAGTTTTGTCAGGTTGCGGTTCCAGGAAGCATCCAAGTTTCAATTCTGCTAATGCTGTTTTCTAGTTTTTTGTTTGTGTGCCCTTTGCTCTCCAGAAATGAAGATTTTTCGGCTCATGCTTATTTCCCAAATACTTGCTCTTAAAATGTCTCAAGGAGCAGCTCTCGGTTGAGTCCACCTTGGATGTCCCTTCCCCCAGCAGAAGGGGAGAGCAGAGCAGTTGAACTCATGTCACAAACAGATGAGAGAGGATTGTAACTGCTCCCAGTTTCAGGCTTGTTGTTTTCTTGGCGTCACCATTGCTCTACATGCTGAACTCCAGAAGGGAGATGTTTCATAAGACTTGATACAAATCCTAAACTGCTTGTGCTTTTATTGTTAGTACTTTGAAGTGCTGTGGGCAATGCAGGCCACCTCCTCCTAAAAAAAAAAACCAAACCCAAACCCCAGGAACTGAATTCCTGTTCAATTTCTAAGCCTTTTTTCATTTTTCCAAAGGCTATGGTACAATCATTAAAATTCTTAAAATCTCTCTTAGCAAAATTCTTGTGTCCAATGGCTGTCTCTTCTTCCATTGACAGTAGTAGTTTAAACATACCTGAGTGCTGGCTCCAATATCTTGCTTTCTGCTTTTGGGATAACTGACCAGGTGAATATTTATTCTTAGCTTGGCCCCTGGCAGCATGTGGGGTTTTGGACCTTTACCTCTTTCCAGACTTCAGCCTTCTACTTGTGAGATGCTGAACTTGAAAGAGAGCGTTTTCCACCCTTGGGTACCGAAGCAGCACTGGCCCCGCATTGCAGGTTTCTGTTCCGCACCATTTTAGTAGGCAGAGACCAAAAGGACCCTTTTGTCCTGGGAAGCTCTTGAGCACATTAACTCTGGCTGCTGCTGCATTCTCTGCTCTGTAGAGAGTGACTGTAACACTGGACTTAAAAGACTTTTCTTTCTTTGCAGAAAAAGTTAGAAAACCTGAAGAGTCTAGATCTTTTCAATTGCGAGGTAACCAACTTGAACGATTATAGAGAAAACGTATTCAAGCTCCTCCCGCAACTCACATACCTCGATGGCTACGATCGGGATGACAAAGAGGCACCGGACTCTGATGCAGAGGGCTACGTGGAGGGCTTAGACGACGAGGAGGAAGATGAAGATGGTATGTGAATTGTGCTACTTAGTGTATGTAAGTTAAAAGATCAATATGCTGCCTAGTACATTTTGCTTCCAGCTCTGACTTGTTGGCAAGAGAAGGGTGTTCTCAGCAGCTCCTTCCTGACTGATGTAAAGGAGAAGTACCTCAGTGTCCTCTGAAGGAACGAGGGGAAAGGAGATGGGCAGGGCCTGAAAGAGCTACTTTCTCAGTCTTATCTCTAGTGAAAGATCGGGATGACAAAGAGGCACCGGACTCTGATGCAGAGGGCTACGTGGAGGGCTTAGACGACGAGGAGGAAGATGAAGATGGTATGTGAATTTGTGCTACTTGGTGTACGTAAGTTGAAAGATTGCTGTGCTGCGTGGTACGTTTTGCTTCCAGCTCTGACTTGTTGGCAGGAGAAGGGTGTCCTCAGCAGATCCTTCCGGCTGATGTAAAGCAGAAGTACCTCAGTGTCCTCTGAAGAAACGAGGGGAGAGGAGATGGGCAGGGCCTGAAAGAGCTGCTTTCACTGTCTTCTCTCTAGTGAAAGGTGGGGGGTGAGGAGGTGGTAGAAGAGTACCAGGCCAGGGTGAGTAAGACAAGCAGTAAGACACCGAAAGAGTTGGGGGAACAGTAAACCCCAGGGGATGAGGACACAAGGGAGAAATGGGTAAGAAAGGATGGCATGCATGTGCTGCGCTTTTCCAGGAACAGGACAATTGGGGAAGTATGAGCCATTGTGTAGGCCCTGATGGAGAAGGGTAGGGTGGAGAACCGGATCGGGCATAGAAAAAAGTAGCTGAGTCAAGGAATTAAGTAAAGGAGCCAAGGCATTAACAGGAGGTCGTAGCTGCTCTGTGAGGACAAAGTGAACTAGTTGGTATCAGGCAGGAGGGAGGAGAGTGAGTGTATTGAAGTCTGCCTGGGGCAAGCTCTGTGAAAGGCACTAACGAAGCAGCAAGCAACTCTTTAACGTTAGGAAAATGCACGGTGGGTCCCACTGTGCTGTAGGTGCCGTTCTGCCTCCCCGGCAGCCTGCACTCGGAGGCATCAGTGTACCGGTCGGATGAGTATCCGGCTGCGTTGGGGGAATTTGCTAGACTCTTCAAACCCAGCTGCACAGCAAAAGCAGAATAGCTGGACTTGCACTTTTCCCTCGAGTGCTGAATGCGAGCTCTGGTGAGGGGCGAGTGCTGCAGCAGCGCCTGGCAGAGCTGTGCATGCAGCCAGGTTCAGCAGGGACAGAGTCTCCTCATCAGAGCACAAGTCTGGGCCTGCATTCAAACGCATGAAAAAGCTCCAAAACACCATTCCTGCAGCACGGAGAACACTTTCTGGTTGGTTGCTTGAGCTCGTTGCATTTAATCTCTTTCCTCTTGAAAAGAGATTGCAAAGCTGTAAGTTGGATTGCGTGTGACCCTTTTGTATGGCTCTGGCAGTGTCAAGGCAAGGAGTGTCCCTCGGGGTGTGGGGGGGTACCGGTGCATGGTTGGCTTGTAAAGTTCTGCTCTATCCCTGGGGGGAGCAGATGGACACTTGGAGAGCTGCAAGCATCCCACGGGCTCAGAAATGCGTATTGGTGGTGGGAACGGGAGTGGCTGAAGCTAAAGCGTTCCCAAGGCTGCTGCGACTTACTGTCAAGGCCCCTGCGGCCCTAGAGCAGCTCAGACCATGGGTGCCGCTGCCTCAGTACCCTGTCGGTGGGCTACAGAGGCATGGGACTGTACATGTGGCCCTGTCTAGCAGCTGGAGAGCTGCCTTTAATTCTGTACTGCCCTTAAGCGGTGCTTTCAGCCTGCTCCTTGTGTCGATAGGAGGTCACCTCTCAGGTGGCAGTGTTGGAAAAAAGTAAACTTCAAATGTCTGAGCGGTTAATCTTGTTTGACTGTATAGAAGAGGAGTATGATGATGATGCTCAGGTAGTAGAAGATGAAGAAGACGAGGAGGAAGAGGAGGAAGGAGAAGAGGAGGATGTGAGCGGAGAAGAGGAGGTAAGGATTTATGCAGTTAATAATGGGTGTGGGGTTGATTATTCCCTAACTGGGAATAGTTGGGCAAGAAATGCACCAAGTACTGGAGGCTTTTAGTACTTGAAGCCTGTGCTTTCTTTTTTACTTGTGAAGCATCACAGCGGGGGGTGGCTTTGAGGCGTGCCTGTCTATGAGCCAGCTGCCATCTAGTGACCATTGACATGAAATCATTCTGTTTATTGGGCTGATGTCAAAAACACTGCCGGGAACATCTGCAGGCTTAGTTTGTGGTGCCTTTGAAGGGCTGGGGTAACAGCCTCCGTACAGCCGAGAGAGTGGCGTGTGACTTACTGACCCTGTGCTCTCCGGGCAAGGTTCCTCCTTGGGATGCTTAAATTCTTAGTGTAGGCCAGCTTCGGCGCACAGGGTGCGCTGAGCCAGTCACAGTCTGCCGAGGCTTTGCTGTTAGCACTGCCGCTGGGAACACGGCTGAAATTCGACTGTAGGAGGTCGCATTACCTGTCCTCCAGCCAAACAATCTTAGGTACTTAGCCACCACTCCTGAATGGTTGCTCAGCCTCTTCTCAAACCCAACAGCAGCTCCTCAGGCTCCGAGATGACCTACCCCTAGGACACGCGCCTTTTCCTACTGACCAGTCATCGAGTTCTAGTAAACTCAGAACATCATCACAAACTTTGCAGCTACGTATCGGCGTGAAGTATAAAACCATTTTCTCGCTGAAGACTTGAAGCTAGAAGTGGCTGCTATGATTGCTTGTGATTTTCTGTAATGAAATTTGGGCCAGAGTCCAGTTATACTGTAGCAAAAAAGTGCACTTATATAAGTGCGTGGGAAGCGTCTGCCTTTTTGTTTGGCTTTTGTTTGAGATGCTTCAAGGACCTTCGCTCTGTTGTAAAACGCTGTCGGATATTGCCAAATCGTGAAGGATCCTGCACTGAAACCAACCTTTTTAATCCTCCTTTTTTTTTTTTTTTTATTAATCCAGGAGGATGAAGAAGGCTACAACGATGGTGAGGTAGATGACGATGAAGATGAAGAAGAGCCCGGTATGGCAGTAATCCAGTTTGTGCTAGAGATAAAATAATTTGTTTTTTTTTTTTAAAGTAAAATACCGTTTTCTAAAAAGCAGGCTCATGTTCGTATTCCTGCTCCTTTGATGGCAAGCCAGTTGCCAAAGTAGAAGCTTGTTGAACTTGTTCAGCTTCTCAGCAGCGTGAGGGAACGCTGATATAATTCCAAGTTGTGTTTTATTTTCTAGATGAAGAACGGGGACAGAAGAGAAAACGAGAACCTGAAGACGAAGGGGATGAAGATGACTAAACTGAATAACCTATTTTGAAAATTTCCTATTGTGATTTGACTGTTTTTACCCTGTATTTCCCCTCCCCACACCCCCAACCTTTTTTTTTTCTTATTTTTTCTTTTTTTTTTTTTTTTTTTTTTTTTTTTCTGATTGTAATGTTGCTGTGGGAACGAGAGGGAGAAGCAGACTGGGTGGGCAAGGGAATAAAATACTATTTTTACTGCCACTCCTCCTCCTATTCGTTTTAAATTTTTTCTTTTTGTCCCTCTCTTAGTCCCTGTAACTGCAATAGTAAGTATAAACCAAGTGGTAATTTGTTTCTTATTATTGGAGTGGATAATTTTATAACTTCAAAAAAAAAAAAAAAAAAAAAAAAAAAGACAAAAAAAGTTTTAAGACCAGTGGATGATCCCCCAAACAGATATACTCTGTCCTGAGACAGCTGAATAGCGTTGGTTCTTGGGATTCTTCTACCGCTGCCAGTCACTAAACACATTGTAAGCATTTTTATGGGGAATGCTGCAAATCTGGGCGAAGCATCCCGCCACAGCAACAGGTGTGAGAATGGCATATTGATAAAGTGATTTATTTGTTGCCTGTCCGTGAATGACTGCCATTTTCAGCCAATGCTTTCCCTGCTCTTGTAGGTACCTTTTATTTTGCTGTTTGTAAATAGTGACCAAATGTTTTCGTTGGGTTTTTTGGGGTGTTCCTTTGGATCTGGTTTGTGGGGTGAATTTGCAGTCCCCCCCTCTCCCCGCCTTCCCCGCCCTGTGTGTTGTGTGTTTTCCTTTCTGTTTGTTTTTGGGGTTTTTTTCTTTTGTTTTTTTTTTTGGCTAGGGTATAGCCAATACACTGAAAATGGCAGGCATTTAAATATATATATAAATATATATAAAAAGTGTTCCTAATTCCTGAGTTACTAGTGAAATGAATTTGACAATTGTAATAAAAAAATGTTTCAACCCTTTTAAATAAGGTGTGTACTATTTTGGTCTGTAATATATAACACCTAGTCGATTTTAAGTGATGAGAAACTACTTCCACTTGTGCTATATACTTTGAAAATTTTTACAAACCTGAATACAGGAGGCAGTTCAGCATGTAGGGTAGGAGGTTTCTTTTCATACACTCAAGCACGAGATACTAATACAAAATTGTATTTTCTTACCTAGTGGAAGTCAGTAAAATGACTGAAAATACCTAGTGAATGTACAGTTTTACTTTCATATCCCTCTTTAAAATAGCTTTAGAAGTGACTTGTATTTCCTAGTCAATATTTCATCTGTATAAATACATTTGCAACAGGTTTTGTTTTTTTTTTTTTCCCAGAAGAGCCAAACTTTTGAGTTTTATGTCTGTTTGTCATTGATGAATTTCAATAAATCTTTTTATACAATTTTTCTGTGGCTTATTTGAGTACAATGGGCCACTGGGAAGGAATCGCATACCTTTTTAAAAAGGCATTTACTAAGCTATTCTGGTAAATTCCCTGATATTTTTAGTAGCTTGATGATACGTTTTGCACCTTAAAAACTACTCTTAGCCATGGTTGGGTGAAGCCAAGGGAGAGGTTTTGGCTTTAACGCAAATAATGGCACGGCATTTTTCTTTCACAATGAGGGTTTCTTCTCTGTCACCAGCGTGGTTATTGCAGTTAAGCGTGTTCGTTTCTACTCTTTAATCCTGTCCCTATTTATCCAGGCCCAGAAGAACAAACTCTGGATTTCCTTCGCCTGAGCGAGGTGCTGTGGTTCGGTGTCCGAGTTCTGGGTCAGGATACCTAGGAGCTGCGGCCAGCCGGGACGAGGGCTGGCTGCTGTGACTCGCTGCCCATCCAGAGCTAAGTCTCCGCGTTTTCCTCTCTTGTGAATGAGTTGTGTGTTAAAGGCGAATGGCACAGCAAGTAGCATATCCCCTGTACTTAAATTTGAAGTTTCTGTGCTGTGCAAGAGTGTGAGAAGCTGTGGAAGATCACGTATTGCTCCTTAACTGGGTCTCTTTGGAAAAAAAACCCAACATGCCTTTTTTGTAGGTGGGAAGCGAAACCATCCTGCAGGTTGGTGTAGGGTGGGGTGGGGCTTTTTGTCTGTGTTTTGGGTTTTTGGTGGGGTTTTTTTTTAAGAGGAAATACAACTGTGCAAGGTGCTCCCTCCCCAGCCGGGATCTGCTGCTGGGAAACCGAAACCACCGACTGGCAGGGCAGGGCAGGGCCAGGCTCCTGCAAAGCAAACAGCAGCCGCCCGCCCTGGGTGTCACGGGGCAGGGCCAGCAGCTCCAGGGCTGCAGCCCAAACAGAGCCCTTCTGTCGCTCTAAGCCAGCTTAGCCTTAAGACTTCAGTCTGGCTTTATACCGGGAAACTGGGTTTTCTGAGAACCAAGCTTTTTACTGGAGCTGTTAGAAGGAATGGGCAGCAACTGGACCTGACCTTCCCCGCACGGGGAGGCCCCTGCCGGTCCCAGGGACGTAGCGAACGAGCGCGGCCTTTGCATGCAGAAGATGTGGCAGTGCCAGGCTCACGCGGTGGTGCCGAAGCAACATTTGGGTTAACCTTCGTCACCCATGGGCTCTGCTGAGCCACCTCTGCCTTGCAAAGCGGTTTTTCCTCTTTACCCTGGAAGCGCTCGGGAACCCTTCAGCTCTTCACCCCGTGGCCGCGGTCTCATTGACGTGATGCTTCTCTTTGCACTCCTAATTGTTTTAAAGCTTACTTTGGAATTCGTTAGGTTTCTCAAAGAGAACTGCAGCTACCCATGCCTCGCGCTTGCTGCTTTCCCCGGGAAGCAGCGTCCTGTTTGCCGTTCAGCTCTGCTGAAGCACTAATCCCGGGAGAGGAGAGAGGGAAGGGGGGAGGCGGGTATCTGATGAGCAGCAAGGTTTTGACTGTGTGCGCTGGGAGGGGGGAAATTAAGCGACTTCTGACTGCCTGCTGCCACTGAAAACAAAAACGAGGTTTGCCCAGTGTGGATAATTTCCTAGTTATTTCATATTTCCTAGTATGTAAAGTACAATCTTGTCACGCTGAGAACCAAGGGCTCGCTCCCCCAAGTGCTCTGTGCTGGCTGAAGGGACTTAGCAACTTGCAACCATGCTGAGCAGCTTACCAACTCTTGGAAAAAAACCAAACCCCAGCATTTGGTAACA
>NW_009258544.1:372980-375816 GCF_000687185.1 Egretta garzetta
TAGAAATACAGTCAGAAATGAATCATGGGAGAGTGCAGCTCATTCAAATGCCAAGTGTTTGTGTCGCTTGGCTCTTTCTGCTCGTGGTAATTTGAAGAGCCCTGGTCACGCCGCAGCCTAGGGCTGATGGATCTGCCTGGGCAGGGACCGTGGGGATGGAGCCTGGGATTTTCTAGATGCCCAAACCATTTTCTTTTGTGCGTTTGTCCTTATGTCGAGCATGAAACACGCTTTACCTGGAACTTGTCAAGTGCTGGGGGGAAACCTCTCTATGGAAAAGCAGAGAAATCCCAAGAGTTTGCCTCTGGCGTCCTTTATTTTGCCTTCTCCTGAGCCTGTTCTAAAGCTCCAACCGCCCAAAATGTCCTGCTGGGGCTTTCCACCCCTCTGCACAACCAAAACCTTACTCCTGTGTTGCTCGGGGCTGTGCAGCACCTGTCCATGAGCGTAGGCAAGTCGGGAACAAGATGCTCTTGGTCAAAATCGTTACGTGCCGAGCTGAACGTATGGGGACTGCAAATCTCTGTACGCTTAATAACGTAATGGCCTGGGTGTTTGCATTTCTGGCACCCTCGAGGACGGCTTCTCCTCGCTTGATTTGATAATGCTGTCTTGTACCTGAACTGTTTGTGGAGGTTGAAGCAAGGGCACGGGACTCTGGTGAAGGTCAGGAAGGCTTTCCAAGCCCGAATAATTGTCAACATTATCCAGTTATACAGGAGGAGGTGACTGCCGGCTCGGGACTCTGCTGCGGGTGCCCCACCACTGGTTTAGAGGCTATTGCCTTAAATCTTAGGAATTTGTGACAGTCGGGGAAAGCTCAGCCACGTGCATGTTCTGGCTCACTCTTAACTGAGATTGGGATATACCGAGGGGCTGGTCTGCAGCCAGAGCTAACAACCGACCGTCCTTGCTGAAAGTGGATTCCTGAAACGCTGATAGTCCAGGGCCTTATCCTGGTATGAAATCACTGCCCTCGTTGTCTGCAGGACAATCCCTGCTCCGACCCAGGCTCTCTTACAGTTGTCTTTGAAGATGTCTTTTGTTTCAGTAAGAATGAATCATCCCATGCGGAAATTCAGAAATCTGATGACTACAGGCTTCGGAGCGAGGTGGCCGAGGAGTTTCAGTCCCCATTGCTCGGGGAAGAAATGCACTGCAGAGTACTTAAAAAATGAGACTTGATTAAGGATCCACGGCGTGGAGCTCATCCTCAGGTGACAGTAACTGTTTTTTGGATTTCTAGAGGTCGTGTGAGCTTTAGCTACTGATGTCGAAGTGCCAATACACGGGCAGTGGCAGCAACTGGGCAGGCTGGGCAGGGGTTTGGGCTGGCAGCGGCCACTTCTGCAGCTGGGGAAGATGCCCCAGCGCTGGGTTTGCGGTGACGGGAGCCCCGCGGGGGCTGCCAGCCCCTCCAGACCACAGCCGATGGCTTGGATCTAGCAGGAAGAAGTGGGAACGGGATGAAGATGCGATGCTCCCTGGAGGCTGACAGCAGGTAGGTCTGAGAGAAGGCCCGCGATGCTTTCCCGGTGCCCAAAGGGGCCGGAGCAGCAGGCTCTCCCTTGGTGTCCCAGCTCCTGCTCTCTTCTGCTTTTGCAAATAATTCCTCCCACCTCCCTGGGCGGCGCTGGGAAAGCTCTCCTCCTCCCTCCTGCTCCGCTGCGCGCTGACGAACGCTTCCTTCGCCGCCGCCACGTGAAGCGATGGCCCCGCGCACCCCGCGGCTTCGCTTGCGGCGGCCCTCGCCCTTCTTCCCGGCGAGGCTCTGGCAGCAGCAGCCCCCGAGGATTGAAATCCTCAGCTGCTGTTCCGCTTCATGCATTGGGCAAGGGGGTGGTGGTGGTGGGGATTAATGCTGTCGGGGAGGGAGCAGAGGGTGGGAAACGGGCTGGAGTCGGAGTAGGTGTGTCTGTGGTTCGGGAGCTGCAGTTATCGCTCCCCTTTTCATTGGAAAATCGGGCTGCTTTTTCTCTCTGAGAATCTCCCATCAACTCTTACTGGTGCTTCTCCGAACGTGTTCTGACTGCTGATCTCTTCAGCACAGGGGCTCTCGCGCGGTCCAGGTAACGTCACCGTCTGATTTCTCCGTTCTCAGCCAGTTGTTGCCTCTGCTGGTTTTGCTCCTCCTGCCCAGAGCCGACAAAAATCCGGTGAAGAACTTTTTGGCAAGACTTTTTAACGCTTTCTGGTCGGACTTTTGGGTTTTTTCCATTACACTTGGCACTCACCAAACGTGTGCGGAGAAGGGAGGCGGCAGCGGAGGTGGCATCAGGCGAGCGTTTCACCCTGGGCATCCTCCCGTGAGCGACCACTGCCGGTCCTCGCTCCGAGCATCCCTGCAGGTCGCCTTTGCTGTGGCTGCTAACGGCGCCGTGATTTCTCCAGCGCTGCTCAGATGCTGGCTGCTGCTGGGCGACGAGGTTTTGGTTTCCATGCTGAGCCCTTACAGATGCTGCAGAACATCTGGAGTGGCCACAGCTGGCTGAAGCAGGTAGGGTGATGGAGCCCGGCCGTGGGTCCGAGCGGGCAGGGTGATGTGGCACGTGGCACGTGCCCGGCGCTTGCCAGGGCACCCGGAGAAGCAGCCGACCGCTGCACAAATCCTGCTGCAGTTTCAGCTCCGTTTCAGCACCAAATTCCCCTTTTGGTGTTTGAAAGCCTCCGGGAAGGGATGGGAAAGTCGGGTTCTGGGAACCTCGCTACAGGTCAAAAAGCAGCAGTGCATAATTTCTAAAAAATGCACTAAATTGGTAAGAATTTCTAATAATTTTTTGCCGTGAGGGGGGTTGAGCTCCCAACGGAGGGTCCCTGAGTGCGGAGCCGGTGCTGC
>NW_009258544.1:375846-378819 GCF_000687185.1 Egretta garzetta
AAAGCAACCCTTGGTGTTAAGGATGTTGGAAAAAGGAGGAACCAGCGTCACCCTCAGCAAACTGGTGGGAAACTCCCATTTAATTCCTAGTGGCTTCTCCTCTGCATTTTTTTAATTTTAGATTTCAAAAAACCAGATCTTGTCTCTTCATCTGTAAATTCAGGGGGGTTTTAATCACCCGAAATCTGCTCAAGCAGGCCCTCAGGAAATGTTGGAAAACAGAGAATTAACAATAATCCTGCAGCTAGGAAGCCTAGGAGGAGGCCAAGCCTCAAACAAAGCGAAACCTCCAGGAAGCAGAAAGTAGGTCAGGTTGATAAGGATGAGCACGGAGGGACAGCGTTAATACGGAGGGGGAAAGCAAAGTAGGAAAGAAATCGCCCCATGGCTGTGTTTGAAGAAGGAAGGGGCTGGCTGCTAGGGCCAGCTGAGATCTTTTAAGCTTTTTTCCTTAAACCCTGTTATCCCTGAAGCTGTCAGCTGTGATGGAGAGGTAATTGCAATTAGCAGCAGTGCAGGGAGGGCGAGACCTCAGCCTGGGTTTGGACGGGGATGGCTTGGGGAATGCTGCAGATGATAAATTAGATGCTTGTGAGTTACTGAGGCTGGGTAAAGTTCCTGGGGGGTGGTCCCTGGAGGAGCTGGTCCTGGAGAGAAGGGATCAGGTCTGCTAATGCCGCAGGACCTGGGAGCAGCGGGGAGGCTTTAAAGAAACTGTAAAAGCTGCGAGAAGGATGGGAGGGGGAAGAAAAGAAAAAGCTGGGAGGTTACAGACTCATCGGTCTCATTTAGACCCTGGAAAATACTGCAAAGTACCTCAAAGCAGCTAAAAAAACCCCAGCTCAGCCCCACAGGCTCGCCACGAGCAAAGGGCAGGGACAAAACCCTGGGGATGAGGGGCGATGTGGCAGGTCCTTGCCGCGATGCAGGATTGCACCCGGCTGCACGGGGCCCCTGCTCCGTGGTCGAGTCGTAAGGTTGCAGCAGTGCAGGGAATTCGGTGCTAAAATTAGATGTTATCATCAAGTGCCCCCCCAAAAATGGGCCTTTCTGCTGTAAATAGCGCCCAGATGGTGCAGGAGGAAGCACTGGGAAAAGCTGGGAGAGGGGAGTCTGGGAGGAGAGGTGCGAGGGGAGCGGCGAGGACCTGGGAACGGCACCGCCACGGCTCGGGCTGGAGCTTTTTGGCGAATCCCAGATGTTTGGGGAGCCCCGTGAGCATCCTTAGCAAAGCTGCGCCGGAGCCCACCCCGAGCCATCCCACGGGGCTGCATCCCCCATCGGTCGCCTCCGCACCCCGACACGTCCCCCTCGCCTGCAACAGAGGCGGCAACCGCTGCTCGGTTCATGCTGATGTTTGCAGATATGCTAATTGGCTCATTAATCATCCCCACCCGCAGCTGTAATTGGGCTTATTTCGCATCGATTCAAGGGGCTTTGGAGGAACGGTGGCGCTTCCCTTACAAGCGATAATTCAGTGCAAGAAGTCCCAACACGCCCCCTCTGAATAAGGCCATAAGACATAAATAACCTCAAACAGGACCGAGCCATCGCCGCGCTGCGCGAAGCAGCCGAGACCGGCTTGAGCAGGGGTTTCTCCTTCCAATTACGAGACACGATAAAAACCAGGAGACTCCAGTCCTGACACCGAATGATAACACATTCCTCAACACAACAGAAAAAAAAGAAAGAAAGCAAGCTTAAGGCTCTATTTCCATCTCAGCATCCCTCCCGCCGCCCTCTTGCTCCTGCCTGCCTGGCTGCGGGGAGCCGGGGCAGCCCCAGAACCGCTGCATTTCACCTGCAAAATTGGGGCCAAATTTGGGGCTCAGTATAGGAGGTTTATAAGGAAGATGGGGACAGAGCTTTTTAACAGGGCCTCTTGCGACAGGACAAGGGGTGATGGATTTAAACTGAAAGAGGGGAGACTCAGAGCAGCTGGAAAGAAGAAAGCTTTTACGCTGAGGGTGGTGCGACGCTGGCACAGCGAGGTGGTGGGTGCCCCATTTAACGGGTGGCCCTGATGACCTTAAAGGTCTTTTCCAACCTAAACGATTCTGTGATTCTGTCCCTGGAAACACCCAAGGCCAGGCTGGACGGGGCTGTGAGCAACCTGGTCCAGTGGAAGGTGTCCTTGCTGGTGACCAAGGGTTGGACGAGGTGGCCTTCAGAGGTCCCAAATTATTCTGTGATGCTATGACTCGTCTTTGGCTGCTCCCCCCGTGCACTCAGGGCTTCTGCTCCCGGGGTGCCACACCCCAGCCCCGTGCAGCCACCCCCCGGCACCGAGCTGAGCCTCCGGCCAGCATCGCTCCACGCTGCGGGGACCTCCCAGCCTGGGGCAAGAGCTGTGGTGCAAGCAGAGGCCACCATGCACACCCAAAAATGCCCCTTGGGATTCCCCCCCCCTCCCCTTCAAGGTGGTGCACGGCCCCTCGGCCACGACAGAAAGGAGCGGGGCAAGGTTTTGGTATCTTGAAAACATTTTATTTCATCACTATTTCGTGGTAGCATAAATAATAGGCAATGACAGCACATGTAAAGAGGGGGAAGCAGCGGGTGCGGGGCACAATGTAAAATAACGGAGAGGAGAAACCGTTGCACGGGTGGTGCTGGGCAGTTCAGCAACTTGATTTAGTGAAAATATCTACATATATAGGTAAACTAGCAGTATTTGGTGTCGTTCCCTGTGCTACAGGCTGAATCCACAAAAAAACCCCAAACCTATGATTGTACACGCGTGCTGCACCCATCGAGCACCCGCTGGGTCCATCCCCCGGGGCAGCACCGCAGGGGACCCTCGGGGCGAGCTGGGCACCATCCTGCCCCCCTCCCCACGGCCTGGGCGAGTGTCCCAGGGGGAAGGAGGAGGGTAAGCCCCTCTTCGCAGAGGCGGAGGGAGCAAAAATCCCTCTCCACTTCGGAAACCCAGCCTCTTTTTTTTTTTTTTTTTTTTAAAGGATATGGTTGCAT
>NW_009258544.1:379140-379919 GCF_000687185.1 Egretta garzetta
TACTTACTCCAAGCCCGTGGCCGGGGCAGGCGGCCGCCCCAGCCGCCTCTCATGCAGTAGCTTTCGGTTATAGCAGTTTTAGTGCTAGACAAGACTGGGAGGACGTGTTTCCAGTTAGCGAGTGGGCTCTTGGCAGGTCACTTGACTTCTGGCTCGTATTCTGTGTAAGTGGATACAATAAAATTAAAGAGCGAGTATAAACAAAGAAAAGTTTATTTATAAAACGTCCCTGGAAGTTAATTATTCTTCGGGCTGTTACGTAAGTTTTTCAGCTCCAGCTGTAGCTGTCGGATCCGTATGTCCTTCTGCGAGAGCTCGTCTTTCAGCCGCCGGATCTCGTCCTGCTGGCGGAAGAACATCCGAAGGAGCTGGAAGGGAAGGAGGGAGCTGGAGGAACCACGCTGGCCGCTCGCCCCCGGGGCTCGGCTCTCCTGCCGGCCCCCGGAGCTGGGGCCGTTTCCCAACCTGGCCGCTTTGCGACACGACTTTGGCATCTGTGCCACCCGCTCGCTCCCGTGGAGCATTTCACCCCCCAGCTCAGGGATACCCTACGCGTGCAATCGGCAAACTCATCTCCAGCAAAACAAATTCCTTCCGGGACCAAGTGCTGATGCATCCCCAGCGCCTCCGCGTGTTGTTCCCCGCAGGAGGATTTTAATAAAAATAAATTTAGGAGCTTAACGCTGCTCCTTTCGGGTGCTCTGTGGTTAACGGCGAGCGGGATGCTTCAAGGCAGCGGGAAACACCATGCCCAGGCACTTCAGTTTGGGAGTACAAGC
>NW_009258544.1:379936-380376 GCF_000687185.1 Egretta garzetta
GCCAGCAGCCACCCCCTCCCATCCCCGTGCCCCGGGGCAGCGCTGCCCTACCTCGTTCTCCGTCCGGGGCGGCACGTTCTCCAGCAGGTCTATGCCGTTAACCACCACGCTCTTCTTCTCCCTCACCGGTGCCTTAAAGACGATTTTGGATGTCTTCTTGTAGCCCTCCTTCAGCGACATCAGGATGGGGTCTGAGCGGGGCAGAGCACAGGAGGGTCAGGGGGGGCTGCGGCCCCATCCCGCCACCCGGCCGTTTTCGGGGCTCCGCGCCGCCCACCCAGCACCGTGCCAGTGGCTTTACCTCTGTTCACCCCGCTCAGCCATTCATCCGGCGTGAGGGCTGGCTCCGTACCCGGAGTCATCGGGTAAATGTCCTCTTGGTACGTTTCTGACTAAAAACATGGGGAAAGAAAAGCAACCACCTCCATCAGCCTGCTGGC
>NW_009258544.1:380698-382606 GCF_000687185.1 Egretta garzetta
CTGCGCGCGGCCCTGCCGGGCGGTTTGGGTTTGCTTCCAGCCACAGGCAGCGCTGGAAAGGCAAACGCCAAACCCTGCTCCAGCTCTGAGATATATTTTACCAGAAACAGCCCCCCAAACCCAGGCAAGCCCCTCGTTACCCGCCACAAAGCTGATTTTGCACAAAGCAATGGCATCAAGGCCGGGAGCAATGCAGAGATGCATTTGCTAAAAACATTCCCATTAAGCCTTGGGTACCCCCCCTCCCCGGGAATGCCATGCCTGGGAAGGGACACGACTGGGGGGTCTAAGGCTGGTGCAGAGGCGCAGCTGTGGGACTGGTCAGCCAAGCGGGGCGAGCGGGGGCATCTCCAGCACACCGGCCCTGCTTCGGATGCTGCTCGCCCCCCCAGCCCGTCCCTGCACCCCGGGGTGCGGTGAGGGACTCACCCTCCTCGGCACGATCATGGAGATGGGTTCGATCAGCCCCTTGAGGGTGATGAGCTTGTAGAAACGAAAGACCTCGCAGGCTGACACGTCCAACCCGTGCTTCGGCATCACCCCTGCAGAGAGGCACAGACAACGACCCCCGGGTGCTGCAAACCCCGGGCAGAAGGCTGGGACCCATCCGCCCCCCCCCTGCTCCCAGCACGGAGTAGGACCCCAAAATGTCCTCGCTCTCCATCAGGAGACCTAGATTTTTGCTGAATTAATCCCTGCCATCACCCTGGGGACCAGGGACACAGACCTGGCCCACACCAGGGGTGTTTGCAGGGACCAGGTTGGACGGGGCTGTGGGCAACCTGATCTGGTTCAAGGTGTCCCTGCTCCCTGCGGGGCGGCTGGGCTGGGTGACCTCCAGGGGTCCCTTCCAACCCAAACCATTCTGTGATTCTACGATTCTAGGACATTGGGAAAGGGCTGAGCAGCTTTTATTCAGGACAAATTGCAGGACTCACTGACTGATGTCCCCTGGTAAAGCCGTGGCACATGGGACAGCAGGAAGGGTGTCCCCAGGCGTGCGTGGGAGCCAGCCCCAGCCTGGCTGCAGTGCTGCGGGGAGGGCAGCAGGACAACCCGAACACTGCAGCCCTGCGTTGGCGCTCCAGAGCTGGCACAGGGCCCACCAAACCCCTGCCAACCCCATTTTCAAGCAGCATCTGAAGCAGCACCTTCCATCAGCTGCCTTTGCCCATGCAGGGGCAGCAGCATGGCCATCCTTACCCAGTCCTTTTTGTGGGGCCGGGGAGCGAAACTCCATGAGATAACTCAGGTAGGGCTTTTCCGAGCCGATCTCGTAGTACCGAATGTTGCCATCACCCTGGAGCGAGGGCAGGGAAGAGAGGGGTTGCGCTGCTTTGGCAAACGATAAGATGATAACAACCCCCAGCACCCCATCCTTGGGAAACGCCGGGGGGAGACAGGCTGGGGATGCCGCAGCCCCGGGCATCACCCGGCAGGATGCTGCCCGCTCATGCAACGCGGCGGGCATCTCCAAACCAGGGTTTCGTGGCCAAATTGCTGCGTAACGCTTTGCTCGGGGCTCAGCACAGCCCTGCTCCCAGGACGGCTCTTCCCCCCGGCGTCGTTTGCTGGCAAGAGGCCCCTTCGCCTCCCCGGGATGCAAATCGCAGCCCCCACAGCCGCGGGATGCGGATTGCAGCCCCGTACCTTGCCAGCCAAGTACAGCATGTGAGTGTCGGCGTCGTAGAAAGGGAAGAGGAGACCCGAGAGCCCGTCGATCTCCTCCTCTATCAGGGGCATGGACAGGTCTTCCTGCGTAAGAGGAGAAGGCAATTCGTTAAGCAAGAGGTCCCGATGCTCGCGGTGAGAGGGGGTCCCGGTGGGGACGGAGCGGGGGTCCCGGCACCCACCTGGTCCCAGAGGGCAATCTGCCGGGTGGTCCAGGGCGAAACCCCCGTCGTCAGC
>NW_009258544.1:382752-383705 GCF_000687185.1 Egretta garzetta
GGCCCCCCCCCCGGGAGATGCCGGCTCCGTGCTGGTAGGGCAGCAGCCAGGATGGAGGTACTGGGATGATGGAGGTACCGGGATGCAGCGCCCGGCCCCCGTGCAAAACGAAAATGCCGGTCTCCCTTAATATTAGACACCACCACCTTCCTCCAAACTGTGGCTCTTTCTGGAACTTTCTGCACCCCACCCCTAATTTCTACTATTTTCCACAAATCCTTAATTAATAAAAGAATAAAAACCTCCAACTCCTGTGCTTGGGATGAGGCCCAGACCTCCCCATCATCTCCACTGAATTAAAACCACCAGCCCCTCCCCTCAGCAGAGGATCACCTGCAGACCCTGACACACGCAAAACATCATGACTATGTACCTTGCAAATGGGTTTTTTTCACATGTTTCAGAAGGATTTCTCCCCAGGATCTTATTTCTAACACACACACACACACACCCATGCCGTGCAGCACCCTGGCATGAGCACCGTACCTGCAGGACCCTGCCGGAGCGCGGCTCCACGACCCGTAGCTTCTTGTCCTTGCAGGTGGTGGCCAGGAGGCTGCCGTCGGTGTTGAAGGACATGCAGAGGATGACGTCTGTGTGGCAATCGATCATCTTCACTGGCTCCCCGATGTCCAGGTTCCAGATGAGGACCTGCGGGAAGTTGGGGGAGGCTGCAATCCTGGTGACACCACCCCCACCCCTCCCCCTCCTGCAACCTCCGTGTCTGCTTTGGGCATCTTCCTATCTCCCGTTTGGGCTGGAAATGCTCCCTCATCACCTACAGATCCCCTTCCCTCCTCCCAGGGCTGCCCTGCAGCTGACGCTTCTGCAAAATTAAAGCAGTCCCCATGACTCCAGGTGGGGTCCCTGGTGAGACCCCACCTGGAGCACTGGGTCCAGTTCTGGGCTCCCCAGCTCAAGAAAGATGAGGAACTCCTGGAGAGAGTCCAGAG
>NW_009258544.1:384280-385448 GCF_000687185.1 Egretta garzetta
GATCCTGGAGGGCCCTGCCAGCCCCGGCCATGCTGGGATTCTGGGATTCTGTGACCGGGTGCAAGACCCTTGCACGAGGGCTGGCACCGCCTGCTGCACGACACGCTGGGTCATTTCTTTTCCAGCCAGCAGGATCCTGCCCTGGCTGCTCGCAGGTGGCTCCCACCCGTGCTGGGAGCAGGGAAAGCCTTTGCAGGGGCAGCCCCAGGCAGCGGCCGAGCGCCGGGAGCGGGGCCGGGCTCACCTTGTAGTCATAGCCGGCGCTGAAGAGGATGTTGTTGGTGGTGGGGTGCCACTCGACGAGGCCGACGCGCCGGCTGTGCCCGTACAGCTCCAGGACGGCCTCCGTCATGTTCCTCTTCAGGCCACCCTCGGGGATTTCCCAGATCCGCACCTGCGGGACAGGGCAGGCGTCGGGATGGGTTTGGGAGCCCCGGGAGGACCCCGACACCCACCCAGGGGGGTTCCGAGCTGCTGAATCCTGGCAGTGCCCTGATGCCAGCGGCCTCATCCTGCACCCGAACGCAGGTCCCAGGGGTCGATCCGGTCCCCTGTGAGGGCAGGGCAGGAGCACGGAGAGCCCATCCCATCAGCCCGACAAGCACCGGGGGAAAAGGGTACCCCAAAAAAAGGCAGCGGTTTCACCCCTGGAATGTGGGTGCCGAGGAAAGGGACCCGATGGAGCCGATGCAGCGCTCCCAGGGGCAGTGGGGCCAGGGGAGGCCCCCCCGCTGCCATCAGCCTCGCCGGGAGCTGCCGCCCACCCAGCGGGGAAAACCTGCGCTAAACCCAAGCCAGAAAAGCCTCTGCAGGGAAGGTGCTTGCTGAACAAAAGGAGGCGACGTGCCGGGGCAGAATAAGGCTTCTATAGCATCTCCTCTTCAATTAAACAGCTCCAGATAATGCCACCAAGGAGCGGTTACAGATGCTTTCGTCTCCATGGCAAGCCACCGGGCCAAAGACGCGGTGTGCTTATCGGAGCTGCCTCGCTCCGTGCCCGAGCGGCCGGGACCCATCCGAGCAGCGAGCCCTGGGGTCCCGCCGGCCCTGCGCCTTCCCGGAGCCACCCGAAGCCCGGCAGCGTTTGGTGGTGGGTGCACGTCCCCGCGGTTCAGGTGAAGGGGTGAAACGACCGAGCTCTGCCCCCTCATCTCCTCCCCACGGCGGG
>NW_009258544.1:385564-391899 GCF_000687185.1 Egretta garzetta
CTTCCCTTTTGCCTCCTCCACCAGCATCTCAAAGTCAAGCTTGCCCTTGGCCGGGGCTGCGCTGCCCCCAGTGAGCATTGCGGAGTTGAAATAAAGCTTTTCCAGAACAGGGAATATCTGGGAGGCTGCTGCCTGGGGAGGACTGATCCTGCTGGCCCTTTGGTCGCTCCTCCCTCCCTTCACCAGCACCCACAAGGCTCGCCCTGTCCAGCCACAGCCTGAGCTACAGCCTGGGGTGGGGGGGGGAGGTAAGGGTTAATTTGCAATATTGCAATGGAAGATTTGCATAAGGATGCACGGCTGGAGCTGTAAGTTTTCTGCCTGAACCTGCACATTTCGAGGTGGGAGGCACCGCTCTGGGGGTTGCGCAGCGTGCAGAGGAAACGGCGTTGGGAGGGGGATCGGGGTGAAGAGGCCGGTTTGGCTTGGAGAGGCGATTCCGAGAGCAGCCACGGCTTTCAGACAAGGCACAGCACGAGGAACAAGCACCACAACCCCGATGGCTGGGTGTCAGAGGAACCGCTTACGAAAGCGACGGGTTACGAAACGGCTGTTACCAAACCTCCGGCCGGGAAACCCGCGCCCGCTCAGCTGCGACCCCCGGGCTCCCCACATCGTCAGGGGCTGCTCTGCAAGGGGCCACCTCTTGCCCGTTGCTGTAGCCTAAAGGGTGGTGGGTCCGGCACCACAGGGTCCAGCACCACTGGGTCCAGCACCCGTGCTCAGCTGGGAAGCAGCACTGGGGACCTGCAGCACAGCGTCACCTCCGCAGGCTGCTCCTCACGGGGTTGCATCAACCTTCGTGTCTTGCAAATAAAAGGGGGTGAGTGCCAGGGACAGGCTATTTTAGGCAGGTTTCCCCCTTACCATGGTTGCTATGACCTGAAAATAGAACGTGACGGAACTGGCTGCAGTACTGATGCCATTCTGTTGCCAGTATAGGCAAAGCTGGAGCTAACCCAAAGCTCAAGCACTGGGTTTCACAACCTTGTCCCATCCTGGGATGGAAGCGATGCTTTTGGAAAATTATCATTAAAAAAAAAAAACCCAGAGAAACAGCCCCGGAAGGGCCTCTCTCCGCCTTCCTCCCATGACACCAGGGAGAGCAGCCGGGGTGGGACGCAGCCTGCGAAACCAGAGGCTTCCTCTCCCAACCCCTCCTAAGAAACCTTGCTAAAATTCTCCCCGAAACGCCCCTTCCCACAAGGAGACGTGTCCTGCAAACCAGAACCATGCTGCAAACCGTGCCCCCCCCCCCCAGCTCTGCATGTCGGATCAGCTCACCGGCACAAGGAAAACGCAGAGCCCGAAACGCCTGCGAGGGTTGGGTAATTCCCCTTTTAATATTCCCGCTTGGTTTGCCCTGCCCTTTAAATCCTCCTTCCCAAAAAGCTGTCACAGCATTTCAGCAACTCGCAGCACGGCAGCGGGATGGGGAACCGGAGGATGGGTCCTGCTCCTAATTGTCCTGCCGGGATGGAATTAATGGAGCCGGTGCCCCCAGGGAGAGCATCGGGCGAGGACAGATGCTGTTGTCCGGGAGGGGATGGACAGGTACGCGTGGATTCGGGTTTGAGAGCGAGGGAGAAATTACAGGAGGGGTTTCCAGCGGAGCGATAACCCGGGTGGGCTGCGAGGGCGATCGCTCTCCAGCGAGGCAGCATCAAACCATGGCCGCTAACATCGGGGTCTGCCACGCTGTAAAATCCTCGTAGGGTCATAGAATCGTTTAGGTTGGAAAAGACCTTTAAGATCACCGAGTCCAATTAAACCACCGCTCGTCACCCCCTCGGAGAGGATTCACCCGTAGCAATGCCCCGGGGATGAGGTTGTCCTCTCCACGTAGGGCACGATGGAGGCAAGACGTGAGTCCGGAGCCGGACCGCACTCGGGGCAGGTCCCCTGCGTCCCCTGTGGCCGTGGTGTCCCCAGCCTGGGACTGACGGTGCCCCCGGGTGACAAATGTCATGCAAATATTCTGTTTTCTGTAGCTCAGACTCCGCGAGGACCTGGGCATCCTCTCCCTTGGGTACAGGTTGTTGGCCTGAACCTCGTGAAACCTCCTGGGAGCGAGCGGGGAGAGCCCCAAGGTGCAGGACCTGCCCGGCACCCCGGGGGCCCCCAGCCTGCAGGGCTGCTCCCCTCCAACTCATCCCCATCGGGGGGAACCCCCCCGCAACCTGACAGCCTCGGGGGCAATTAACTTCATTTCCCAGGTTTAGCGATGGCTCATGAAGCCTCCCCAGTATCCCCCCTCCCTCCCAGCACCCCCTGCTCCCCAGCAACCCTATACAAAAGGTCACAATTTAAAGCGGGAGACAGCTCACCGCGATTCATGGCCACGATCTGAATTTCCCCCCCGCACACACACACTCAGTATCTTCCTTGACAAGCTTTCAGCTAATAAAAAAATGCCAATATACCGAACTGAAGGAGAAGATGAGGCATTAGGTGATCATACAGCGAAACGCTAAGGATCAGGCGAGGCAGAGGTGTCACCGGTTAAAAACTGGATCCCCCCCCAAACCCTGGCTTTTGCCGTGCAGAACGGTCGATGGTTCCTGCTCTTCCCCGTGGAACAAAGGCTTTTTTTTCTCCTTTGCAACACAGCCTTTGGGATGGACTTGTTTGTGTCCAGAAAAGGAGGAGGATGCAAATACCAGCTACGTCAAGATGAGCGGATCCATCCTCCCCCTGCCTGTCGCTCCTATCGCGTGATGGATCGGGCCACGAGAGCAGTTGCAGCCCCTGCGGTCCCCGATAGCGAGAAGGATTAATAACAGCATTGCTGTTTGGGCTTGGGAAAAATAAACTAAGAGCTTGTTGTGCACAGCTGTAGGGCTTATCTGCAGCGGGGGACACAGAAAGAGCAGCGCCGGGAGGATAAGTGACACCGGGGACAGCAGAGGAGCTGGGCACCGGCCACAGCCCCTGCACCGCTGACACAGGAGCCGGCGAGCGGCACAGTTTGCGTCCATCTCTTCCCCCCCTTCTCCATCCTGGAGGCTGCTGAGCCATCGCCCACCGGCAGTGCCCCCGGCAGCCCCTTTCCCACACCTCTGAGTGCATAAATTAAAGGCTGGAGGGTGCACGGAGCTGCACGACTGCGGTCGCTCGTCCCCCCCGGGAGGTGCCAGCCTGAAGCGTCCCAGCTCACCGAGGTGTCTTCAGAGCACGACGCGATGATGTTCTCAATGAAGGGATTCCACTTGATGTCCAGCACGTTCCCCTGGTGACCACAGACTTTGGGGTAGTTTGGTTCGATCCGGCCTGTCTGTAATTTAAAATAAACAAACAAACAAAAATTTAGTGCTGAAGTTGGGTCTTTTTAAGGCTTGTTAGGGGAGAGAGCTCCGTAGCTCGGGCTGGGATGGGGCTTTCAGCCAGAGGAGGTGCCCGGCTGAGTCAGGGATTGGTTTTACCCCATCAGCATTCCCAGGGGTGGCTGCAGCTGATCCGTGTATGCGAAGGGGTTTCTGCAGAACACAACCCCCCCAGGGAGGGGATACCACCAGCTGGAAATCTTTGCGTGACCATCCAACACCACGGGCAAAAGGGCAGGAAGGGACCCGAGAGGCTCCAAACCAGTCCTCAGGCCTCGAGGCACCTCAGCCGCCGGGCCACGCACGAAGTATTCCGTACTTTCCTCCCAAACCGTGGCAGTGACCTTGAGCAAGGCACGTGTCTGTACTCCGCAGGCCAAATCCCCAGAGGCTTTGGGATGGCCAACACCCTTGCTTAACGACGCTAACAACCCAACGGTGACACCGCTTGATGGGATCCTCCCCCACGGAGAGGACACCTCGCAAGGCTTTTAGGGACCGTCTGGTCTTGCCGTCCCAGCAGAGCGAGGACCTGCAGGGCCCCAGGGCAGAGGATGGCGCACAGCACTCGGCACAGCCTCCTCTTAAGGTTCCCATCGCAGATGGGCTGCAGGAACCCCTGCTCCTTGCAGGGACCTTGCAGGGACCCCCTGTGACTGGCCACCCCCCCCTGCCCTTCCTTCTCCAGTGCCAGCTCCTTGCCGCAGCCCAGAGGTGGCGGCATGCTTGGAGCGTGCAAACTAACTAGGTCAGCACGACAGAGCCACTAAATATTTCATAGCCCTTCCAGCACTGACCTTTTAATGTATCGAGCTCCTGGCTCCATTTAACGTGAACAAAGAAACGCACCGAGGAGAACACGCCGCATTTTGAGCATCCGCGGCTAAGGGCAATGGCCAGGAGTGCTCTGGGCAGCCGGATCGCCCCTGTGCCATCGCTGCTGGGAAGGTTTATTTTAATTAATTTGCTCCCAGGGAGACAGGGCTGCTAATTGCCAGGCAGCCACGGTGCCCGCTGGATGGCCAACATCAGCCAGGGCTGGCGTGGGATGCACGGGCAGAGCGGCTCTGCCTGCCAGGATTCGGTCAGGCAGGGATGGAGATGCAGGAAACCATCACACGAGGCACTGAGGAACACAGGCAAG
This sequence comes from Egretta garzetta, assembly GCF_000687185.1. Taxonomy (NCBI): domain Eukaryota; kingdom Metazoa; phylum Chordata; class Aves; order Pelecaniformes; family Ardeidae; genus Egretta; species Egretta garzetta. The sequence continues at coordinate 390,032 of NW_009258544.1, forward strand.
GACAACCTGAGCCCACTTCACCAAATTTCAGTTACTTTTCACAGGCATTATTATTAGAGTGAAAAGCCAGTTCTTGCTCAAATTGCTGCAACAGCTCTAAGTCATCCCGTGGACATGGCCCATATATAAGATGAGAACTAGGCTGGCCTTAGAACACTGGGGGATTGGTTATATGGGTCATTTCGGTTATTGAGGTAAAGGGGAAATAAATAAATAAATAAGTAAATAAATAAATCAATAAATAAATCGGTGCCTGCTCTGGCTGCCTTCGGTACGTGAGCAAGCGGGCGCCTTCGCTCCATCGCCGGCTGGGGTACAGGGTGACCGCGAGGCACGGAACACTCATTAACTCCCCGGCAGGCGCAGGATCGCATCCCCGTTAGCCGGCCTGCCATCAGCGCTTAACGCCAGACTGATTTCCAACTCGCGAGCCGCTTCCTAATTAGGGCACGTTCCGCAGATTCCCTACCCAGATGGCGCAGGGTTCATTTTCCCTTCGGTGGCTGATACCCACCGGTGTGATTTTAACCTCCCATTAGGGCCAATTGCAGGGGCGCCGGGGCAGGGATGGGTGGAAGAGCTGGGACGGGGTGGCTGCGCCCGCCTCCTCCTCCTGCTGCCGACAGCATCGCTTCGGCTCGCTCGGAGGGCCAAAATTGTGATAATTCTGCCCATCAGCAAGAACCTGGCTCAGATCCGAGCTGCCACGCCAGCCCTGGACCCTCAACCGCCTCCCGCCATCCACAAAGGCATTTTCTTCCCGGCATGGCAGGGTTAGGTTAACGGTTGGACTTGATGATCTTAAAGGTCTTTTCCAACCTAAACGATTCTATGATTCTATTCTATGATTTCCCTGGCAGCTCTGCCCCAGAGAAGCAGCAGTGATCACCATCCACAACATTATGGAAGAGCTGAGCGGGCGTTTTCCTGGTTAATGCCCCAGGCTTGAGGTTTATTAGTGCTATTATAAATCACTTCAGGGTTTTTTTTTTAGGGATAAAAACCAAGCAAAGAGACTTTCTGACAGCTTTGCCAAGGTGACCCAGACCTCCGGCAGCCAGGGGCTCTGGGTGATGCCCCAGCCAGAGGGACGGTCCCCTGAACCCCCCATCCTGGTGCCCCGAATCCCCCCAGCCCCTCACCCACCCCCCAGGATACTTTTCCTGGCCTGGATTACATCAAGCACCACTGCAAACACTGGAGCATCCCAGAGGAAGGGCAATACATCAAAGTGCCCATCACCCACGGCTTTTACATTTTCCTTTTACTCAGTGGCAAAGAGCCCCTTGCGAAGTCCCCGTGGCACCAAACCTGCGCCATGGGGGGCAGTGGCCCCCAGCATCTCGGGGATCCCCCCCAAACACCCAAATCTCCACGCTGGCAGCCAACGGTCCCCAGGAAAAGCGAGGAGGAGCAACAACCGACCAAGCACTGAGAGTATGCAAGGGGAATCATTAGAGAAGAAAAACGCTTCATTTAAACAAAAATAAAATCTTCCCAGTGCAGAGCCTAGAAAACAGAGGCGACCAAAAAATCGGTTTTCCACTAAGCTGAATTTTCCTAAAGAGGGGGGAAGATTTAGGAAAATGCTGGTTTTTTCACTGAAAGCATCTCAGTGTCTAAGAGCAGCATTCATATTCGGCAGCCGCTTCCTCGGGGCCTCGGGATATCGGGCACCCAAGGAGGGGCTGCGTGCCCGGGACATGGGGCGAGAGCTGCCCATCCCTGGGGAGACCTGCAGAGCCCCCAGGCTATTGCCTTCACCCAAACTCCACTGCAAAAATCATGCCATGAAAAGTTATGAAGAAAAAACCCCTGATTTTTCACATTCTTCAGGGAAAAAAAGAATTCTGCCCCCCTCTCACAGA
>NW_009258545.1:0-15354 GCF_000687185.1 Egretta garzetta
CATCATAACACCAGCATTGAATGATCATTCTCAGATGCTTTTTTTTTATATTCTGGCGTATCTACTGGGAATGCTTTCTTTCTCCTGTATCTTTCCCCTTTCTAGAAAGTAACACATAGCTCACGGGTAGTCCCACTAGTTATGGTGAGACTAAACACAAATTTTTACTCTGCCTGAATAGAAAATGTTAGAAAATAACAAGAAACTCTTAAATAGCAAGGAGAAGGCATATTTAGAAGATATGAACTCTTCTTGAAAAAAATAGTTTGTGAACTGACCACAGGGCACTGTGATCAAGTGGAAGTGTTACAGCCATATCAGGCACAGCACTGAACACCAGATTTACAAATTTAGTCACAATAAAGGTGAATTAACCAGGATATAGTCTCATACTTCTTTCAGAACTCAAGCAAAAACTTAACTGGTGTCACACTGGTGCTGCAAATATGAGTTATTAATAGGTTGGAAAAAAATACAATATGAAGCTCTTCAAGTCAGAAAAGGGGAAAAGATAAATAAAAACCAGAAAGTGCTGTGACATGAGCAGAAGACGTAGGAGAGTGAAACAGATATACAGCATATCGAATATCACTTGAGCTTCTCATAGTTGGAGATTACTTCTTGTTATGTATTGCTTTAAAGGAAAAGGGAAATCTCTTAGTTATGAAATAAATGAAGAGTGCAGAACAAATGAAGCAGGGGATTAATTATGTCACATGTACCAGAAGAATAGAAAACCAGGCTAAAAGGAAAAGGAAGCTAAAAGCAACCTTGAAAGGTCATGTATTCTCTCTCTTTGACTGAAATTATATTCCTGCATCAGCTATCTATATGCCCTACAAACCTTTGTGAAATTTTTTAAAAATACCTTCACTGCTAGAGATTTTATAATCTAACCAGACGACTTGCTCTTTGCCTTAATACTTTTAAAATTGGAAAATGTGTTCGTTAATGGTAATCTTGCATACTTTTTACTGTATTTTGAGATCATTAATTTTTGCTCTATTCAAAATATGCATTACATATTATTTATTCCCTTTCTCTGTAGTTTCCCTTAATTCATTAAAATGTCATTGGCAAGTCATTGGCATCATACAAATCATTAAGGAAAATACTATGTAATCTAGTCAATTAGTAATAGTAGGAAGATTATTCTTAATCTTAAAACTATTACGATTTTCAAAAATCTTGAAAATGTCAAGAATTTTGAACGAATAACCAGTGGAAAGAAATTATTCATAAAGAAAGAAAAATAAAGACATTATCTGGGTCAGATGAGATTGATAAAATGTATTTTATTGGTCTGAAGCAGTATTGCAGTTCTGAGGCTGACAACAAGCTTGGAGAAAAATAAGTGACTTGGGGGAGAACAGGTCCATAAAGAAAAGATGATTGAAACAGGAGCTGCAGGAATAAAAAGGAACAAGAAATTAGTATTCAATCAGTTCTGAACAAATTAAATTTAAGATGATAGCATGAACCAAGAAGAGATGGTAGAGAAAGGCTAACAGAGAAAGAGAGCCCAAGAGCAGAAAAATCTATATGTGAGATATAACCATAACAGCTGATTGTCAGAGACCTTTAAGAAGAATTAATCACTTTCAGAAAGCATTCGAAACAAGTGAAGGTACTGAAGAACAGAACTTTTCATCTTCTTTCATTATCTGGTTACTATCTTTGAATGTACATTTTTGCAGTAGAAATGGAAGAGCTGAAATTATATCTTCCCCTGTAGTGTAATTAGTTTTATAATTTAGTACCTTTCCTTCTCAGTAACTCCACTGAAACAACAGGTAGCTGTTTTATGAAAATAAATGTATGATTATTCACGTAGTACTTACAATACATAAAATTAAAAATTTTAAGGTTGTGGACTCCCAACATCTGTACTCTTTTCTTCAACATGATTTTCTGTCTAATTAGCAGAACAAATGATTGTTCACCTACGTTGATCTTCAATACAGCCCTGTTTGCCCTTAGACCCAGTTGACAGCATTAAAAAAAATGATTTAAAAGAGGATATTTAACTTTTTTTAGTAAAAAAATATCACTCTCTTGAGCAGCCTTTCAAACGGGCAATATAATAATGAGCCTCAATTATTTTTAAGGTCCTGTTGATTTTTTACAGAAACTACTAATGCCTTTAAAACAAGGTAGATTTGTTCCTTACCTTATAAATGTTCAATTTATCAGTTAAAAATACACCTGGTTTATTCTTATTTTTGGCAGCAAGGAATGTGTATATTTTTGCTGCTTTATGGTAACCTGACTCTGCACTGCTGAAACACAAAATGCAAAATACTATTTCTGATTTACTGTTGGTTATTGTTTCCTTTGTGCAGTCTGATCATGGCTGGGGGAATGGAGCCCGAGAAAAGACAACAGGATTCCCTTTAGCAAAGAAGTGAAAATTAACTTTTAATTGCAGGAACAAGACCTCTCAGAAAAGACAGTTTGCTTTCCTTGTACGGTGTCAGTTCTTCCCCATGCCCACTGTGCTCCAGTTAACTGCATTGAACTCCCACAGTTTTGCAGTCATGAGAGAAAAAAGCAGTCCTGGAAGTTAGTTGGCCAAGAAACTGTAAAACAATACCTATAGTACAGTAATGAAATCTGTTCCTTGAAAATATAGGAACTTACCTAACTTGCCTATCTTCTAAAACTTGCCAGTCTGTATTAGGCTGATGTAATAAATGAATTCTGCTTATGTTCTTATCTCAAAAGTATTGTTAAATTGTTCCATGTTCATCTTAGAAAACTGACACCCAAAGGATTGTTTCATTATTAAAATAAAGTTCCATTACAAGGATTCAAAGGAAGAAAAAAAATAATAAAAATCCTTCTGCTGAACTTAGCCAATATCTATATATGTACATATATATATATTATAATATCCATACCCACACAAGTGGATATCATCCATAAGAACAAATCAACATGAAGTAGAAATAAAACACAGTGTGTTCATTAAACAGTGACATTGTTTTAATAATCAACCTCAGAAATGTATTTTTTCACCTTGTTTTTCATCAGTTCATTTGAAGTACTCCCCAGGGTACTCAGCCCCCCTAGCTGGAAGACAGGGATGGAGAATGGAATAAACCCCACATAATCCAGGAGGAAGCAGTTTTTGATCTGCTATGCCTCCTGGATATCTACAAGTCTATGGGGCCGGATGGGATCCACCTGAGTACTGAAGGAGCTGACAGAGGAGCTTGCCAGGCCACTTTCCATCCTTTATTAGCAGTTCTGGTTAACAGGGGGGGTCCCAGATGCGGGACAGCCCAGATGGCAAATGTGCCATCCATCTACAAGAAGGGCCAGAAGGAGGATCCAGGGAATTACAGGCCTGTCAGCCTAACCTCAGTACCGGGGAAGGTTATGGAGCAGATCATCCTGAGTGTGCTCGCCAGGCATGTGCAGGACAATCAGGGGATCAGGCACAGCCAGCAGGGGTTCATGAAGGGCAGGTCCTGCCCGACCATCTTGATCTCCTTCTGTGACCAGGTGACCTGCCTAGTGGATGAGGGAAAGGCTGTGGATGTTGTCTACATGGACTTCAGCAAAGCCTTTGACACGGTTTACCACAGTATTCTTCTGGAGTAGCTGGCACCTTGTGGCTCAGACAGGCATACTCTTTTCAGGGTAAAAAACTGTCTGGATGGCCAAGCCCAGAGAGTTGTGGTCAACAGAGTTAAATCCAGTTGACAACTGGTCATAAGTGGTGATCCCCAGGGCTCAGTTTTGGGGCCAGTTCTGTTTCATATCTTTATCAGTGATCTGGACAAGGGGATTGAGTGCACCCTCAGTAAGTTTGCAGATGACACCAAAATGGGCTGCTCAAGGGGAGGAGGGCTCTGCAGAGGGATCTGGACAGGCTGGATCAATGGGCTGAGGCCAATTGTATGAGGTTCAACAAGGCCAAGTGCTGGGTCCTGCACTTTGGTCACAACAACCCCATGCAATTTTACAGGCTTGGCAAAGAGTGGCTGGAAGGCTGCACAGCAGAAAAGGACTTGGGGGTACTGTCTGAAAGTCATATGAATTTGTGCCAGCAGTGTGCCCAGGTGGCCAAGAAAGCCAATGGCATCCTGGCTTGTATCAGGAATAGTGTGGCCAGCAGGAGTAGGGAAGTGATCATGCCCCTGTACTCCATACTGGTGAGGCCACACCTCAAATACTGTGTTCAGTTTTGGGCCCCTTACTACAGGAAAGACCTTGCATTGCTGGAACACATCCAGAGGAGAGCAACCAAGCTGGTGAGGGGTCTGGAGCACAAGTCTTCCGAGGAGCAGCTGAGGGAGCTGGGGTTGTTTAGTCTGGAGAAGAGGAGGCTGAGGGGAGACCTGATCGCCCTCTACAACTACCTGAAAGGAGGTAGTGATGTGGGTGTCAGTCTCCTCTGTCAAGTAAAAAGTGATATGATAAGAGTAAATGGCCTCAAGTTGTGCCAGGGCAGGTTTAGGCTGGACATTAAGAAAAAGTTCTTCATAAAAAGGGTTGTCAGGCAAGAAAGGGCTGCCCAGAGAAGTGGTCGAGTCCCCATCCCTGGAGGTATTTAAAAGACGGGTAGACAAGGTGCTTAGGAACATGGTTTAGTGGTGGGATGGCAGTGTTAGGTTAATGGTTGGATTTGATGATTTTAAAGGTCAATTCCAACCTAAACAATTCTATCATTCTATGATTTTAAGTAGTTTTACCTATTAGATCATTTGTTCAGACTAATATTTACCTCAGTTGTAGTCCAGAATGAAATTATTTACTATTGAAGCTAGTGTGCTAGGAGACAGCTCCCCAAGTTTATTTCATCCTTGTCCATATAGGCAACAACTCCTATATTTTAGGTTAATTCCCTGTCTCCCTGTCTTTGCACTATGTAGCCATGCAACAGCCCCAGGGGGAGGGAGGGTGGGAGGCAGAGGAACAACAGGAACATTTCTTGTAATACAGGTGTTATGAATGTCGTGCCCTCTTGAGATAAGAAAGTTGCAGTCATTACACAAATCTGTGGCATTGTATTCCTTCCAGAAGTCAGCACTTCATCTTCTTACTGCTTCTTATCTTTCAGAATTTCGTGGTAGTAAACAGGGTAAATGGAATAAATTCTTTCCTCAAGTAGTAAAGAAAAAAACACAAAAAAGTTACTATATGAACAATTTTAATTTTTCTTGGAATTTGAAGTCTCCAAGAAGTGCCTCATATTCTAACATGATTCCTGAGACATTATATTTACTCCATCATCCTTATATTATTCGCATATCACACTGGAAAAAAATTACACTCTAAAAATACATACATGTCGGTATATATTTTCTTTTCTATCCTTGTTGCTTATATACATGAGAAGGATATAGCATGTTAACTATTGTCTTTAATGACTGCAATAACTTAATAATTTGTATTGGCTTTTCTTTGAAAAGGCATATTTAGTAGAGCTTTTTGACCAATTCTTATGGGAATCTGTTAGCCTTAACTGCAGAAAACGAACAACTCCATCTTTAACTGCAGCAGTGTTGGAATGTTTTCCTAATACAGTGCATTTCCCTGATGTACCAGAACATTTCAGTTAGGTTGTCTGAGAGCCACACTGAGGAATACACAATTTGGGTTTACCACTTCAGAGTACAGTAATTCAGTAAAGCATAAGAACTAGTATATTCACAAGAAAACCACAATTCTTCTGGTACAAACAACTGCTTGCAGACTTTGAAAGTGCATATTACTGTCCGGGACAATCCACATACAAGATGCAGAATCCCAGCCATTTTGTTCTGTTCCATATGTTAACAAGCCCATCAATTCCATAGTCTTGTATCCATGGAGAGGGACAGAACTGGATGGCTTGAGTTTATCTTTTACCTATTTCTTTTCACAACTAAGTAGAAATATAAACACATAAATATACAACTTTTTTTTCAATTACGAGTAACTGGTCCCATAGCTGGAAGAAGAAACCACACTTCCATGAAACAAAGCGTGTCCTTCCTACTCAGCTTTTAATGCCACATTTCATTCCTTCATTCAGTAGGAAAGAAAAAAGAAAAAAAAAAATGAAACCACAAAAAAACCATGCACCCCTTAATACGCAGTGTTGTCTAACTTTATTTTAGAAGTTAAGTCACAGTGACTTAAGTGAATGTCATTATATACATGCTTATTCAAGCTGAAACTGTCCTTGGCACACGGTACAGGACAATCTTTCCATAAGAATAAACAATTCTCAGACAATTTCTCCAATCTATTAGGCACAAATATTTTTTGTCAGCATGAAGCATGCATGTTTCTCTTCCAATTATTTTTATACCTTACACAAATGTTTATAAATGTTTATCAAGGACAAATCTAAAGAAATCTCATTCTGTGTCTGTATGAGTGCTCTCCTCTCTCTTTTACACCATTTCAGCACAGTCAGCTGTTACCAGTTCCTTTAATAACCTGAATTCAAATCAAGTTTCTCCCCAAGCCTCTAATGTCACGCAAAAACTATTAGTATTTATGGACTTTCAATACCAGCACTTTACTGCTCTCAGTGACAAAATTTGATAAATCTCTGTCATACACAGAATTAGAGCAACTTCTTTCCCAAACGGCAAAAATGGGTAACAGCAACTCTTAGGATAATCAATATCTTTTCCTCTGGCATAAGCACAGATGAAATGCATTCAGCAAGCTTACGCCACTGCAATGTGGTTTTCATTCCATGCACCTTGCACGAGATCAGTTGTTGCTAAATGCTGTTAAAAGCATCTCTTAAACAGTTAGGCCAAATATTGAGAGATATATATAAAGTTTCCATTAAGCAGTGTGATTTCTTCTGATTACTTTTAGCGTGATCTTTTGTTGTGTGGTGTGACCTGGTTCCTACCCCTATTGCTAGAGAGCACCTCAGCTCCTGTCTGGACAGGGAATCTGCATTTCCTGTAAATGGCAACCAGGATGTATAGGCCTGCTGTCCATCTCAGTGCTCACCCCAGAATAGGCAAGACACAAGAAATGAGATGAACATGTAGGTAATCTAGATGTGTTTTAAATATATGTAAACAGAAAAGACAATTGACTGTTTAAATAACCCACCAAAACAAAATATTGTGCATTAGTTTGAATGAACCTGACAAGGGAAGTGAGATTAAATCAAAAAGCTTTCTAACGATTTGTTTTCCATTACTATCAAATAATTTTTAAAGGCCAAATTACTGTAAGATGCTTTCAGTAAATATGCATCGAATACCTTCTTGGGAAAATATGTGACATACCATTACCTTCTGTACATTTCTTTCTAATAGGGAACGGCCAGCTGCAGTTCAAAAGCAAGCTATGTGTCAAATAGTCCTAAAATTAAAATATGAAAAGTTTTCTGTTCAAAAATGCATTTTTTAAGGATCTTTATACTTCTTGAAACTGCTTGGATTTTCACATCATAACTAACTGAGCCCACGTTAAGGCAGGTCACAAATACTAGTGTAATCCTAACAAAAGTAAGAAATCAAGAGAATACTGATATATCACTTTCTTACCTCATAATAAAGTGATGTTATAAGAAGCAATTCAGGTATTCCAATAATGATAGAAATAGGGAAAAAGAAAAATTAAAATTACATTGTTAACTGTTGCCTAAATTGATGGTGTGTCTAAGAGCATATAAACAGGCATAACAATAAATGGAGAAAAAATGAAAGAGCCTTGCTTCTAAGTCTTTTTGTTCACCCAGGGGCAAAGGCAACTATTTTAAATAAAGTATTACTTAAAGAGAATCAGGGAGAGTAAATAAGGGACATTTCAGTAAAAAAAAAAAACAGCAGATTTTGAGTTCTTTCTTCGGATCTTTTTAATGAGAGCCAGGTTAACTCCTTAACCAACTTAAGCTTTAATGCAGTGAATCATCTTCATGTGGTTAAAGAGCCAAATCAAAATTATTGTTTGCTGTCTTTAGCCTTTGCTCCCCTCACTATGTAATCTGCAATACATTTCCACTTTGTGAACAGCTGTTTTGGAAAATAAAAATTGCTTTTTACACATGGCAAAATCTGTGACACTACATTGAGCAAAAAAGGTTTAAGTCCTGCCCTTTCATACATCTGTCAGAATGGCAGATTTTAAGAAGCATTAATTTTTAATATATATTTTATTTGCACATGCATACACACACATGCACACACTGAAATAAAGAAAAAAGTGCTCATAGAACAGAATATTGTAAATCTAAGCATTGGTATACATAAAATACAATTATGGAAGTTGCCTATGTAGTTTTCATTTAATCTCCTTGTGCAGAAAACGTTGTATTTTCTCTTTATTTGTGCAATGTACATTGTTAGATTTATTTACATTCATCAGAAAGGAAATAGACAGTGCTCAGTTACTGAACAACTGCTCAGTATATTTGCTCTATTTTTTTTTTCCTCTGTCTTCTATGTTGTTCAACATTTTACTCATTAGAAAATAAGAAACTTGTTCTGAATATGAAATAAAAAGGTCATGACCAAAAAAAGGCATATGATAAACATAAATTCCTAATAGTAGTACTTCTGTGAAGTTCAAATTTTACAGCAAAGAACTGAGAAATACAGAGATTAATATAAAACTTTTCTGCTTATTATGAGTCCCCAGTCTAAGACATGTCAGATGTTGGTTTTCAGGACTGTTTAGCATTTTGTATCAGGAAATAGTGGTAGAATTGAATTGATATTATTTGTAAAAGGGAATTCTCATCTACTCAGAAAATCTGATCTTTATATCTCTAATCTGGCACCCAGAAAATGATAAACATTTAAAAAACACTTATCATAAGTAATGATGGTGCTGTCTCAGCATCAAAAAAGAACTCTGTAGAAGAAGAACAGAATTTGACTAACTAGAAAAAATAAATTCCTTATTAAGATATCTTTCTTTGTCTTTTGTCTCTTGTGTGATTTACTATAATCATATCTATCTACCATATGCAAGTTCTGAAGAAACAGAATAGGTTCTATATAAACAAAATGATGGTAAATGTTTAACCTTGTTTCACATCAAAATGAATCCTAACCTAAGTAAGGCAAAGATCATGTGAAAAACTAGACAATGATCATACATAAAAACTTAGGCATAATGACAATATTGCTGTGTTAGTATTTCTGTTTCTTCTTAAGTGTTTTAAATATACAAACTGAAAAAAAAAATTAATTTCGTGGAGTCAGACAGAAACTCAGATTCTTTTTTAAGGAAGATTTGCATTCCTCTTCCACAAATTTATCTAGTTGCTTTATGAGTTGTGTAAGATGCTTTCACAAGTTTCTGTGACAGTGTACTCCATAGTCCTTACAGTGGATGAGGAACAACCTCTACTAGATTATTTTGGAACAGACTATACCTTCCTTCTTAATTTTACTTCATAAGCAATAGTTCTTGTGTTTTTGAGAATAAGTGACTATTTCTTAGTTCACTTTTTTCATGCAATATATATTTTTATAAACCTTTATCAATTCCCTCCTGTATTTTCTAGATTTGTGTCCCCATCTATCACTTGATCCTTGTACAATACATTATTTTCCATACTTTTAGGTATTTATGTTACTTTTCTGAGAAGCTTATATAGTCCTACTAAATATTTCATGAGATTTAAGGACTGGAAATGCACAATTATTTAATATATAGCCATAGTAGGAATTTATAAAATGGTATAATGACATTTTCTGCAGTGTTCAATATTATAGTTCAATGTTAAAAGATACTTAAGTCTTCAGTCTGCTGCTTTGAATTTCTTTGTATTTTTACAAAGCTTTTGTCTTGTCTTGAGGAGAGAGCTAGGAGGAACCCACAGAACTTTAAAACATCTATTCCTCCCAGGCTACTGCCATTTCAATGTTAAAGTGCCCTCTATCCTTGCAATGAAGTTTTCTGTTTCTCTTCATGTAATACCCAGTATTCACAGAATGATAAAAGCACAGAGAGAGCATAAATAGCACAAGGAATGGTGTTAATTTCCTGAAAACATCTGTGCTTGTGCTTGTCTTTAATACTATGAGATTTTCCACTAATTCCAATGGATATGTGCTGGTCTCTTGGGGGTCTCCACATATTCTGAAATAACAGCTGTAAAGTACAATGTCTAATCCCATATCTTGTTTGTTTGTTTGTTTGTTTGTTTTTCTGTAAGATCTATCAAATATTATTACACGTAGTTTAAGAATAACTTCAATGAGCACTGGAGAATGGGAAGAATAATTCAGGGGCTCCTTGTACGTTTTCTTTACTGAAAGGCTTTGTTCCCTTCTGTGTCCCACAGCCAAGGACCTAAGCTTTTCAAGTATGATTGTACTGAAGTTCTCTGAAGTATATTTACTTACATTATGCATAAACTTTGAAATTTAAAACAAAATGTATTTAAGAAATCCATGTACTTTTCCGGTTATAAGATATTTGAGCTAAATCACCATAACATAAGACTACTAAATCTTATTTCCCCTACCTGCGAGTAAAAATGCTAGACCACTATATGATTTGATGAGAGAAGATAGACATATTTAAATAGTATGAAAGAATGAAATCATTAAGGGGAACAATATTGAAAAGAAAACATTCCTAGAGCAGACAGCCTGTATGGTTAAAGTAGTTAAATCTAATGGAAACACAGAAACATTTAACAATATGTTAAGGGTATACGATCTGTTCCTAGTGTAGTTTAATCTGAAACTGTAATAATTACACAACTGGTGTTTAACATACAGAACTCCAGCAGAACAGAAATGATGAAATTAAAACCTGTGATGAGCACTTCAAAAAAACAGACAAGAAAAAAAGATACTGCCCCCCAAAAAATAGTGGAAGACTCTTCAGAAGAGGGTAACTCTTTGATTCAGTTTTGCTCTTAATTTTAAAGTTTTATTCTTTGTATTTTCCAAAGTGCATAATTTTCTTCTTGAACTGAAGATTATTCTTCTTGCTTTGCTTTTCTTTCTTTCTTTAATGGAGAAATATAGTTAAAGACTTCCATGTACTCTGAAATGCACAAACCAAAAATTCTCTTTAAACCCCAAGAACAGATTGAAGAAACTGTAGAATTTTTAGCACAATTCCCAGTATTGCACTGTTGAAGGTGGCAGATTTCTAAGGAGTAATAAATCAGTTTAAAGAAAATTCCAAGTAATTTTTGTCACCAGGGCCCTGGTCCTTCTTGTAAAGTCAATGGGGGATTAATATAGATGCTTTCACTGTATTCAAATCTGGAAGTTCTAGAGCAAAATCCTTCAATGTTTTTTAATTTCTTGAGGGATGGAAGATGAGTAGAATTAGCCATATGTGGACTACCCTGACCAGATCAGGGGAAAGATTTCCCTGAAAACCCCAACCATGCACGGAGGAATTATGTTTCCAGTGTTTCTACTGGATACCAACAGAAGTCTCTGGCTCCCTTACTTGCACGTGACTCAGTGTGGGCTACACTCCATATTTCTGAACTGCTACTACTGGTTACAAAGGCAGTCTGGTAGGTCCCATTCTTCTTTGTAGGGAGACAGTAGAGAGTGATGATGGTGACAAAGTATTGTAAATGGCATACAGTGGGAAAAGTAATTTATTTTAAACTTGCAAAAGACAGAAGCATAACTGAAAGAACTGTGGAAAGATGACCACTGCTCAGAGCTTAAATAAAGCTTATATGACCATAATTATGACAGCTGAATCTCTGGACCAGGCAGGATTTCCTCAGGGACTACCAATAGATAGTTATGCTACTTGACATCAACCTGCAAGAATGGTTTAAGGGACGTGTAAGTCATGAGATAAAAATGGATTTCCCTTTTGGAAATGGAGGTGAAGATACATCAGCAATGGAGATAAAGGTCTACTGCCAAAATATTGTGGAAATTACTTTTTTTTTATACCTATATACAGAGATGTTTTTGTGTGTTTATTTCCCAAGATGATGCTGTATCTACTTTAAAACAATTTCTATACCCTTTTTTATTAATAGTGTTTATTACTTCATATAATTAATTAGATAAGATTCACTGATTGGATAATATATTTTTAAGAATCTAAGAAAAATATTTAAGGTAGGTCTGAACCTCAGAGATTCAGATAGCTAAATTTATATATCCACTATATAAGTATCTATATAACAGCTAAGTGTTTAAACTCACCCTAGTCAAAAAAGGTCCATTCAGTACAGTTAATGAATTCTAGAGATATTAATCACATCCTAGAGCAGACATTTACATTTGGTGAGCTGAATTGCTCTGTAGAGTGAGTGTATCAACAAGGACAGGGCTTCAGTTGCCCAGACATTAGGCATTTACTACCTTTTTAGGTGTCCTGGAATATGTCACCTGGTTAGAAGGTGATGAGGCAAACAATGATCCAAATGATGTTTTGTAGTGTTGTGTCAAAGCTTGCCAGCCATTTACAATGAATTAGGTGTCAAGAAGAGTCTAAAATGACAATACATGTTTATAACGGAGAATTAGGTGTTTGAATTCCAGGTGGAATGCTATTTCAAGGTTTTAATTCAGATGTAGATGTGTAAGGGTCTAGTGTCCTTTGAATTGTCCTGTGATGTCTTGGCTGATCTTCAGGTTCTGTTACAGAAAGGTCTGAGGTCCGGTGTAGTAGAGTAAAGCCTACCCAAAAGCACAGAGAAACGCAGAGTCCTTGCCTGCTTCTATAACTAGCTAGATTTATGTAGCAGAAACTCGAAAAACAAAGCAACAATAAACTCCTTCTGTTTTGTTACATAGCTGTTGCTAACCTCATGTTTCTTTAAGACATCTAAATCAGTAGCCCTTGGCGACTGGGGAGGGACATGCATATCAGAAGGTTGATATCTAGGTAGAGATGCTACACACCCAAGCTAGACTGACAGCCATGACAAGGCACCATGCATGGTCAGAGTAAACTTCCTGTTCCCTTAGGTCAATGGTGCTGGTCTAAACTGGAGTGGAGAGGCTGAGGCTTTAACTGATATTAGTGTATATTCTGTGTGTTGTAGAACAAAAATATGAGAACAGAAATTGTGATCCACCTGCTATCTATATCTGCTTAGTAAATAAGTCCTAAATTATATGTCATTGAGTGGAATGATTCTGTTCTTGTGACAACCCCACCTAAATTTCCCATGACATGCCTGTACAATATATTTCAGACACATAAGGCTGAACATTCTAAACATCCTTGAACATCCTGGAGCATTTCAAATGATATTAAATGCTTTTATGTGGGCAACCAAACTGAGTCCCTAAATACACTCAATATTGCTGACAGAACATGCACCTCATAGTGCATGTTAACTTCTAGTGAAACTTACCTTGAAATGAATTGGATACTTTGCCTGTCAATAATAGGACTTTGCAAATATCAAAGAGAACTCTATGCCTACATTCCCAAATATTTTTCTAGTGATAAGGAACATACACTACATTTGGGATGATTCTGGACACCTTATGAAGTAAGATGTAACGTAAAGTAAGATGTAAGTCAGAGTGAACAAACCTGTATAATTCCTCTGCCTATGTGAGCCAGTCAGGAGGTTAGGACTTTTGGAAGTGAAAGGATGGATTTCTGTCACCAAGAAATGTCAGTAAAAGTCATTCTTTTGTTTTGATCTTTTAATTTCCTATAGCTAGCTTTAGCAAATATGGAACTCAAACCCTTTGTTTCCTGTCTCATTATGAATGTGTCTCTCTGTGATGACATGCTAAAGAAAAACAACTTGGAGTACAGACCAAAGTATTTTTAAAAAGTTTAAAACAATCAAAAGTCAATGCAACTCTTTGAAGCACCAGGTTTCTCAATTATTTGCAATACTTTTAAGCCTTTCACAATGTATCTAAGTTAAGGTAGTTTTCTTAAATCATCTCTCTTGCTTCTGCATAGCCAAGGAAGCAATTCAAACACTTGTCTACAAATCTAAAGTAAATATTAGCCTGTGACTTTTTTTTTTTTTATGCCTCTCTTCAGCTAGAAGTTTAAGCTTTCCTTTTCTCACCTTTCCATCATGTTGCAAATTTAAGGTATTTGCTTGTAGAAATCAAATGAGCACACACTGATTTTAAACCCTGGAGATGTGTACCTTTCACTTTAACAGAATAATTTTTCTTCAGGGTTTTTAGGATCTGTAAATTAATTCAGAGAACTGAAGGGGAATTCTTTTTACATTTCTTCAATTTTGTCCAAGTCAAAGCCTTTCTCTAAAGTAATTTTAATATTTGTGAACACTGCAATAAAAGCTATCTTGAATATACAATTTTATTATGGATAAAATAACTCTTGGTTGACAGAGTGTTATCCAGTAGAGATATGGCGTGCATGAAGTTCAAGTGAAGAAACTCTTATGCTTAATAGAGACTGCTATGCCGATCAGAAGAAGAGTGTTTCAGGAAATGGTAATGAAAATAAATTAGAGTTATACAAAAAAATATGAGAAAATGGATTGCTTGCCTCACAGAGAGATGAATAAGGGTAGATGTTAGCAAAAATATACACAAATGAGATAATTCAGAGAAAGTAGCATGGATCAAGAGCTTCTGTTCTTTTTCTGTTGTTTGTTTGTTTGTTTGTTTTTGAAAGAAGATTGATGGAACTGTTAGTGAAATGAATATCAACAAATTAAATAAACATTAAAAGGCACTTCCTCCCTCCTCCCCCTTTTTCTCACATTACATGTCATGGAATTTCCATTGAATGACCTTGAAGTAAAAATGTTATTTAGCTTAAATATGTAGAGACATGAAAAGAATCATAGAATCATAGAATGCTTTGGGTTGGAAGGGACCCCTAAAGCTCATCTAGTCCAACCCCCCTGCAACGAGCAGGGACACCACTAACTAGGTCAGATTGCTCAGAGCCCCGTCCAACCTGGCCTTGAAAATTTCCAGGGATGGGGCCTCCACTACCTCTCTGGGCAACCTGTTCCAGTATTTCACTACCCTCATTGTAAAGAATTTCTTCCTTATATCCAGGCTGAACCTACCCTGTTTTAGTTTAAAACCATTACCCCTTGTCCTGACACAGCTGGCCCTACTAAAAAGATTTTCCCCATCTTTCCTATAGGCTCCCTTTAAGTACTGAAAGGCTGCAATCAGGTCTCCCTGCAGCCTTCTCTTCTCCAGGCTAAACAAGCCCAACTCCCTCAGCCTGTCCTCATAGGAGAGGTGCTCCAGCCCTCGGATCATTTTTGTGGCCCTCCTCTGGACCCGTTCCAACACTTCCATGTCCTTCTTGTTCTGAGGGCTCCAGACCTGGATGCAGTTCTCCAGGTGAGGTCTCACCAGAGCAGAGTAAAGTGGCAGAATCACTTCCCTCGACCTGCTGGCCATGCTTCTCTTGATGCAGCCCAGAATACGGTTGGCCTTCTGGGCTGCCAGTGCACATTGCCGGCTC
>NW_009258545.1:15576-19054 GCF_000687185.1 Egretta garzetta
TGGATGCAACCATCCAGCCAGTTCCTTATCCACCGAACAGTCCACCCATCAAATCCATAGCTCTCTAATTTAGACAGAAGGATGTTGTGGAGGATTGTGTCAAAGGCTTTGCAGAATTTGGTAATTGCCCAGCACTCTAATCTACGAAGACCTCTCTGTAAGTCCTCTCTATTCTCAAGGGTATCAATGTCTCCTCATAATTCAGTATCATTGGCAAACTTACTTAGTTTACACTCAAACCCTGTGTCCAGGCCATTGATAAAAACATTAAAGAAAAGTACCCCTAAAATTCAGCCTTACAGAACACCACTGGTCACTGGCAGCCAGACAGATGTTACCTCATTTACAACTATTTGAGCCCAAAAGTTCAGCCAATTGTTCAAGTTGTTATAGAAAAAACAAGTCTCTCTAATAGTTAACTGTATCTTCTGAACATCACTGATAAACTGACTTGTACTTATTCTAAGAAAATTCTGAAAATCAAAGGAGCTTCCCCAAATGTCCAACTTTTTATCTGCTTGCAAATGCTTTTCTAGTATTACAGCTCCTCAGACATAGCTTTCAGTATAGAGAAAAAAAGATTTCTAATACCTTATTCACTATTCTTTTTCATGCAGAAAGAAAGTGCGAAAGAGTATCAGTGAGAAACTTACAATTTTTTTTTCCCTTTCTGCTTTCCTTTCTGTTAAATTATCTGACTGCTAATCATCTACTAATAAAGTCTGTCTGGGTTTTCTGGACTCTCTCATTGTCATTTAAGAAATAACTTGGGAAGAAGGAGTGAATGGAGAAGAGAGTCAATTGACTAGCTATGGATTAGTTGAAATGTTTGGAAGAACATTAGAATATTGATATAAATAATTTGAAAAATAAATAAATGTCATGCCTTTGTGAGGAATATCAAGGCTTTTCTGGAACAATTATATGTCTGCACTTCAGAAGTTACAATTTTCAGTGTTAAACCCTTGTATTGTAGAAACTGACCAACATTTTCTCAAAAGAGGAATTAAAAAATTTATTTTGCCCTCCAGTCAGCCCAAAAGTCTTAGAGTGGGAAGTGTTTATTTTCTTGTTTCTGACAGTGGCATGAAGTATGTGACATTTAATTGAAGACAGAACATGACTCCAGACTATTAGTTAACATATATGTAATTTATAAACATTGTTCCTGCAATGTTTAATTATCTAAATACCACTTTCCCCTTCTTGAGCAAGGCAGTGAAAAATGGTATGCTTGAAGGCTACTATAGATTCAATATATATCTATATTTCATGCATCTGTCTTAAAGAATAGAAGGAGTAAATTAAAAGGCTCAGTTAATTTTGATCATTCTTTTGTTAACCTCCTTTTGTCTCTATTTTGCGTCTTGAGTACATCCAAAAATTTAATTTGAAGCACCATAAACAGTTTGGGCACTGCCAGTGCTGCCTTCAAACTGAAAGAAATGTATTGCACAGCATAATTGACTTAAAATAAATGAAACACAATTGGATTTGCATTATTAAGTTTACATAAAGTAGTTAAATTTACCTAAATATTTGCAATTACAATACGGCACATTTTGAAGTACAGAAATTAAATCTGCTTCACAGATGCCATTTATTTTAATTTTGCATATTTCCTTATCTTTTAATCTGTTCTTTTGAACTATTTTTTTTTACAAAGTTGATTACATACAGTTGAAATCAATTCATGAAAAATACCACACCAAAAAAAAAAGCAAATATAAAAATCCTTCTGTAAATTGGCAATTTGATGCTGAAATCAAATAAAGCAATCAAATAGCCTGACACAGTCAGGTAGTAGGATGATTGCATTTGAAAGAGTAAGCAAATGCACATAAAAACTAAAAGTTGTCAACTTGCTTATTAAAATGTATTTGCTCATAAAGTACACTGCATTGATGGATACATCTCAGACAGAATCACCTTCGTCCAATAATTAGAATTTGATATTTCTATATGTTAGTTGTTGACTATAACCTTGTAATTGTACAAAGAGGATTCTCATTAAATGTTGAACATGCAAAAGGTGCAAGATTCCTTATTACTTTAAAGACTGTATATTTTTATTTTTAAAGAACACCATGTATCCCTCAACAGCTATGCAATATTGAATATAAAATTTAACCCTCATCCATCCCCCATGATAAGCTTAATAACTCAATATTTGTTCAAATAGCCAAAAATGTTGTTCTGCTTCTTTCTTTTTTTCCTTCTTTTTATATATCTTTGGTTTTGTGGTTTTGGGGTTTTTTTCATACATTAAAAGTCCTATATTCATTGTCTTCTGGAAGCAGGCAAAATCTAGATCTTTCTGATCCTCTTATTCTTCTAGGTTCCAATTCCATAATTGAGATTTACCTGTCATTGCAAAAAAATAAAATGAAATTCACCATTTTCAATTTAAGAGCTTAAGAGCATGGTTTTTTAGGGAGGCTGTAGTTGGAAAGTAGCATTTTGGAGAGCCAAGATGTTTCCTGAACTTGCAATATCACCCAGAAACAAATAGGAAGTAAATTGAGTACACTGAACTCTACAACAACATGCAGTTTGCACGGCCTTTCTAGGTGAAAAGGCTCACTTGAACAAATCATGTAATGATGCACTTGAGACTTTGGTTATTATTTATGCTTGGATTTCATTCTTCTGATTGCCTACTTTTGAGATCTAACCTTTACTATATTGCTTTTAAGCATTAAGTATTTATCCACCTGGAAATATTTTGAAAATTAATCTATTATAAATGAACACCTGTTCTTCTGTTACAATTAAAATATGTTTGGATTAATGGTGGATCACCACTATTTTGCCAGTAGCTAGGTAATTATCTCACTCAAAGCCCAACTACTGTATGTCAAAATTATTATTACTGATCAGCAGCTTTACCCAAATGTTAGTAGGAGATTTTCTATTGGCTTGAACAACTTGAATGGGCTGCTCTATATGAAATATATTTATTTTTGGCTGTTGGCATCTAAACAAAGCTTTTTGGAAACTGAAAATAAGAATGATAGAGACAGTTAGCTGTAAGAAAACATTCTGGTTTACTGAAATATCTAACATGAAGACAAAAATATAGCTGATGTGGAATGTTTGAAAGATGAGATTTAAGAAGCGGTATTAAGTATTGAACCTGTGTTCCACAGAGTGACAACCTGTTTCACATTGTACTCAAAATCTAAAATGTGACCTTCCTGAGCCAAAATATTATATAAAATTAGTATTATTTTGAATTCTATTTTGCTTAGAAAAGCACAACTATTATATTTTTATTGTTGTTGCCAACAGCACCAAGACTTAAAAAAAAAATTGTCAATAAACCTGTCTTGTGGAAAGAGTCCTACTGTGCAGTTGAAAGAAAGAAAAACAACTTCAGTTCTTGCCAGATCAAAATTGGCACAGTTCACCTAAAGCTGTATAAAAGATGAATTTGAAAATAGAATACAGAGCATACTGTGGTGCTCCAGAGGCATTC
>NW_009258545.1:19076-31428 GCF_000687185.1 Egretta garzetta
GCAGGAATTCTGACGGCCTTACTCTGGCCTTATTCTTCCCCTTTTTCTCATTTAAAGTAAGACCCCAGCATAAAATGTCACAGTAAGCTAGAATCATATTAGTCATTGCCAGGCATGAAGAATAGATAGAGGAAGACAGGATCCTCTGTGTAGCAAAAAATGGACACTGCAAGATCTTTGTAGTCAAAGAGTATCAGTAATATTGTAATGCAGTTGTCACAGAACTTGGTGCAGGGTCATGGAGACCTCATCACAGACAGGGGCAAGAAGGAGATTGAAGACTGATAATCTGTTCTCACCTCTGTTCCACTGGCAAACAAGCTTGCTTGTATAGGGAGGATATGTTATGAAAAGGTGTTTGTGGATTTTGCTGAAGGCTATTCTGAAAACACAAAATAACAGTCCCTCTCTTCACACAGAAGCTTGATTATAATGAAACAAGGGTAGTTACATGTACTAAAATCATGCTAAAATTAGCTAATAAACTTGTCTGGCATATTGTTTATATTTAATCATGTTGCACAGTGCTTCATCTTTATTAAAAAAAACAACTGTTTAATGTTTTGAAGTAGTTTCACATTAAACTAAATAGTTTAACATTCATCAGAACAAGCACATTTGTCTGTCCGTTTCACCAAAGATTAATTTTATCTTATTTACTTTATTTATTTATTTTCCTGTAATTAGAGTCACATATTATGAAAAGCAGTTTCTCTGTTATTTATAAAAACAGTCACCATATATGGGTCATATATGAACATCTGTGAATTAACTGGAAAGCTAAGACCCTTTTTCATCATTCTGATGACCACCAGCCCACTTGATGAATATCCCTGCATCATGCCATAAACAAATAGCTTTGTGTCATCCTCTCCTTCCATAAACTTAAGCATCTAGATTTTCTGTGATCTTGGAAGTGTCTTGTAAATAATAATTGTAAATTAATTTACTTAAAATTCTTTAAATTTCTAATCTTAATATCTATCCAAGAGAATGAATGCAGAGTTCAGGGAAAGAATCTAGAAACGTTAAATGTATCCATCAAAAATTACCAGAAGCTTAATTGTCCTTTTAAGAACTAATCTTTGCTACTGCCCTTGTGTTAAGGGCTACAGGCCCATAACTGTTATTGGTCCATTTGTGTTATGAATTCACAAAGGTTATAAATTGACTAGCATGTCATAGTTCTGCTGCTGTAGGAATTATTCCCAAATTCCTTTTTTGTTTAAATAATTTGACTGCTAAAGATGTATAATGACCTATTATGACAGTGATTGAAAACCGAAAGGGAAGTTTGCGGGACTGGGTACATTTATTTTAAGCAATTATTAAAATTATATCTGGAATTATTTTCACAGAAGAATGTTCACTGTACCTTTAAATAGTCAGTACTGATGATACAGACAGGTAATGTTTTTTATTCTTTTAGGTTTACAGTATTAGAATAACATGAATTTCAAATAATCTTTGACAAAGAAATATGCTGTTAAGTGATCTAACTGCCATCAGAATGAGAAAAGAAATAAACATGTGGACATGCTGATAGTGATTTCCCACAGCCTGATCCTTTATGGATGAACTAGTTCTATTCCAGACTGATTACTCTGTCATTCACTAGAGCCTATCTTGTCTGCTGCTGTCACGCTTGGTCTTTGACATTAACAATAAGATTAGCACCAGCTCTGACTGTCACAACACCAGCCAGAGCCTAGCAAGATACCGGACAGTTTGCTTTGGTACAATTAAATTTAAAGACAGACCTTTAAATCTGTACCTTGAGGCAATGATTCTCAACCTAGGCCTAGGGCAGAATACTGAATTCCATTTGGAAAGGGGAACATCAGCATTATTTTGGTAGCTCTCAGCTTAAATCCTTGAGATATGTATATATATTGAATGATTGATCTTATTATGTGATTATCTACTGTGATTAACATGTATAAAATATATATTTTCTTTTAACATAATTGTTGTCCTTCAGTTTATCAGTGTGATTCATATAAATAAAAATTATGCAGAGTACTTTTACAATTGCAAATTATAATTTACTGTGATTAGACTGTCAATAGATGCCTTCAGTTTCTTCCAGCACTTACACAGATGTCTCCTTTAGGAGAGCAAAACAAAGAATATATGCACACAGTAAAGGTAAAGGGCAGAACTGAATGCTTCCTTAGATGTCTTGAGAAAGTGATGGGGTGTTAAAAATTAAATAGCTATGACAACTGGCTCTCAAGAGAAGTGTACAAATGAAAACCAAACTGTTAAAATAATCAGTGCTGAATGTCATAGTCTGACAATTTGTTTAATTGTAGCTCCTGTTTCAGATATTGCAAAATTTGATTTTCAAAATATTATGTATTTACGTTTGGTGTGAGAGGATTTAATCTTTATCCAATGAGAAGGAATCAGGTTAAAACATAATGTTGTTTTTTAATTATTCTAACCTTCTTGTTTGTT
Source organism: Egretta garzetta (assembly GCF_000687185.1). Lineage (NCBI taxonomy): Eukaryota > Metazoa > Chordata > Aves > Pelecaniformes > Ardeidae > Egretta > Egretta garzetta. The sequence goes on from NW_009258545.1 coordinate 21,537, forward strand.
ACGTAGGTTAGAAACAACTATATGAATGACTTCTGTTTCAGCATTCAGCTTCATATATTTGCAATTCTACACATTTTATGAAAAAATATGAAAAATATTTTCATATATTTCACTATGAAAAATAAACTCTACGATAAAAATATTTAATGCTAATAAACTGAAATCATTAAATGTGGTCATTAAATGTGTCAGATTATAGACACATAAGTAGCCCATGGTTCTCTTCTTTCTCAAAGTAAACTTTCTAATGATCCCTATATGCCTTCCTTCAAGTTCCTATTGCTACTAATCAATTATTTCTCAAGAAGCACTTACAAGCTTAATATTATCTGATTCCTCACTTTCTAAAGAGATGTACCTTACTGAGAAAGTGGCCCCTCACGGCACAGAAAACTGTTTTTAAATACTTCACTTTACCATCTTTCCTTTCATTTTGATTTATAAATGTCCAAAACCTACACAATTCTACCCCTTATCTCTGCATCTTTAAATGACAATTTTCAAAGTGGAAAACTTACAATTTTTATAACCTAAAGATTAAAGAAAACTCATTGACTCATCAGGAAAATATATTTTGTGCAGGAGGCTAGAAATACAGCATCAATCTTCTAATTTTAAATATTGAGAGACTGAGGTTAGCTTGAATAGAGAAGATAAAATTTTCATCTCATCTTTGAAAACATTAAAAAGTTCAGGAAAATTCAGGAGGCATCTTTAATCTTCAAATAAATTGCCACCATTGCCATTTCTGAATACAAATCTGATTATTTTTCCTATGTAACTTCACTAGCAGCTTTTCCCCCTCAACCTAAAGGTTTGTTATTCATTCAGAGATTCTACCTGTTAATCAGCTGCTCTTATATCTTGCTGCTATATTTGTGTCTACTCTTGCTGTTTCTAGAATAAAAATATAGAGAGCTAATCAAATTTCTTTTCAAAATAAAATAAGATAAAACAAAACAAAAGAAGACAGCTCTTTCAAGTAGAAGTTTAGAGATTTCCAGAAATATTTCTTTTTAACAGGTTAAAATGCTTTTCTCATTAACAAGAAAAATGTTATGATTTGGCTACAAAATGAACCCTTGAACTTGACTCAGTGTGATGTGTTAAGAAATTGGAATAATTATATTATACTGAGAGTTTTTCTGAAAGCTACAGGCTTTCAAATCCCAGAAGTGGTACCTCATTTACAATCTGATATCCTCTAATTATAGTATATCTTGTCTTAAGAAACTTAATCTTCCTGAGGCATAGAAACTAAGTTTCAAGGGAAAAAAAAATCTAGTCTTTAAAAAAATCAATACTGCAGAATTTTCAAAGCAAACAAAAGAAGTGAAACTATAGTGCTTTGCAAGAAACAAGACTGATGGAGGGCTTTTAAGTGAAAACATTCAGCTCCATTTGGTTTGTTTCCTGGTTACTGATACCTAACAATTTCTTATCCTATCGCCTATGTTAAATGCAAATGTGTCACCTGTGTCATGTAAACATGCCTAGGTATCATGATGATTCACTGTAAGTAATTGGTTACGGTAACTCAGATGGCTGAATTCTAATGCATCACTCTATTGTAAGCAGAGTATATTATATGCAACATATAAAATCATAGAAGAGACAAGAATTCAGACCCTGTATCTCTGGTTTTAAGTGTCTAAAACATCCCTTTAGCTTTGCCCTAAATGTAGATCATTTGTACCATGTCTGAAAAGTTGAGCATGTTTCCCAGACAACTTTGGGAAAGATAGTTCTGCACCATTCCTTAGTAGATGTTCTCATCACAAAAATATGATTATGATCCTTTTACCTCTTTCTTTTCATTCTTAATAAATCACTATTTCTGACTGCACAGTGAAACAACTAGAGTAGACAGCTTCCTAATTCCTTACCCAAAGACAGCCATTTCTGTTTGGTCGTGAAAGTTGTTATAGACGCTAACTTCTATGCTGTGCTCAGTTTTACTGCTGCGTTTTAGACATAGCCTAAGGCGATTCTGTTGGTGAAATTTGTAACTGTGATAATTAGCTTTTTCGCTATGTACACTAGATTTGGCTGGGATATAGTTAAGTTTTTTCAAAGTAGCTCTTACAATGATATGTTTTGGATTTGTGCTGGAAACAGTGTTGATAATACAGGGATGTTTTAGTTATTGCTGAGCAGTGCTTATGCAGAGTCAAGGCCTCTGTTTCTCACACTGTCCTTTCAGTGAGTAGTCTGGAGCCACACAAGAAGTTAGGAGGGGACACAGCTGGGACAGCTGACCCCAACAGACCAAAGGAATATCTCATGCCATATCTCATAATCATGTTCAGCAATAAAAGCTCAGGGAAAGAAGGAGAAAGGGGGGACATTTGGAGTGATGGTATTTGTTTTCTCAAGTAACCATTACCAAGTAACCCTGCTTTCCTGGAAACAGCTAAACATCTGCCTGTTGATGGGAAGTAGTAATGGAATTTCTGATTTTGTTTGCTTGCACATGCAGCTTTTGCTTTACCTACTAAACTCTCTTTACCTCAACCTGCAAGTTTTCTCACTGTTACGCTCCCAATTCTCCTCCTCATCCCACTGTGGGGGATTAAGTGAGTGTCTGGGTGGGGCTGAGCTGCCTCTTGGGGTTAAACCACAACATTATGTTTCTGTTTAGGGTTCAGATGAATGTTCAGACGCTGACCTCAGCCACTTTGGAAGCAGTTCCATGCGTAGAGAATGATAGATTCCTCAAGGAATCAATAATCATAAGAAAGCAAGAGAAGGATTTATAGGTTATACTTTTTGGGTGTAGGTACTTAAGTTATCTCTGTCTTGGGCATCCATATTCTTCTTGTGAGATACAAGATCATGAAGTAAACTCCAAAGGTCTTGGAACAGTGTGTGCAGGAGTACATACTGCTAATACCTGCCAGAAGACCCAGAGCAACTTGCTCTAACTGTGAAGCCAGCAACAATTTGAGCAGAGGGTTACATTAAATAACCTCTAGAGGTCCCTTCCAGCCTATTTTTTGTGTTTATTTTGAGGTCCAGTGAGTATTACAGTAATTGTTCCCTACATGTTTTGTGATTAATAGAATTTGTCTGGAGTGGTAAAACATGGGTAACGGCAGAAAGTAACTGTCCTTCTCTACTTCACATATCCAGTAAGTGTCAGCTAAGACACAATGGTCACCCTTGGGTCCCTCTACAGTTGGTAAAGAGTGACATTATCTATCCACAAAGGATCTAGCTACCAAATAAAGAGGCCAGATATGACAATGAAGTTCCTATCTCAAAAGTTCAGTTTGATCGTGAAATTTAAGTTAACTGAAGATTACGACTGACTGCTGTGTTGCCAATCTTCAAAATGGGAATGTTGCAGGGAAGAATAGATTTAGACAAAATAATTTCCATCAAGGTCTATCTTTCCATCTCTACTATAACTGTACTGAGGGGAAAAAATTAGTAAGGCCTTGAAGCTGTGAACTTCAGCTGGGGTAGCTGACCCTAGCCACAGTGGAACATCGTAGAGGCACACTGAATACATAGTGGGTTTATGGGAAGGAAATTTGGTCTTTGTGTACACTAAGGTCCTAAATATGCAGTCTGTACTCAGTGGATTTAGTGATGGAAATTGACTTTTCCCCCTTACCTTCTTAACCCATGTTGTACCCTTTTACCGTTTCTCTGAGTCCTTTCTGTGGAGCACATTTACTGTTTAGTTCAAAGCAGCTCATGGACAATAGAGCTGTAAGAATACTCAGCAGGAGTTCATAAAGGATATTTGCCAAAAAGCTCCAGTTTCTTTTCTTACAAAACTATATGTTCAGCAGATGGAAAAAATTCAGCAGATGTTTGCTTATACGTATGATGATTTTTGAAGGACATAACTATTTTTAATCTGCTTCATGCAGTATGCTTTGAAAGTCAGCAGTTCAGGAGTACTTTGAATCAAGGAAGGAAACTTTTTCAGGAGTACTTTGAATCAAGGAAGTAAACTTCTTCTATGGCTAATACTGCCAATCAGAGAATGTCTTCAAAAGCCAGGTCGTATTTTCTTCTCAGGACTTACTTCCATATTAATGTGAATCATAATGTACCTAGATGCTCTGTGAAGAAGGAATGGCAAATTTTGAAGCGTAAACTAAGTAAATAATTATTGAATACATGCATTTGATTAATTTTACAGAATCTCATGAGGGTTTTGTCAGTGCAGTAACTGCAAATCAGTTATATTAAACAGTGGCTTAAACTGAACACAGTCTTAGATCTAATATAGCCTATGTAGTAATGGATGGGATGGTGTAAAAGAAAAGTCTCAGCAAATTAACTGATATGTGCATTATTTTACTTAGCTAAAAAGGGGGAAAAAGGCTAAAGGAGCAAATCAAAAAGTTAAAATATAAATTATCACAGATTTGGGAGAAACAGCTTCTGAATGATCTCTATAGTTTAGCATTTTACAGTACTAGCAAATTTTGTGCATCAGTGGAATTATTAAATATATCTACAACACATGAATGCATATAAATCAAAAATAATTCACTCCAGTGGCATTTATATACTGTGAGCATCACTATAATTACTTCAGAAATTGTCCATTTGTAGTCTATACTTTCTATTCTTAAATATGCAATATATGTGGAATCTACACTTCTAATGTACCAAAAATAATATCATACTTTAGTTAACAAAGTACCACAGTCATGCAATGATAAAAGTCAAATCAGAGTTTTTTCATTTATTTTCGATTGCTTTGTATTAGTATTTTGGAATATTAAAACTTGTATGTAAGTTTGTATTCACTGGTTACTTAAAAAAGCAGGATTCAATGTTTCTTGTTGGACAAGAAATTGAGGAGAGAAACAAGATTTTATGCAAAATATTTAGATTTTATTTTTCTAAATTCATAACAAATAATGTTACCTCTATGGAAAAAAAAATCCAATGGTAGAATTTGATCCTGGGCATGGCTTTCAAAAATATCTTGTAGAGTGTGGCTATTTGAAATGTAAGTGAATTTGTAGAATTAATCAAGTCTAAATTTGAACAGGAAACATCGGTATTTTTTGTGGTTTAGCTTCAGCTGTCAACTAAGCACCACAAAGGCACTCACTCATCCTCCCCTCCCCTCCCCAATGGGATGAAAAAAAAGCAAAGTTAAGAAAAGTAATAGGTTGAGATAAGAACAGTTTAATAATTGGAAAATAACAATAACAACAACAGCAACAATAATAATTAATAATAAAAAATAATAATAATGGGTTGTAATGAAAATAACAACAACAAGGGAGAATGAGAGAGACGAAAAACAGGAAAAACAAGTGATGCAACTGCTCACCACTCACTGACTGACATCCAGTCAGTCCCCAAGCAGCAATCACTGCCCCCAACCAACTCCCCTCAATTTATATATTAAGAGTGATGTCATATGGTATGGAATACCCCTTTTGCAAGTTTGAGTCAGCTGTCTTAGCTATGCACCCTCCCATCTTCCTGTGCACCTGGAAGAGCATGGGAAGCTGAAAAGTCCTTGCCTGGTGTAAGCACTGCTTAGAACATATAAAACATTAACATTCTTCTCATCCTAAATCCAAAACACAGCACTATGCCAGCTACTAGGAAGAAGAATTAACTCTGTCCCAGATGAAACAAGGACAGTATTATGTTCATGGATGTAAAAGATGGAATGACATTTTCATATGTTAATAAATTTGAAAAATATTCTAAAAAATTAATAAAAGATTGGGAAAGTCCATGGTCTCAGCTTTTCCCACACTTAAGCTACATCTCCACAGAAACAGACAAAAAGCTTCTGTGGAAAAAGAAATGCAAAATTATTAGGCCAGATGGAGACAATTTTAGCTAGATGAGTATATGATCTCTTATTTTTTAATTAATGCTGGTAAAAATTGTGAAAAGGGAAAATTAATGAAACCCACATCTTACATTAAGAGTTATAATACAATTATTTTTTGCTTTGTGATGCCACTACCTACAAAGTCAATCAAGGACTTCATGGATTTTAGTTATTTAAAAACAAGGAGTAAGAAACAAGTCTGTCTCAAAGACCATGCTACCTGAGTAAAGAAGCACCTAAGCTTGCAGGCAGATGGCACAAGACCAATAAAATGCAATTAGTTTCTTCACTGACCATGGAATGACAATGTCCTAATACTACCATTTTGTCTGACTTTCAAAATCCATAGCAACAATAGCAGACAGTTTGAATGACAGCTGGAAAGAACTTTGTCCATCTTTACATATCATTGTTTTTGAGCATGACGGGAACATGATTTACCTTCTTCAAAACAATGAACACATTGCTTGCATGTTGAATACTATGACTCAGCTTTACTACACTTTATGAACCAGATAGTTGTAATGATATTCACTGATAGATACCTAACAAATTTACACACTCTCAAAAGCTTTGTAGGTACCTATCTTTATTGGGAATCTAAATACATTTAAGTTTCCATCAAAATAACTGTCTGAAGCAACATAGCTATCCTTAAGCATTGTTCTATTCTTGCCTTAATTATCTGTTCATAAGTAAAAAAAAGATATGCAGAGGTTTGACATAATGATTTTTCTAAATGCATAGGAAAATGCCTGTTATTAAATCTTATAACAATTAAATTGCTTATGCACATTTGCCTATGCTTTCACCTTTTCAAAGCCTGATGTTTAGCAATGCCAGAGTAAGACTTGACATAATAGCAGTCATGAAGACTTTATGTAATCTATTTATACAGAAAGATTCTCTAGTCCTGGCTATTCTTTATTTTACCTCATACTATTTATGTGTGCAAGGCCTTTCCAATAGACTGGGATTATGGTAGTGTAATTACACTTTACAGAGGATCAAGGTCTGTTATGTGGAACTGCATCAAACAAAGTACATATGTTTCTCTCTATCCTCTATTTTGCAAGAGTCCTTAAAGAGTTCTAGTAGGCATATTTCACCTTTCAAAAGTCATTACTAGTTTCTCCCTAATGTCTAGGTTAGTCTAGGTGGTTTATGACCCCTCCATTAATGGATTTGTATTTTGTTTTGTTTTAGAACATTTTCTCCTAACACCAGGATAAACCAATAGTTTCTTACATCATCTTTAGCACCTCTTTAAAATGAAGTACAATGTTGTCAGCTTTCATGCTTTCTGGTTTAATAGCTATTTAATGATGAAAGATCTAATCCTGATTCTTTTGTCACTAGTTGAAGACTCATTAAATATAGTAGGAGCAGAATACAATTTTAATTGCATAGTTTTCCTACTAGCACTATTCATTTGCTCTTTGATTTCATTGGGATCCTTGGACAAATGTCATTGGTGATTGTTGATTTATTTTAACTTCATTTCTCATATTGCAACGTCTCCTCTGATTACCTATTTGCGATAAGTTCCAGGTAAAGTCTCATACTTTCAGCATTACATGAATTATCTTGTGTGCAGTGACCTCTGCAAGGTTTAGTTACTGAATGGATGAAATGCATGATCTTTTTGCCTCACAGGGACACACTGTCAAAAAAAAAAAAAAAAAAAGGAAAAATTTTCCCAAATCATGATTTAGATGAATTCCCAGAGCAGACCAAATTCAGTTCTTAAGGAATATTAGTAAATTTCAAAACTTGGGAATTTCTCCTTCTGTACTGAAGTATATTTTAAGAACTGAAATCATTCTTCTCATGACATGACGTATCTCACTAAGTCAAATATGAGTCACTAGGTACTGGTTACACTGATATCACAGAATCACAGAATCGTAAGGGTTGGAAGGGACCTCAGGAGATCATCTAGTCCAACCCCCCTGCTAAAGCAGTCTCACCTAGAGCATGCTACACAGGACTTCATCCAGGCGGGCTTTGAATATCTCCAGAGAAGGAGACTCCACAACCTCCCTGGGCAGCCTGTTCCAGTGCTCTGCCACCCTCAGAGTGAAGAAGTTCTTCCTCATATTCAACTGAAACCTCTTATGTTTCAGTTTGCATCCATTGCCCCTAGTCCTGTCGCTGGACACCACTGCAAACAGACTGCTTCCGTCCTCTTGACTTCCGCCCTTAAGATATTTGTATGTGTTGATGAGATCCCCTCTCAGTCTTCTCCAGGCTGAACAAGCCCAACTCTCTCAGCCTTTCCTCGTAGGGGAGATGCTCCAGTCCCTTTATCATCCTAGTAGCTCTCCTCTGGACTCTTTCTAGGAGTTCCTCGTCTTTCTTGAACTGGGGAGCCCAGAACTGGACACAGTACTCCAGGTGGGGTCTCACCAGGGCAGAGTAGAGGGGGAGGAGAACCTCCCTCGACCTGCTGGCCACACTCCTCTTAATACACCCCAGGATACCATTGGCCTTCTTGGCAACAAGGGCACATTGCTGGCTCATGGTCAGCTTATTGTCCACCAGGACTCCCAGGTCCCTCTCAGCAGAGGTGGCATTGCTCAAGGAACAACGTCAGGGCCGATCCTGTTCAGCATCAGCATCATCAGTTACCAGCACAAGGGGCGGAAGGCACGTCAGCAAGTCGGCGGGTAATGGTAACCCAGAGGGGGGGGAAGCAGTTCACGGCCTTGATGGCAGGATTAGTCTTCAGAGGTACCCTGGATGAGACAGAGGAACGGGCCAAGAGGAACCTCCTGAAGTTCAGCAAACACAAAGACACTGTCCTGTCCCTGAGCTGGAATAGCCCCCAAGCATCAAGATGGGGTTGTGGACCCACTGGTTGGAGCAGCTCAGCCAAAAAGCATTGGGGTGCTGGCAGGCAAGACGAGGTGGCTTCCCCCAGAGCCCTCCCAATCCAAGGGGTTCTATGATTCCTAATAACTGTATCTCCCAAAGACCAACTTGACTTGGCCCTGGGTTTTTTCATCTTTTTTCACATGTCCCCACCAAAGCATACATAGTCACAGATTTTTGTAAACAGTGATTTCGTAGGTCAGCAACCTCAGTGGAAGAAAATTGTGTGTGTGTGCATGTGCGTCTGTTGGGTACAACTGTCAGCAGCAAAAAACGGAAGATGCAATTTAGCTCCTTTGTGAAGTTGCAGCATTCTGTTGTACTTGGTGCAATTTCCATTAAGAAGATAATGCCAAGCATGCTCCTTTTTACCTTCCTCCTATAGACTGTGAACATCTCTCTGCAACCCTTCCCCTTTCATCTTCTCCCCAGCTTTTACCTCCCTCTGTGTCAAGAGGCAAAGGTCCAACTCTAAGATGGTGCAACTGTGTAACCCTGGCTCAGGCTGCTGAGAAAACAAAGTTGTGGCAAGCGCTGCGCAATGGCGTGTAGGAAGGTGCAGTACAACCGGCAGCAGAGCTAGGCTGTCCCGTCTGGAGTTGCCAGTAGCTCACAGGATCAAAATGATGAATACCAGCACAGAAATTATTCTAACCACAAAGAGAATGAAAACAGGGAAAGAATCATAGAATTGTAGAATCATTTAGGTTGGAAAAGACCCTGGAGATCATTGAGTCCAACCGGAAACCTAATATTGCCAAGTCCACCACTAAACCATGTCCCTAAGTGCCACATCTACCTGCCTTTTAAATACCCCCAGGGATGGGGACTCAACCATTTCCCTGGGCAGCCCCTTCCAGTGCTTGACAGCCCTTTCTGTGAAGAAATTTTTTCTAATATCTAATCTAAACCTGCCCTGGTGCATCTTCAGGCCGTTTCCTCTCGTCCCATCACTTGTTGCTTGTCACTTATTACTGCCAGACAGCTGTGAACCAGTGTCATCAGTGCCCTGGTGTTGGACGTGGCGGTCGATGGCGGCTTGGCAACGGTGCCTTTCTGCTCTAGGGAGAGGCCGAGGCCTGCCCGGCCGGTGGGGGCTCCTGTGTCCTACCGGTGACCAGGTCAATGTTTACCTTGGAGCTTGTCAAATCCCGGCCCTCGCTTCTTCGTATGCGCTCCCGATAAACAACA
>NW_009258545.1:32451-45849 GCF_000687185.1 Egretta garzetta
CAATGTGCCCAGCATACTGCCTAGGATCCCCCTGCCGCACCTAGAGAGGTGGACCCCATCTCTCCCTAACAGGTTGCAGTCGTCAAAGAACGTCCCATTGTCATAAAAGCCAAAACCCTCACAACGGCACCAGTCACGTAGCCAGGAGTTAACGTACATTATGCGCCTGTATCTGGCCGCTCCCTTCCCTTGGACTGGTAAGATGGAGGAAAAGATAACCTGGGCCCCAATGTTTTTCACTTGTACCCCCAGGGCTCTAAAGTCTTCTTTGATTTTGCTCAGGTTTCTGCTTTCCGTATCATTTGTTCCTACGTGAAATAGTAGTAGAGGATAGTAGTCCATTCTCCTGATGAGTTGTGGCATCCTCTCAGCCACATCTCGAACCTTGGCTCCCGGAAGGCAACATACCTCACGTGACTCTCTGTCAGGTCGGCAGATGGGACCCTCTGTACCCTTCAACAGAGAGTCACCTATTACGAGGACTCGTCGCTTCTGCTTACGGTACCCACTATGCGTTGCAATATGGATATGGATGACATTAACACCAGACAATAATCTGTGCTTCCAAAGTCAAGCATAAAAGATTATTATGTGTTCATACTGCTTAGTACTTGATTTAAAGTCCTTTGGACTTTGTGTGATGCCTTTTCTGTCATTAAGTTGTGCTTGCCATTCTGCCCTTATACTGGTGCTTTTTGCATTTTTTGTTTTAATTTTCAGTTTTGTAAATGATATGAAGGCTGTGCTGCAGCCCACAGTATTACCACATAATTGCAACATGGAACTGAGGATATGTTGCTTTTGTGGGATAGGAAAATATAAGGAACTTAAGCCAATTGCTTGTCAGAAGCGAATTGTCACCTGAATAGAAGCCAGGTTTTGTTCTGAAGTCAATGAAATGGTGTATTCCAATGAGATGGTGCATCCCAAAAGATAACTTCAGATTGAATCAGAATTTATGCAATGTGGTCAACCAAAAAATATACTTGGTAGTGACGTGGAAACATGCTACTTTACTGTCTAGATACATCCATTTACAGTCTAGATACAGTCATAAGTAGAATTAGACTAGATATAAGGAAGAAATTCTTTACAATGAGGGTGGTGAAACACTGCAACACGTTGCCCAGAGAGGTAGTGGAGGCCCCATCCCTGGAAACATTCAAGACCAGGTTGGATGGGGCCATGAGCAACCTGGTCTAGTTAGTGGTGTCCCTGTTCACTGCCAGGTGGGTTGGACTAGATGACCTCTAGGGGTCCCTTCCAACCCAAAACATTCTATGATTCTATGATCCTGTTACGGTCTAGGGGTTGGAAAACTCTTATGTCAGCAGATTTTAAAGTTTGGTTTGATTAGAAGTGTGCTAGATACAGACCTGTGAAGCAAAGCTGGGTAGAGACAGTCAGTGTTATGTCACTGGCAGGGAACAATGATGACACTGTGCTTGGCATTGGATGATGAGGTCATGCTGGAAGGCCTGTAAACACAGCCACCTTAAAGCCCTCCAGAACTTGCTCAGCAGCTCCCACAGGGAACTTTCTATTTGAATACCAGTTTCACATACATCTACTCAGAAATTATTGCAATAATCACATAAACATAAACAACAACAGTAATAGTCACCAAACAGAATCATTTCCATGGGACCAAGCCCAGTATCAATATTTTACAAGACCCAATTAAATTTTTTTAGGTACTAAAGAAGCAACCTCCTGAAATAATGAAGGACAAGTAAAACAAAACAAAACAAAGAGTTGCTGAGACCAGAATCTACCAAGATTGCTATTCTTTTTTTATATGTTTTATGCATACTTAAGAATAATGTGAGCATTTAATCTTACTGATATGAAGAAGATATATAGTTCAGTTAATTCTGTGTGCTGCTTTTGCATTAAAACTCTGGAAACTGTGGCGATTTTAATGAAAAAAAGTTACTTTAGAATTAAACAACCTGAATAGGATCTTGAGAGATGTAGGTACCTTCCCAAGTCTATCACACATTTCCTTTACAACTATGCATGGTACACAGAGGCTAATGCTACATAGTCCTTACTGATGAACGTACAAAACAGCTTCTCAAAGGGCTTTAATAGCTCTCCTCAGGCAAGTAGCTACTCCTGGGGGTTCATGATGTATTCCTTTATCTCTCTTATTCTCATAATTCTTTGGAAAAATGGAAGCAGTAATACTGCTGTGAATGATAAAATGCTCAAATATCTGGGAGTTTCCAGACAGCATTTTAGAAGTTTGTATTTGCATCAAAGATGGAAGCTTATTTTGTTAGGGGTTTTGTGCATATTTTTTAAAAAAAGATTAGCCTTATTCCCAAAGATCTTTAAATTTACAAAGGCTGCAAGTGATAAAAATGATGCATACATCTTACCAAAAAAGTAACAAATAGTATAATAAGAAAAAAGCATTGTACTGTCACTCCATAGCCATTCATCTGGGCATCTGTGAATATATGTGCAAGATTTTTAAGCAATCTTGCACTTAGTATTAAGGAAAATTACTAATGAAGTTAAGGAAAAATAATATGTATTTGTACATTTTTAAATGGAGATAGGTGAGTGATACAGAAAGTATGAAGGCATGAATAAAAAGTAAGAGCTGTGTTATTGCTGCAACATGAGCAACTGTTAATAGCTTAATAGTGTATGTAAGTTAAAAGGTAGAAAATATAAGGAGCACAAGGGGTGATTATCTTGTAAATAATGGAATAACTGCCATATTTGATGCATTCTTGTGATAATTCTGTCTCACCTCTATTCTTTAAGTAAATAAGAAAAAAAAATCTTTGTCCTCTATTCACTTTTTTTTTTCACCTGCCAGATTTGTTTCTGGAGCTATTTCCCCAATAGTAACTATTTCCCCAATAGTTTGCAAGTGAGGTTGAGAAGTGAATGAAAAGCCCAGATGAACTTAGTAACGTTTCTGCTGTTTTTATGCCTACTGGAGAATTATTTATCCACTTACAATCAATAAAATAAAATTGGCTTCTTTAGCCCTTCTCTGCTAGACATCTTTAATTTCAACTTCATCTAATTTGCATACATTATTTTTATCTTTTATACACAGCAGCCAAGCAACAGCACTGTGCAAGTCAATCTAAAAGCCTTTTATTACATTACAGTTTAATTTCTTATTTACTACATTTGCTAAATTATATTTTTGAACAAAACTGGCAGCTACTCTTTTAATTGACCAGAATGTTGTATTTTTAATGATTGGAGCAGGAAATGGCTGGAAGCTATTGTTTTAAACATAACCTTAACTTTGTTTGCATGATAAGTAAATGGCTATGCTGACTGGTAACTGAACAAGATTGAAGACGGTAGGTAATAACAAGATACTGACATGAACACCCTGAAGACACATAGTCAAGGAAGCCAAGTTAGAGTCCTTTTATCTTAAGAACTTGATTCAGGAAAAGTAGATCCAGAATATTTATTTAGTGAAGTTCTCTGCACTGAACTGAGATTATATGGAATAGTCAAACTGATTCCAGTTTTCAGGAGCTAGAAATTAAAAAAAATCACTGAGGAGGGAGATGGTAACAGAGTACCACAAAATGTTCATCATGTAGGAACACTACATAAAGATATATTCTTTCCTTGTAATCTATTATGATTGTTGTATAATTTGATTATGACATTCTGGACTACTCAAGAAACAGAGTTTGATGAAGATCTCAGCATTGCTTATGAAGTGTGAAGTTAAGAATGCTGGAAGGTTTTACACTTCAGTCTTTTATTTTCTCTGAGTGACTAAGTTCAAGGATGCATCTTGATTCTCTGTAACTATTACATCCCATAATCAAAAAAAAATCTGTCTTGTTACCATTATGTTTAACTGTAAATGTAAACAGAAAAATAAATTTGATGATTTAATCCTCTGAGACGCTGTCTGCTTTTAAGCAAATGGATCTTGGATCTTGCTCATGATTCATTTACTTACATAACTGTTAAAGCTGCAGTAGGTTCTGGAATTATTGAACCCCTTCCACTAGACACAGATGTATAAGTTTGAGTTTCTTACTAAAAGAGACTGTAGTTGAAATATTGCTAAGTATTTATTTAAATCCTTATCTTTTTTTATGGTTTTATAGAGTACTTATTTTGTTAGGGTTTTTTATTAATCAAAATACACATATTTTTATTTCAATATTTCTAATACCCTCCTCACCTTCATAATGAGTGCCAGTTGATGCAAAAAGATGAATTTTAAAAGCTATCTCAAAATCAAGTTCCTGTATTTCTACAATTCATGATTACAGTTTTACATTTCACAATCAGAGTTCCAACATAGAACTATGGTTCAGGGTTGGGCTGCTGCTGAAATAACTTTCTTCAGTTTGCATAATTTTGTATTTCATAAATTTTATTAATTCAAATGATAGTGATTTCTGGTGATGGTAGAAACTCTTAAGCATTTAACTTAATACATGGATAAAAGTAGAATCCAAAGTAAGAAATCTGGTGAATAATCTCATCTAGAAGTAGTCATCAATACTGTAACTATCTACATCTGAGCTGGCCATCCTAGATCCATATGATAGTTAATGTGGAGAAATAAGCACATTTTTTTGTGTGATTCATCTGACCTACTTTATGTCTACTTTTAGAATAAGGTAAATTACTCTCTAGAAAGTGCCTAGTCCTTTCCATTTGCTCTAAAGGGAATTAAGGATGACTAGCTTAGGAGTCAGTATCTATTTTTGGTGGATGAATACCATCATCGGTGTTTGTCACTAAGAAAAGATGCATACTGTGAGAACAGACATAAGAGTGACTGTTCTCCATTCATACACAACATGCACAGAAACAAATACTGTGGAAATTTGTACTTCCTTCTTAATGATTTCCTTTGAATTTTTTATGGATTGGTTTTGGAACAATCTGTAAGAAAGTTAGAAATTACAGAAATGAAAGACAAGAACACAAGGACAAAATTTCTGAATTACTGAATTTTTTCATTATAATTTCATCTTGAAATTCTTGTTTATTTAGTCTATGATTCTATCTGTAATGGTCTCCTAGAACAGGACTTTGGTAGTTAGAACCTTTCTTTGAATTTCCAGTGTTTTAATTTATCCTCATCTTTTTTAGTTGTCATTATATATTGCACAACATCGGAGAGAGACTTAGATATTTGAGATTTCTTTAGAGAAAAATAGATTACAGGTGCCAAATACAATCTTAGTGCAAATTGCTTCTCTAAAAAAACAATTAAAATTATCTAGGAAATATATCTGGTTAATGTAGAATGCTCTAACCATAAGGAACTAACCACACATTTAATCTCCCTTTTCCTTTCCCCTCATATTTCTATTTCTTCATTCAATATCTGTTTGAAAACTTTCCTATTTCCATTGACCTATATTTACCATGGTATTTCCTCCTTCTCCCATTCCTGAGAAGATATATTTATATAGAAGTATTCTGATTATTGGTCAGCTATTTTAAAGTAACACCTCTACCAAAGCTCTGAGACGACATTTGTTATTTCAGTTGTATCTGAAGTCTAGAATGGACATTGTTAGTTGTACTGAATTTGGTCTGTTGAAATCTTTGTGTTTTCCCACTATCTAAAATGCATGTTCCCTTTACAACATTAATTCTTATTATGAACATAGCCTTAAGCATATCCTGCTCCATTACCATTGATTTTTTCCTCTATTTGGGACATTTGTAGCACTGAGTCTGTAGTAATACATCATCCATTCATTTTTTTAATGTTAAAAGAGAAGTCACATAAACTTTTAGATTGACTTTCCTGACACAAGAAAAAATTTTAAAAGTCATGCAGCAGTAGTCTATTTTGGATGCAGCATGGAATATTTAGAATTTCTGAAAAGGACAGAAAAAATGTTGCATATGAATACACTTCCTGTTTATGATAAACTAATCCACATGCAGATGTAGGATTATAGTATCATGGAAGGTAGCTATAAAAATTATCTTTAGTACTTGAAGATGTAAAATCTCTTGGATTTGTTCAAAGACTATATTTCCTGTGACAACTTTGACATTTTCCAACATGCGAGAGGTACAAATTAAGGCAGGTGTTAACATCTCAAGAGTGGTTTTGTGGTTAATTCCTTAGATTTTAAATATAGATGATCTTTGTCACAGGCTAGAGATAATTGATTTGATGGTTGAGTGACTGTACTACTAAGGTCATGCAGGTATAATGTCCATCAGGCTGTAATTCTCAGAGATTGAAGTAGCACAAATAAGATTTATGTTCATGTAACTCAGGTTGACCAAAATAATTCAGAAGTGATCCCAGTATTTGGTCCAAAAAAGGGAATTAAAAGAAACAACATTCTTGTCTGGTTCCTGTGAAAATATATGCTTTAAAGAACTTTAACAAATCTGATTTAGTCATGGTTTGACTAGCTCATTATATTTGCTTCACTACCGACTTTTGATTTACATAAAAGTTCACTACAGTTTTAATTGCATTTTCCTTCATGTTACATTTTACTGCTACAATCTATGGCTGTAATTGAAAAGAACTTAATTTTTAATCAGGGATGGTTTATGTAGAAATATATGTACCATTTTAATGTGACAAAAATTTACTGTGTTGGATAGAACTTCTGAGATGTAAATGCAGAGACTGCATCTATAAAGTATTAGCCTGGCAACCAGTGTGGCTATAGGCGCATGCACAGACAATCCTCTTAACTTGACAAAGAAATGTTTGCTGAAAAGATTTTACCCCAAATTTTAAACTGAAAGTTAGGTCACTGCTTTAACAGGTAAGCAATTGTAGAAATACTTAAACAATTTTGTATAACTCGACATACAGTTTATCTAAATGATGCCCTAAAGGGAAATCCCTGAACTCACACAGGACAATAGAATTATTTGTGATGTCCTGCATCACAAATAACTATGCTGGAGTAACCTAAAACCAGAACTGTTAATAGGTTGACATTGGATTTTTTTTTTCCCCCAGTAGCGATTCTCAAGGATTCAGCTGTCAGTGCCTTCCTCCTCCATTCTGTACAGTCCCAGTTACACTACCTGAAAACATACGTGAATTTCTGACAATGCTCTGAATTACTTACCTCTGTATGGAGTCTTATATTCAGCATTTTGCATGTACTGTCTAGAATACACTTTCACAAATAAATCTTTGGGGTTTTATTGATGATCTTAACACTTTAACCTTACATCTACATTCAACATAATGGTACTAACATTTCACTTAAATACTCATTGAGTCAACTGAAATTCTTTTTCTGCACTGGCTGTTTGCGTAATGTAAATATTTATTTTATAGCTTTGTAGTAGTTTATCCTTTGGATCAAACTAAGCCATTTTAATCTAAAAGACCTTCAGAGTACTTTTAAAAAAGCAGCCATAAACAGTAACAGAATTATCCAATACAGAATTTAGCTTTCTTACTTGTTAAAATTATTCTAATGCACTGCATATGATCATTAAAATAGGGGAAAAATAATTTACAGTTCTCTGAAACTACTGCTTAAGAGATTATAGAGCAACTGCAATGAAAAAGAACTGCACAGAATAAAGTTTCAGTACTCTTCACCATTTGTACTACTTTTTGATTTCATAAAGTTATGTTTAATTTATGGTGTTTGGAGGGGGGTTCTTTCCACTTATGAAATGTATTTGGTACTCTTGGGGCCTTGTGAAGGGAATTGTACTCACTAGACTGATATGTGAATCATGCCAAGAGGACTAGCAACTAAATACAATCTTAAACAGATCCAATAGCTCAGACACAATAAACTGTCCAATATTTCAATTTTTAGGTGGAAAGAAAAGACTTGGGAGAATCTACTAGCATGCAAGTGCATCACTGTAGTCCTTCCACTACTCAGAGTTCCCTGAACAAAACCCAACTATACATGTTTTATATCCAAAAAGAGGAGTTTCATTGTAAAGACTGTAAGGCAGGCAGATGCGTTATATTCATCATTTAGAATGAGAAAATGAGAGGCAGAAAGATTGAGCAGTGACTGCCCTCAGCAAGCTGAAGAAATCGATTGCATGTCGTGACGCCCCTCTACTTAAGCTGAAGAGAAGTATGAGAAATCACCCTTATGTACAGTTCTATTTCATATAAATCACCTGAGAGTCCTTCCCTTTCAGATAGGAGTAGCCAACATTAGTCTTGGATACTAAGCAGCTATCTTTCAGGTATTCAGATTTCAGATGACTACATAAGTCATGTAAGTAACAGGTATATTGACTGCTCCAACACCTTTGAGTAGCAAGGGGAACTGAAGATTTTACTGAACAGACCTGAGAACAGAATATTGCAAAATGTAATTTGGGGATGGTTCTTGATCTGCAGTACCGTGGGAACTAATTTTCAAGTTGTCTACAAAACATTCATCTTTATTGCTCTACCAGCTGCAGAGTGTGTAATATCTGCAGTGCTCATTACTGATGTCCCTGAAATTTGGTATGTTGATAGACATCCATAGACCAAGAAATTTGGGAAACAGAAAATAGCAGTAGAGCCTGAAGAACACAGTGAAACAGATAGGGGGGGGGGGGGAAAACCCAAACCAAGAAAAAAACCACAAAAAAAATATACAACAATCTTTGTTCCTACACTGGAGCCTTTAAAACCTGAAGCTGATGTACATTATTTTAGAAACATAGTTTAGGGAAACTTCTTTAGCCTGCTTTCCTGAAATCCACCATTTAGTGGGGTCATGGATCACAAGTCATTCAAGTGTAGGTCAACATCTAGATGGTGCGTGCTTCTCTTCTGTATATTCACAAGTACATTGATGCCATCAGGTCTACAAGCAAATAGTCTAATGAGGCTAAAAAAAAAATCAGGATCTGCTATACACTTGTACCGTGTTTAACTTGTACTATAGTGGGTTTGGGTTGCTGGGGCTACAGAATCCCCTGTGTGTAGGAGACTCTGAGGTACCTTGAGATGGTCACAACCAAGTTTAGGTGACTCCAACACCATTGCGAATGCCCCATTGCTCCCCAATACTGCAGCTGGAAAGGGGAGCCCTTGAGATCCCAGTTCACATGTACTTAGGAAAGAGACACCGACATGTGGGAGGAGAAAGATGAGTGCATTGGGACAAACCAAGTGTAACCTACAGTAAAAACAGGGAAGATGAAACTATGAAGGGAGGAAGAGAGGTGTGTGGCTTGTGTCAAGCCTGGAAAATGAAATATATTTACTGAAGTGGGTTGTTTTGTTGTTTGTTTGTTTTTTTGTTTTTTAAATCATTATCTATTTTTACCTAATAACTGAATCAGTCATCAGAATTTGGTGGTACCTGGATATAAATTCAATTAAGTAAAATCTCCTGAGTTGAGAGTCCTTTGGCCACATGGTCTAAGACTATTATGCTGTAATGATTTTAATGAGAAAAAAGAAAAAAAAAAGGAAGCATTATCCTGCAACTCAAAAAATCTGGTTTTAAATCAGTCACAGTCATTTAAATATTTTTAAATCACTAACTAAATATCTGTAAAAAAGAAATAAACCTTTTTTTCCAACCTCAGATCTTGAAACCATTTACTTAGTTTTTTATTGATGAGAATGAGGTAGCCTTTACCCTTTGAAGTTTTACTCTGCTAAGGAAATGTTAGTTTAGAAGGTTTTGTCACCTATAGCTCTGTCTACTAGTAGTGAAATGGAGACATTCAACTTACAGTAAGGCTTCTACAGGTACGTTGACCAGAAAAGGAAGATTAAAGAAAATGTTTCTCTTCTGATAAAGAAGGCAGAAATAGTGACAACCAACATGGAGAATGCTGAGGTAGTCAACAATCTTTTTGCCCCAGTTTTCAATTATAATCTCTCTTCCCACATCTCTCAAGCCTCTACACCTCAAGGTAGGGACTGGGGGAATGAAATCCTTCCCATTGTAAGAGAAGATCAGGTCTGAGACCACTTGAGGAACCTGAACATACATAAGTGCTTGAGACCCAACGAGATACATTCCAGGGCCCTGAGGGAATTTGCTGATGTAGTTGCCAAGACACTCCCCCTGATAGCTGAAAACTCATGGCAGTCAGGTGAAGTCCCCAGTGACTGGAAAAAGAGAAATATCACACCCACTTTTTATAAAGGGTAAAAATGAGAACCCTGGGAACTACTAACCAGTCAGCCTCACCTCTGTTCCTGGGAAGATCATAGAACAGATCCTTCTGGAAGGATCCTTCTGGAATTACTACATCAGTGGACAAGGGAAGAACTATGCATGTCACCTACCTGGACTGCTGTAACATCTTTGATGTGGTCCCCCACAACATTGGAGAGATATGGGTTTGATAGATGGACTGTTCAGTGGATAAGGAATTGGCTGGATGGTCATGTCCAAAGAGTTACAGTCAATGGCTCAGTGTCCAAGAGAAAACCACTAACATGTGGTGCCCCTTAAGGGTCCATACTGGGACCAATGTTCTTTAACATCAATGACATACACAGTGGGATTATTAACTCCACCCTCAGCAAGCTTGACAGCAACACCAAGAAGAGTGGTGCAGTTGATTCACTAGAAGGAAGGAATGCCATCCAAAGAGACCTTGACAGGCTTGAGGAGTGGGCCCATGCAAACTTCATGAAGTTCAACAAGGCCAAGTGCAAGGTCCTGCACCTGGGTCAGGGCAATCCCCAATATTAATACAGCTGTGGGATGAACACATTGAGAGCAGCCATGCAGAGAGGGACTTGGACATGAGCTGGCAATGTGTGCTCACAACTCAGAAAGCCAGTCATATCCTGGGCTGCATCAAAAGAAGCATGACCAGCAAGCTAAGGGAGGTGATTCTCCTCTCTAGCCTGCTCTTGTGAGATCCCACCTGGAGTACTGCATCCAGCTCTGGATGAGTTTAAGTCATAGATGTTGATTTACCATGGATTGATTCCTCCCCCGCACCTGACATGAATGTAAAAGTTATTCTGTATGAACATATTTACTTGGATATATATACAAAGTATATATTTGTTTATGTACATTTCAGCTGCAGAAAGTGTGATAAGTTTGTGCATTACTATAAAACCATACAAGTCACGAAATATTTTTATGTTTTAGTCATAGAAGCTCAGTAAGATGTGCAACTTTTGAAGTATACGAATCTTCATTCCACAGGAACTTTCCTAATGTAAGGGTCCAATTAAAAAAAAACAACCAAACAAACAAAACCCCAAAAACCAAATCCAAACGTAACTCTCCAGGTCAAATGCAAAAAAATCTAATTTTTATTTCCGTATGTAATCACTTCTTCCCATCTTCTTGTATACACTTACATGTCTTTGCTATAATTACATAAGAGCTTATATGTGATTAAATAAATGTTTTACTTTGCAGCAGTTCTTTACATTCCTGAAGGTTAAAATTACTCAGTTAACCATAAGAAACCTAAATACTTTCAAAATAAAGTTGTCAGTGATCAAAAAGTGAAATAGTACATTTCAGCATATCATGATTAAACTACTGAGAAAGAAAAATTAACCAACAGAATGGTAAATCAAAGTTTTATGTTCAGTTCACTGGAAGTATTAGAAAGCTATCACTATTTTGGGGAAAAATAAATAAAGGAGCTAGGTATAGGTATCACAACATCAGTTTCTCAAAGCTGAGCCCTGTGTGCTTTCTGTGCACCCAGGCAGGAGCAGCATCCCACACCTTGTGCCTGAAGAGGTTCTTTCCAAGCTTTATGCAAATCCCCTGACCCTCCAGCCACTGCACATTCTTCAAATAGACACCTACCTCCAAAAGTGACAGCAAGCAATAAAGTGACAAACGAGCCTGCAGTCTGCACATGTGCAACATACTTCACCTAGAATATTTGGATGTGATAGAATTAAACTGACTTCTGTGACAAGGACACCTTAATCAAAAGAGCCAGAATCAAAGGGTAGATGAGGGGAGGGAAGCAATCCTGATGGGTCCTGTGTTCTACCTTTGCTGCCTGTTAGGTTAGGACATTTCTTAATCATTCTGTCAGCATTTGCTGTGTATCTCTTTACACTGATACTTCCATTTTCTTGATTGAAAGAATGCTAAAACATTTTCTATAATGCTTGTATAAGGAGAGGAAAAAAATAGTTGAAGAAAACTCTTACAGTTTACCATGATTAGCCTTTAGCTGGACTGTACAAAACCTTAATGAATATCGATATTGGATTAAAAGCGTGTTGTTTAGTCTTTGCTTTTGCATACCACAAAGTTTAACCTGGCTTGGATTTTTTTCTTCTTTTTAAAATTAGAGATAAATTGTGCACCTCTTACATGTTTTTGTTAATGAGAGAATTATTGAGGAAAAGAATAATCAAATCTTTCCAACTGTCTGGTCATTGCAGGTAGTGTAGAAGTGAATAGTTTCATGTTCACTTTTACATGAACAGAGTCAACACCCTGTGAAAGCTTTATGGTTTCTTAATTGCAGCAATAAAATTTTAGAAAGCACTACAGGGTACCCTTTAAATTTGTCTTGACAGACATTTAGCAACATATCTTTAAATTAAAGGGGGAAAAAAAGAAAAAAAAAAACAGTCATCTCATAAGGAGATAAAATCACCAGCTGACAGAAATACTAACTTCTTGCAAATATACATTTAGGAGTTCGCTTTGGTGACTAAGGGGCTATTGAAAAGCTTAATTTTGTATTTTCAATGTTTTTCTGAAGTGATAGATAATTCAGTTAATACACCTTTGAAATGGTCCCTGGTGATTGGAAAAAGGGAAACATTGTGCCCATTTTCAAAAAAGGTAGAAAAGAAGACCCTGGGAACTACCGACCTGTCAGCCTCACCTCTGTGCCCGGGAAGATCATGGAACAGATCCTCTTAGAAGCTATGCTAAGGCACATGGAGGCCAGGGAGGTAATTTGAGATAGCCAGCATGGCTTCACCAAGGGCAAGTCCTGCCTGACGAACCTAGTGGCTTTCTATGATGGAGTGACAGCATCAGTGGACAAGGGAGAACCAACAGACGTCATCTATCTGGACTTCTGCAAAGCCTTTGACATGGTCCCCCACAACATCCTTCTCTCTAAATTGGAGAGCTATGGATTTGATGGGTGGACTGTTCGGTGGATAAGGAACTGGCTGGATGGTCGCATCCAGAGGGTAGTGGTCAATGGCTCGATGTCTGGATGGAGACCGGTGATGAGTGGTGTCCCTCAGGGGTCCCTACTGGGACCGGTGCTGTTTAATGTTTTCATCAATGACTTAGACAGCGAGATTGAGTGCACCCTCAGCAAGTTTGCAGATGACACCAAGCTGAGTGGTGCGGTTGACACACCAGAAGGACGGGATGTCATCCAGAGAGACCTGGACAAGCTGGAGAGGTGGGTCTGTGTGAACCTCATGAGGTTCAACAAGGCCAAGTGCAAGGTCCTGCACCTGGGTCGGGGTAACCCCCAGTATCA
>NW_009258545.1:46310-58652 GCF_000687185.1 Egretta garzetta
ATTCTATGATTCTATGATTTTATGATTCTATGATTCTATGAAAGCCATATTGACAAGGTATACAGGAGCCATAGAAAATTGTATATTTCCTTTGTTTAAAAAAATCTTCAGTTCTGTATCTAAATAAATCATTAATCTGGCAGATAGAAATCATAGACATTTAGCACTGATTACTTAGAAAACAGTAGTTAGTGTGATATGTGTATATACTATATATACCAAATAAGTTTGTCTGTTTTTTTTTCTTATTAGATATATTATGTTTGATGAAAATCAAAGTGTTAACATCAGTGGAACAGGTTTCACCATCTATGAAAAGAAATATCAGCTGTACTTAATGATTCTCTCATGAATATTGAAAATCATACAGTGAAACCAGGGAAGATAGGGATTTTTAAAGCGTTAATGTACTTTAATGATGATAGAATCACAGAATCATAGAATGTTTTGGGTTGGAAAGGACCCCTAGAGCTCATCTAGTCCAACCCCCCTGCAGTGAGCAGGGACACCTCTAACTAGGTCAGGTTGCTCAGAGCCCCATCCAACCTCGCCTTGAATGTTTCCAGGGATGGGGCCTCCACTACATCTCTGGGCAATCTGTTCCAGTGTTTCACTACCCTCATTGTAAAGCTTTTCTTCCTTATATCTAGTCTAAACCTACCCTGGTTTAGTTTAAAACCATTACCCCTTGTTCTGTCACAGCTGTCCCTACTAAAAAGACTTTCCCTGTCTTTCCTATAGGCCCCCTCTAAGTACTGAAAGGCCGCACCTCTCACACACAGGCCAACCTCTCTAGCTTGTCCACGTCTCTTCAGATGACATCCCGTCCTTCTGGCATGTCAACTGCACCACTCAGCTTGGTGTGATGATACTAGGAATGTTGATAATGATGATACTAGGAATAGCTAACTAGTTGATGAATAGTTACTGTGGTTAGATAGTTAAAAAAGTGGAATAAATATAACATTGATAAGTAGTATGGGACTTCAGCTTTCTATCACAAAAACAGTGTACAGCTGAAAATTGTTACTTTAAATTATTAGAAAGTGTTCTAAGATATTATTAGAAATGAACTCTTATTTAATCCCCCTTTTACTTTCTAATTGCTTCATACTTCACATAATCTTAAAAACTGAAATAAACTTTATCTTTCCTCTTAATCTTGTAAGCACTCTGTGTTAAGGGATCTGCATGCCCACAAAAATGTCTGCTGTAGAAAGGTATTCCTCCATGCAGCCAGATATTTAATAATCAATTCCAAGCGTTCAAAAGCAATGTATTGCCCCTCAAAGTCAAAAGATTTTCTTAAAAAAATAAGTTAAAAACGTTTTTCTTCTCTTTGATTTTTACGTCCTGTATTATCACTACTCAACTAGGTCCTGATATCTTGCTGTTCTTTGTAATAATGCAAGACAAATCTTTTTATTAAAAGATTAATTTGCCACATTTTCTGTTTAGCTCTGATGTAGGGATTCAGGTAAAAAAAACAACAAACTTTTAGACTTACAATAATCCTATGAGAATTCTTAATAGATAAAAAGCTATTCATGATGAAGTGAAGTTATAAACATAAAATGTCGTAAAAAGCAAATATGAGAAAACAGGTCAGCATGTGATTAACTTACTGAATAAACAGATATATTTGATGCTTCTGCTTATAGAAAGGACATAAATGTGCCTGACATTTCAGATATAAATTTAGGAATTAATTTAGGTTTTCTAGAGTTAATTACTATGGCACAATACAGTGCATTTGTTTTGAAATATGACTAGCTCAATTATGAAAACTGATCTGAAAGAAAAATAACAATATTGGTAATAATCATGCAGAAAAAAAACCCAAAACCACCATATTGGGAGATTCTGCTTATCGGTAAGATAGTGTCCACCGTCACAGGCACACAAAAAAATGAATACTAGATACTTTTGAAGTTTTTCTCTTGCAAAATTCTTCTGGAGAAGGAAAAGTAAAAGTAACAGCAGAAACATTAAGAAAAGCAATTTCATTTGGGGAGGGTTTCTAAAACTCTTGTTCAGTTCAATTTAGTGTTTCACATTAACAGCTGCTAAATGCCCACCATGTGTCAAAGTATTTGGATTTAATTTAATTTGAATGTCTATCTCCCTGCAATAATTAAATGAATAGCAAGTCAACTTAAAGGAACATAGTGCGGTAGGCAAAAATCACAAAAGATGTTTAATTGCATTAAATAAATTATAGTATTGATCAACATAAAACAGTATTGAATTTAGTATTGCACTGACTCATTGGTTTAGCTTTCTTTATTAGGTCTGTAAATAAATTGCAAAGGATTAGACAAGTTAAAATTCTGTTGAAGAATATAGCATTTTAGCTTCAGAAACTTGTTTCTTGTTTATTTTGGTATTGTAGGCTTTACTCCAGCATTATGACATCAACACTTGAAATTATCTTCCTTTGGAAAGTGTGTACTTGTATTTTAGTGTGTACCTAGAATTATGTTGGAATAGAAGTGATGAGTCACTTCTAGAAGTGGAATGGAAGTCCACGAGTCAAGTGGACTTGATGAGTTTACTGGTTTTGTTGTTATATGGTGTCATGTTATAAGACTGTGGTGTGTCGCAAACATTTGAAAGAGGTTCTATTGTAACTCTAAGGCTTCTTACTGAGGATATTTTCAGACTATTATTCTAACTTCATCATAGAGAAAATACCGCAACTTGTTTACTTAAAATTAGGTATTGTGCTAATGTACCTGTGGTAGCATTTCTCTTACTGATATAGGACTGATATTGTATATTGAACACTGTCCATTCTCTCAATTTTATCATGATTATTGAATATCTATTGTTTTCCTAAAAGTTCAACTTCTGGAACAATTTTATCTATTAACAATACCACCTTTATCTAAACCAAAAAAACCCCAACCACCCAACAAACAATCAAATGAACGCCCCCTCCCCCCTTGAAATAACCTTAACATTCTAAAATTCTAGTGAGAATTTGTATAAGTGAGCACAGATGTATACGTGTATGTATATATGAGTGTGTGCATGTATGTGAAAACAGAGAAATGTAATTTATAAACTGGTCCTAGAATACTATGTTAATTTCTGGCATGTGGAACAACTGAAAAAACTGTCACAAAGCCCTGAATATGCTTTACCTTTTGGTCAGTGCTGAAGTGGTCAGGCAATTGGACTACATGGTAATAGGCTAATTCCAACTGAGCTATTCTATTCTCTTCTATTCAATTATTCTGAAGAAAAAACAAGGTTGCTTAATAAACATGGAAAGGCTAATGATAAGCAAAAAATGTCTTCAAACAAACAAAGACAAGGGTAAAGTGAAAAGGAAAAAGGTATCTTTTTTGTCTTCTGTGAACAGACTGAGAAACGCACTAGAAGAGACTTATGAAAAAGATATTGTAATGATAAAGGCAGTTAAGAACTTACAGTTTCAGGAAAGTTGTGAGATCTGCATCGATTACACTTTTTAACAGTAATTCAGAAAAATATCTTTCAGAAATGGTTAGATATAGGTGATTTTATCTTTGGGTAGAGGGTAGATGAGATTGCTGTCCTGAATTCCTTCCCAGTCCTGCTTTATGCTGATCTATAAATCAATAAATAAAAAGACCCTGAATATGCCAGAGTTTTGGGTGGATCTGACTAGCTCAAAAAAGACCAGATGTCATTCAAACTAAAACTAAAAAAAAATGCAAAACCCCAAAACCTACTAGAAAGAAGGAAGGCAGATTTTATGGGCATGCATACTAAAAAAAACCCAAGACATTTTTAAACAGAGAAAACTTGAGGAGACTAGATCAGAAAAAAAAGTAATTGAGTAATTTATAATTTTCTCTGCCTATTTTGACTTTGCAAGGTGGGTCATACTTTTAGGTTTCAGTATACTCTGTTGTTTCTGGCTTGTGGAAAACTCTGCCAAGAGAAAACTCTGGTCCTCCATTACCTTCACTTTCCACCCCCATGGTAGTTAGACTGTGCCTTTTTACTGTTACTCTCTTTCAGCCCCTTTGCTCTGCTGCTACTCTAGACTCCCTAGTGTTACTGAACCCTTTTCACACTTTTTGATAATTGTATTTTGCGTAGTTGCCACTCTCCAAGTTCTGGAATAGCTCTCTCAGGGCATGCCTACTTGTTTGCCAGGGAAGAAGCAATTTCTCTAGATGTTTTCTCCTATCCCAGCTACTCTCTTTTAAAGGAAAATGATACACAAACCAAGAAGATTAGTCAAAGAATCATTATTAATTTAATTAATAAATTATTAATTCAAAAAAACAGCAACAACAAAAAACCCCAACTTTTAATTTCCATATTTTAAAATTCTTCGAGTGGGCACTGTTAGTAGCTGCTATGTAGCAGTGCTTTAAAAGATCCTCTTTTCTCCATCAAGTTTTAAAAGAAAACACTGCATGCAGTGGGTATGTGTCTCTATTAGTAAACTAAATATGCCAAGGTCTGTTCTCCATGTGGAGGCCAGCTGGCACGGAACAGACCACTTTCATACTGTTAAAATCTTTCACTTTCAAAGGCTGCACAACCCAATAAACTACCTATTAGGAAAAGAAAATGGAAACGAACAGTTTCCAAACCAAGCCCTGACATGGATAGCTGGCATGAGCTAAGGCTATTCCAGGGATGATTCCAACAGGTTTTTTAGTAAACACAGATGAGTTCCTGTGACTGGAAATATTCTCTGGCACTTGGTAATTTCACAGCTGTAATCAGTCTGTCTACATTCTGCGTAATTTGGGACTTTGGCATTCAAAATTCACAAAGGTCATCAAAGAATTTCTTAACATGTACTTTCCATACTAAATACATCTCCTCTCACTCCCCTATTTAAGCTGAGCCTCAGATTTCCCTGAGCGTTTACTTTCTGGTACCCAGCAGTGTTGAGAAGAGCCTGTTCCAGGAAAAAGAGTGGTTTTTTCTCTCTTACTAGTCTTTTGTGAAGGTTAAGGGAACAGACCTGATTCCCATCAAAATCTGTACAAAACTGTATGTGATTAAAAATGCAAAAAATGTTGAGAGCAGTGCTGATGATGCACATTCTTTCTACAATAGTCCAGTTGTTAGAGCAGTTGTTCAGAAAACGGATAATCCTGGTTTCTCAGCCCCACTAAGTGTGAGAGGACACTCCCAAAAATGATCTTGAATGAATCAGAAGTTACAATGCAAATCTGGGAGGAAAGATTAATAAATTTGGAACTTGAACTCTGTTTAAACTACACAGTTGAGGGTTATTCTCAGAGAAGAACAGATGCACATGAGTCATGCAATATTAGGCTAGCTGGCAAATATTGAGAGCTTTTCCTCCTCCAGCCTGAAACGCTTTGGCTTTCTTACAACATGAGCAAGAATAAATCCCACTTCAGAATACTGGAATCTAGAAAAATAACAAAAAACTTCAGACAAGCATAAGCTACAACAGCCTCTGAAGTTACTTGAATCTATGGAATACAGGAATATTTATAATACATTGTTTAAAAGAGAGAAAACAGGTTAACAGGCAGATTTCCCAAAGATCTTGTATGTCTGTGTATTTCTCCAGGAAATATACTGAATGAACAGGAAGACCTGAAAGTGATATTAGTTGATTATGACTGAAATGAAATAACAGACTTGGTGGTACAGCTCACATGATTGGAATATTAGTTCTTTTTTTTAATTCATTGCTCAGGATGATGCGACAATAGAAAAAGGAAGAGTTATATATGGTTGGAAATAATTGTTCTGTGGGCTGGAAAGTAAATACAACTAAATCTACTGAAAGTTTGTAAGTATATAAGGGGAAAATACCAGGGCTTCTAACACAAATAGGAATCTGCTGCAAATTACAAAAATGAAGTCCAGATGAATGAGATTACTAATGACACATCGGAGCATAAATTTAAGTCAAAAAGGGTATCTTAACTATTTTAAATGGATGATTGGAAAACACACCTAGTGGAATATGCACCGTTCAGTGGTTTCTTAGAATACGCTAAGAAGAAATGTTTTACTAAAGAAAATGAAAAATAGAAAAGAAACCACAAAAAATAAAAAAGTTAAGAAAGGTTTTCTGAACTGAATTGTAACTCATAGGGCAGAAACTTGTGAGAATAAAAAGGTGGAGAAAACTAGGTGAGATTGTTCATGATATGTTAATTGCAATCCTGATTTCCTGGATAAATTTGCCCTGTTATGCTATGGGTTAACGCTCTACCCACCATTACCTTTTGTTTAGTATTTATTTTGGTGAAATTATGGGAGTCAGGCACAATCATGAACGGCTGGACCAAACCTTTGGAAACAACTAAATGCTTTTTTAGAATCAATAAAAAGAGGAAGGTACAAATTTAGATGCAGTAATTCTTGTTCTGTAGGTTTTCAAAAATGGTTACCTGTATTTAGTACCCCCCCCAAAGAAACCCAAACCCAACACAGAATGGTTTTAGGCAGGATAAGTTTCTGTTTCTGACTAATCTAAAGCTAAACATCTGAAATTTGTGTAGTGTTCTAAATAAGGTGGGCTTTGTTCTGTTCAGTTACATTTTTGAGCAAAGGTAAGAAACATTGTTTTCACATGTTGTGGTTTAACCCAGCTAGCAACTCAGCACCACACAGCTACTCACTCACTCCCCCCACAATGGGATGGAGGAGAGAATCAGAGGAGTAGAAGTGAGAAAACTCATGGGTTGAGATAAAGAAAGTTTAATAGAGAAAGCAAAAGCCACACACGCAAGCAAAGGAAAGCAAGGAATTCATTCACCACTTCCCATGGGCAGGCAGGTGTTCAGCCATCTCCAGGAAAGCAGGGCTCCATCATGTGCAATGGTTACTTAGGAAGAGAGATGCCATCACTCTGAATGTCCCCCCCCTTCCTTTTTCTTCTCCTTCCCCCCGCTTATGTACTGAGCATGATGTCATATGATATGGAATACCCCTTTGGCTAGTTTGGGTCAGAATTGCAATCCTGATTTCCTGGATAAATTTGCCCTGTTATGCTATGGGTTAACGCTCTACCCACCATTACCTTTTGTTTAGTATTTATCTTGGTGAAAGAAAGGGAGTCAGGCACAATCATGAATGGCTGGACCAAACCTTTGGAAACAACTAAATGCTTTTTTAGAATCAATAAAAAGAGGAATTTTAGATGCAGTAATTCTTGTTCTGTAGGTTTTCAAAAATGGTTACCTGTATTTAGTACCCCCCCCAAAGAAACCCAAACCCAACACAGAATGGTTTTAGGCAGGATAAGTTTCTGTTTCTGACTAATCTAAAGCTAAACATCTGAAACTTGTGTAGTGTTCTAAATAAGGTGGGCTTCATTCTGTTCTGTTACATTCTTGAGCAAAGGTAATCAACATTGTTTTCACCTGCAATTTGTAAGTGGGAGGTCAAGGTACGTAACCATGGTAAAATAACAGAGAAAATGATGCCACAGCAGTTAAAAAGGGTCCATTTTTGTTCATTCTGAAAGACCTTGTAGAGGTTTTCACTTAACAACCAATCTTTATATGTGACTCGTCAAAGGATTTGCATCAAACTGAAGTGTTAGTAGAAAAGATTATAGAACAAATACACAAAGTGTAAAGTAACAAGCTGCAATTAATTTGTAAAGAAATCTGCAAAATAACTATAAAGTAGGTCTTTAAAATTCTTTGTTGTTCACATGTGACTTTTAAAAAAAAAAACAACAAATTTCTAGAAGGTTTAAGGCTAGGATTTAAATTTAGTGATTATTAAAAATATGCTAGAAATTATATGTGTGATTATAATGTTTTTGGAAATGACTTGGTCATTGTCTACTATTTTTTACTAGCTTAGTTAATCTCAATAAATGGTATGAGTTATCCCCAAATATAGTTTATTTTCTAGTAGCAGTAATATGGACAGGATAGATGAACTGTCTTTGGAATTGTTTGATATTACTAGTAATGGCAGCAATGAGAAGAAAATAAAAGTCTTTGATCATGAATAGAAAAAAGAGAATAAAGTCTTTAGTTTTTAGCACCAATTTGACCCTTGTTCTGAGGAAATGATGTCTGCTAATTAAAAAGAATTAAAAAAAAATATTCCTTCATCTAGAATTGCAGTTAGGTTAACACATTTTTAATACTTTACTATTTCAAAGAAATATTTCAGTAAACCAGTAACCTTTTGTTAAAACACTACAGATCTTCTGTCCAAATGACTTGCATGCAACAAGCTACTGAAAATGTTAGAAGAAGCTGCATCATCAAAAATATATGGTATGTATAAAACAACTTTTGTACTGTTTTTTTTTTAATTTTCTTTTTTAATTAAGCCAAAGAAAAGGGATAGAATTTGAGATATTGTTTTTATCTTAATGAATTTTAATGAAAATTAAAAATTCACTGTAGTAAAGTGCTGGGATAATACGCTAACTTTGACACTGACTGAGAACAGAATATCATCCAACTTCTCTATAATTCAAGCCTTTAAAGTAAAATCTAAGTTTCTGGTTAAACTGTGACAAATGCATATGCGTATTCTTTTACCCTACTGTAAATGTGACGTAGTTTACCCTCCATGGTGTGCTCTTCCTATTGTCTCTTCTACTGAAAGATAAGCTACTTTACTTTCACCGTGAAACATTATAGGAGAAATGTGGACTATTATTATGGAGGGGCTGATTTTTGGTAATTGTTACCTCTCAGGAGCTTTTTGAATCAAATACCTCAGCTTTGCTAAGCTGAAAAATAAGCATGTAAAAAAACCCAAACCAAAGCCCACCAACCCAAGTTATTCATCATCATAATATATTTTAAAGCCTAAAACATTAAAACTTAGATACACATCTATCTGGAGTCAACTATGCCTTTGAAACTGTATTACTAAATGAGCCCATTTATTTTAAGAGTCCTGTGAAAAACTTGTGTGGTCTTTCAACGAGGCAGAATCAATGAAATATTTGAAAAAAAAAAAAAAAACCAAACTGGAAAACATTTACCTATTTTTAATAGTAGGAAGGCTAACATTTTGTATGAAAAAGTGAAGACTTGAAGTTTTTCAGGTAGTTCTAATAAAATCCAGACTCTTCAATCTGAAATGATTCAGTGCTGGGTACTTTAGAATAGGGTGGATAAAATTATGTCTTATAAAATTTCTTCACTTATTATGCATGTTAATAAAATTTCTTTTCAAAGCCCAGGTGATACACACTGGTTTATAACTACAAACTTGAGACATAATTTCCTTCCAAAACTCAGCTTTCTTATTACCAATATTCACTAGTATCAATCAATATGTATTTAAATTTATACAAACAAAATTTTCTTCTAGACTACTTCAAGATCCCACTCAACTGACTATGCAATCATTTACTTTAGGAGGATTTACTAAGTGCCTAAAATTTAGGTGTAAATTAAACACCTCAGTTAGACAGATTGCATAGACTGTACCCTGCTCAGAATGACTAGTGATGGCTGTGGTAGCCCTGATTCCTCTCAAACACAACGGTGCTTTTAATGCAATTGTGTGATTGAACTACTACTGCTAAATTAATGGGAAGTCACCTCCTGCTAGTTGTATCACAGAATTCAGATTTCTAATGTGAAAATTCTATATTATCAGTACAATTTTGGTAAACAGTTGTAAGTTTAACAGTGGATCAAGTTTTTGAATCTAAATGAAAATGCTCATTTATTAAAATAATATCAACTGTGTACAAATGTAGATAACTTTAAATGCATTTTCTGCACTCGGGGTCTTAATCTCATAATTTAAAGTTGTGTTCCTGAGTTGCTGAGCTTGTTTATAGTTTTCAAAGGCAGTATTTGGCATTAAAACTTACTTATGTGTATAAATATCCACTGCTGGTGGCCTAACGATGCTTTCAAAAAAACCCTCTTTAGGCTTTCTATATTGTTTGGCCAACATAGTAAGTCTCCAGGCAACCAAACGTGTGCTGTAACTTTCCAGAGATGACAACAGATGATGTCTGTAATCTCTTTTATACTTGAAGCACATATCCTTTTTGTGCCACTCAGTTTCTTTCTTTTATTGGTTCCTTAACACAACATCTTTTTGGAAACCTTTCCAATTATATAGTGAGATTTTACAGTTTAATCTACCTTCTTATGCAGTTATGACCAATCTAA
Source organism: Egretta garzetta (assembly GCF_000687185.1). Taxonomy (NCBI): domain Eukaryota; kingdom Metazoa; phylum Chordata; class Aves; order Pelecaniformes; family Ardeidae; genus Egretta; species Egretta garzetta. Next base: position 56,423 of record NW_009258545.1, read on the forward strand.
ATGCTAAGCTGAGACTTATGACAAGATAAGACATTTGCTTCTATCAAATTGTTGGGATATATAGTCAAATAATTTGAAAAAATATTCTAAACTATATATATTCGTAAACTTACTGCTTGATTACTTTTTAATCTGTAGATGCACTCTATAGCATGTCTTGATTTGGCATTAGTATATTCAATTTCTGTTTTTCTTTATAGGGCATGTCTGCAATTTATTTAGAACTAAGTCATAAATTTGAGCAAATTAAATTCTGTATTTATTAATGTGAACTCTATTTTTCTAATAAACACACTCCAAAGTTTCTAATATTTAATGGAGCATAAAAACCCCCACAAAACAAAAATGGGTGTTTATGAAGTTTGCTACTACTTGTCTGTTACTAGAATCTGTTACTGTGAAATTTCAATTGTTTGAATGCTTACTAAATAACCCTGGAATTAGAAAATTTGTTATTTTAACATAATTGAAATGACATACGCAAGGGCTAGTTCATCCTGCTGTAAGTCTGGAAAAGAGAATTTCCCATCCAATGCATGTTGCACTGTCATGTGGTTTAGTTTAGGATGAGAGGAGACAGAAAGAGTTATACAAAATTCCTGTTTGGAGTAAATTGGCCAATAGAAATATCACAGAATATAGTTGAAATGCATTCATTTGGAATTTGCTTCTGGGAAGGTTACATTGCCCTATTAAAAGTAAAATTGAATATTTCCCTATTTAACAATGAAGGGAACAAAGCTAAGCTGCATTGCCAAACTTAAAAAAAATAATAGAAGAATATGTGAAAATTTTGGCTTTCTGTTTGCCAGGAATGTGTACATATTCAATAAAATTTGCCACAGTCTGGAAGATCCCTGAACAGTAATCCATGTGACAGTTAAGCTCATGCATGGAATTTAAGCTATATATACCCTTCAAATTCCTGAATTAATTTCATTAATGTTAGCTCAATTCAGTGGCAGTATTTATATCACCATTACTACATCACACAGATTCATTGGTTAGATCCCAATACAGATTTAGAGAGGAGGTGGTGTTTGTTTGGTTTTGAAGAGGTAATATAAACTTTATATTTACTTATCATAAAGTGTTGGTGACAAGCAATTCTTGTTAAATACCTTAATACTGAATTGGCTGCTGTCTTACAAGATAAGATCAACTCACATGATGAGTTAGACATCTGTGTGCAGTTGCAGGGCTACGATGTTGTTGGGATCATGGAGGCGTGGTGGGATGGTTCCTATGACTGGAGTGTTGTAATGGAGGGATGAAGGCTCTTTAAGAAGGACAGGTTGGGAAGACGGGCAGGGACAGTTGCTCTTTATGTGAGAGAGCAGCTGGAGTGTGTGGAGCTCTGCCTGAGGATGGATGAAGAGCCAACTAAGAGCTTATTGATTTAGGATTAAAGAAAAGACAAGCAAAGGTGACATTGTTGTAGGTGTCCGCTATAGGCCACCTGACCAGGAAGAACATGTGATCAGGCCTTCTACAGACAGATAGGAGCAGCCTCACATTTGCAGGCCCTGGTCCTCATGGGGGACTTCCACCATCCTGATATCTGATGGAGGAACAACACAGAAGGACATAAGCAGTACAGGAGGTTCCTGGAGTTCATTCATGACTGACTTCTTCAAGTGATAGAGGAAACAATGAGTAGAGGTGCTCTGTTGAATCTCATGCTCACCAAGAAGTATCACCAACAAGAGGTGACCTTTCCCCTTTACTCAACACTGGTGAGGCCACACCTGGAGTACTGTGTCAAGTTCTGGGCTCCTCAGTACAAGAGAGACTATAGAAAGTCCACCAAAGGGTCAACAAGATGATTAAAGGAATAGATCACCTCACATGTAAGGAAAGGCTGAGAGAGCCGGGACTGTTCAGCATAGAGAAGAGAATGTTCAGCAGTAGACCTTATCAATGTATCACAGAATCACAGAATCACAGAATCACAGAATCACTTTTGTTGGAAGGGCTTGCCAGTGACAGGCTAGGGGATGAAATGCAAGGGTTAGAGGGACTGGGGGCTAGTAGGAGCCCTCAACCTGTTGCCCAGCAGTGTGTCAGGGGCACTGCAGCGAAGTTGAAGACTGGTGGAGGTGAGCCGGAGGCTCCTGAGGTAGTAGGAGCCAAAAAGGAAAAGCCTGTGAAGCACCTCAAAGGAAACGAGGGGTGTTCGGCTGTGAAGGTGACGAGGCCGACAGCTCAGATGAGATGCCTCTATACAAAC
>NW_009258545.1:61724-72889 GCF_000687185.1 Egretta garzetta
GGCTGAACAAGCCCAACTCTCTCAGCCTTTCCTCATATGGGAGATGCTCCAGTCCCTTTAGCATCCTAGTTGCTCTCATCTGAACTCTTTCTAGGAGTTCCTCATCTTTCTTGAACTGGGGAGCCCAGAACTGGACACAGTACTCCAGGTGGGGTCTCCCTGGGGCAGAGTAGAGGGGGAGGATAACTTCTGTGACCTACTGGTCACACTCCTCTTAATGCACCCCAGGATACCATTGGCCTTCCTGGCAACAAGGGCACACTGCTGGCTCATGGTCAGCTTGTCATCCACCAGGACTCCTAGGTCCCTCTCGGCAGAGCTGCTTTCCAGCAGGTCAGCCCCCAGCCTGTACTGGTGCATGGGGTTCGACCTCCCCAAGTGCAGCACTCGGCACTTGCCCTTGTTGAACTTCATCATGTTCCTCTCCGCCCAACTCTCCAGCCTGTGCAGGTCCCACTGAATGGCAGCACAGCCTTCTGGCATATCAGCCACTCCTCCCAGTTTTGTGTCATCAGCGAACTTGCTGAGGGTACACTCTGTCCCCTTGTCCAGGTCACTGATGAACAAGTTGAACAAGACCGGGCTGAGTACTGAGCCCTGGGGAACTCCAGTAGCTACCGGCATCCAACTGGACTCTGCCCCGCTGATCAGAACCCTCTGATATATAAATACCTGAAGGGAGAGTGCAAAGAGGATGGAGCCAACCTCCTTTCAGTGGTGCCCAGTGACAGGTAATAATGGGCACAAACTCAAACACAGGAGGTTCTGTCTGAACATCAGGAAACACTTTTTAACTGTGAGCATGACTGAACCCTGACACAGGTTGCCCAGAGAAGTTGTGGAGTCTCCATCGTTGGAGCTACTCACAAGCTGTCTGGACATGGTCCTGGGCAGCCACTTCTAGGTGGCCTTGCTTGAGTGGGGCAGTGTTTGGACCATATGACCTCCCTTCCAACCTTAGCCAATCTGTGATTCAGTGCTCTGAAATATCACTTGAAAATTTCCTTTAGTGTGTTTTACTCATTTTCTTTTGGATTTTTTTTTCTTTTACAGTATGCATGTCTGGTGTATTAAATTATTGTAACTGAAAGTAATAGTGACAGATGTTCACTGAGTTTTGTGAAAGTTTTTTTTCTTTCTGTTGGCTTTTTCTCCATGCATTAGGGATCCATGTTTGAAAATGATTTACATGTATGTTAAATATACTACACAATACAGAGATAGTAAAACGTTCAGTGATCACAACACATAACTCTGTTTGTGATTTTGAAAATAGGAATCTTTTTCTTTGGATTATGCAGCACTGATGATGTAGATGAAAGAAAAAAAGGAGGGAGGAGACTTTTATTTACAGTAATAACACAACTAATTCCTTTTACTTCAGGCTAAGTCTACCCTTCAGAGTTTTCTTAATATATTTGCATCAGGTCAGGGAATGACAGCGTGTAATGGCTGATCATCACTGTTTTGGCAGGCACAGGCAAATAATGAATTTTCCTCATTTGTCAATATTTTTTATTTTCATAAAAACAGATTAAATAAGCTATGAAAGCAAAAATACAAATTTAAAGTTCAGTACTGGATTTTTTTTATTTTTTTACATTTTAAAAAAATACATTACAGTAAGATTTAAAAAAAACTCCAAGTGTAAATGTTACTTGATTACCCACAATAGAAACTATTGAGTAGGAAAACAGGTGAATGAAAGACCAAGTACAGATGAAAAAAGCAGTGAACCCAAATGAAATTATTAATACTTTATATTCTTATTGACTTCTTATATGTGCAATTCAAAGTCTTTACTCAAAAGGAGTCAGCTTTATCTCGTTTTTGAAGATGTTACTGTTATTCTTTCTGTACACAACATAAAGGTCTGAGGTGACCTCCACAGACAGGAGATACCCACAAGGAAAATAGATTTGTCAATGGCTACATTATATGGATCATTCTCAGGACTGATCACTGACTGCAGAGGTAGAATTTATCTCTATGCTTTATAGTAAATGCAGATGAACAGGCACCTTCACAGGGGAGCAGTTTGTTTGACTGACAAAGGAGGATGAAGCTGAGTAACTCTGATTTATGCACATCTAACTGTAGGTATCTAAAGTTAGGGTAGATGAATTTCAGCTCAAGTGTCCATGGTTGCCAATACCAAGCACACTTAAAAAAAAAAAAAAAAAAAAGAAACCAAAAAAAACCCATGCTGAAAAACTGTGTGATTTGATTCTTGACTGATATAGGCCTTGTGCTGTCCTGAGTTTGAGAGGTTTTGATTTATGAATAGAAAAGGCTATTGAGAGGGACTAGTTTGGCAGTTGTATGACATCTAAACCGAGTTAAGCATTTAAGCATCAGTGTTTTAAAAAAGTGCAAAGGATAAATGTGTCAGTGCTCTGCCTGCCATTTCCTTAAAAAAAGAATGATTTTAGCAAAACTACCGAAGAAACCCTGCATAACTCAGCAGAAAGAGCAGTCAGTATGCAAAAAACCCCCCTTCAGTTATACACTTCAGAACACGAGCCAGAAGATACGATGTTTAATCTCCAAAATGGTGCTCTACATACAATCTGAAGTTAGAATCCAGTAAGTACAAGATCAACAGTTTAACTTTGATGATCATCATTTGTCAAAGGAAGTTACATCTACAGTCCTATTTACTCACTAAGGCTTCAGAGATGAACAAATAAATATATTTGTGCTATTCATGTAGTTCCCCTAATGTGGCAAATTTTTTCATGACAGATGGAACCATTATCAGTCACTTCATTTTGTCCAGTCTGGAGATTCTAGCTCAACCTACAGTATCACTCCTAATTGCAGATGCTTAATGACAGGACATATCAACTCTCTTAAAAATTTCTTGCTTAAGGTTATATTGCATAATTTATTCTGTCAGTTAGTATAGTGTAAATTGAACTAAATGGTGTGACAGGAAGGTTAAAATGAGCATTCAGTGAATGATGCAGACATGAGGTCAAAACTAGCAACTGGGACAACTGGTGACTTGAATTTTGACTTTTTTTTTTTTTTTTAAATTCCTAGGCTTGCACAAACATATATTCCACATTGACTTACGTACAGAAATGAGGGGTTTATGTTAAAAAAATTACTCAAGTGTTTTATTGTGGTTTTTTTTTTTACTTCCATCTTTTCCCCTACATATGTCTTCCCTACTTCATGCACTTGATTGATGCTTCTGCTTAACAAACAACATTCAGAGAATTGTTTGAAGATCTGGGAATGAAGGTTAATTTGAAATTCCTTTAATCCCTCTAAACTGTATCATTGGGAGGAAACAAGCACAAGGCCCATGTGTCCACTGAATTGTTTCTTAGATTTTAAACTCCCCCCAAAGAGTAATGCACTGCATGTGATGTTTACATATGAACTGCCATCCCCTCAAAAAACAAAACTAAACCCAAACCCATAATTTTCAGTAGAAAACTGTAAAATATTCCATCAGAACAGATGCACCACTCGGAATCCAATAAGAGTGCTGTTAAATTCATGACTAGAAGTATCTACATGGTGCAGTGGGGTACCATAATACAGGACACAGCTCTGAAAGAGCTGACTAAATTGCTGGAAGCAGTGCAGCTGAACAAGAACCCTTTGTGCCTCAAGATAAAATATTCTGCTTCTCATCAGGGTGAATTAAAACTGTGCTGAGTGCTGTGCTAATGCATGTATTCTTCTACTGGTAGCCAGACTAGTCTATTTAGATCCACCTAAGATATCCCTTTGTAACCGGGCATTGGGCAAGCAGACATAGGCTTGATGGACTTAACACTTATTGAGACAAAAAGCACTTTGCTCGGTGGAGAACCACTTCCTTCTTCAAAAGCCTGATACACACATTTCATTGAAGCTGATGTTAAAACTCCTATTGATTTAAAGGGAATGTGAACCAGACTTCACAGTTTTCCAGCAGCGGGTGTGAAGCTGCAGAAGGAGAAAAAAAACAGGGCACAAGCCGTGCAATGGTGAAGGAAAATAAGCAAATACTGAATATTTTCTTTTTATCTTCTCCACAAAAGAAAGATGGCTGTAACATAGCTATTAGACTAGCAAATAGGAAACTCCAGCTTCCTCAAGCACTCATTGTTGTCACTAGGCATTTTAATGACTCCATTTAACACTGCAGCATTTCTTTTTCTCAACACTGACTAATAACATGCTGAGATAGTTACACTCTTTGCAAGTGGAGTTTTATTAAAGAACGGAAAGGTGAATGCCTGGGGATTTTGCTCTTAAAACTGTAGAGGACACATTTTGGATACAATGTTTAAAGAGGAAAAGAAAATTAAAAGGAAAGGTTAGTGAGGGAGATTAAGGGTGAAGGAGGGAAACAAGGGGAAGAGCTAATGAAGGAAATTAAATGGATTGAGAATTACTTTGCAGAACAACTAGTAGCGGGCAATAAATCATGGTTCTGTAAGAGCACAAAAGCTGAACAATAAAAATAGCGAGGTAGTAGAAATGTCACAACACACTTCTGGTAAACATAAAATGTAATCTGCAATATGTTGAATGCTGCAAAGATTCCACTATTTTCAAGTAAATTGCCCAACTGTACCTTTCTTTCTGTTCTCTTTATTCTATCATGGTAAACATGGTTCAGTGACATTAGTGCATCTTTATAGTTCTGGCTTCTGTCTAACATATCAGATACTGACTAGTTGCTTACACTTGCTAAATATATATGAATGTGTCCCTAGTAATATAGGAATTGTGTTAAGATTGTATTAACACACACCATACATTACTGTATAAGGGTGCCTTTATTACAGACTTAAACCATCTACAGGTGATTTATTCTCTTTTTTTAATATTAGTGCCTTAGAAGGGGAAAATGGCCCAGGCACCTTAAAAATATATCTGGATTTTACTGCAAATATACATTTTTAAAAGAATATATTAATATTTTAATATTTGCACTAGTCAGCCCTCAATATTTTTTGAGTTTATTCATCTGTATTTTATTCTCAGATGGGATTTTTAAGATTAATAGTTGAAACATGAAGAAAGAATTTTAAAAGTGCTCATTTTTAAAAATTGAGAAAATGCGATATGCCTTTATTTCGTAGCAAAATAAACTGGTTTTCCCTGATAATGAATGCATGTATGTGTAAGTATTTTTGTGTACTGTTGGTGGGTGTAGCAACATTTGATTCACTCTTAATGTTCACACTAACTCAGTAGGCATGCCAAGAGTTTTGCAGCTATACAGAATATTGTTAATCAGCAGTCTGCTCCTGGAATATTCTTCTGGAATGTCTACTTTTAAACTCGGTCTTTGTGTATACATACGCATATCTATTTGTACATCTATATGTGCCATATATTCTGTATGCAAGTTAACTGAAGCATTCCCATTGTCTTGAAGTGCATAGATTTAACTGGACTATCCACAGGCAAGTAAAATCTCATTATGTTTATATTCAATATCGCTATAATCTTCCAAAGGGGTTTCAATATTATTTACTGATCATTTCTTTGGCTGACAGGGTGTGGAGAAAAAATAAGCCAATCAGACAATCAATTTATCCTTCTTTGAAAATAATCTCAGCAATGAAAGAAGGGATGATGTCTTCTTCTGAAGGGAAGAATTCTACTTACCAGCAACAGCTGAGCAATGAGCATTGTGATACTTGTGAGTAACAATAACTTTTTCATTTCAGGATTTTTCTTTTTTTCATTTGTTCTCCCCTTTCAGTCACCTTTCTTCCAGATGCAGTGATAACTGCTACAAATTGTGCAGCTGCAAGTGGTGAAAGCAGTGGACCTGAATCACGTGTGTTCAGCATATTGCTCACAACAAGCAGTTTCTTTAGGAGCTATGGGAGTGACTTTTCCCAGTTTGTAACTGCAGATTGTCCTGCTCAATTCTATATATTCTGTGGGATTGAGTCCATAAATTTTAAGTAACAAAATTGACAACACTTTCTTGTTACAAGAGTTATGAATATATTCAAACCCACTTAATGTCATGTTAGATTTGTCTCAGCATTTTTTTGACGTTGTCTGAGATTTTTCCATGTAAACTGACATTTCCCTCTGATAAATCAAATCTCCAAAGATGAAGAGGGAGGACATTTTATTTCTTAGAGTTTTCTTAACACAAAGATATTAAATATTTGTTCCATCCTGTCCATGATAATGTGTTGCACAAACTATGCAACATACAAATACCTTAAGGGCGGAAGTCATGAGGATGGAGCCAGACTCTTTGCAGTGGTGCCCAGCGACAGGACAAGGGGCAATGGGCACAAACTGAAACATAAGAGGTTTCAGTTGAATATGAGGAAAAACTTCTTTACTCTGAGGGTGACGGAACACTGGAACAGGCTGCCCAGGGGGACTGTGGAGTCTCCTTCTCTGGAGATATTCAAAGCCCACCTGGATGAAGTCCTGTGTAACATGCTCTAGGAGAACCTGTTTTAGCAGGGGGGTTGGACTAGATGATCTCCCGAGGTCCCTTCCAACCCTTGCCATTCTGTGATTCTGTGATTCTGTGAATGAAAGCATCAAACAACATCATGTAGTTAATTAAAATTTGCATTGTAAAGTTAATTGAAAATGGAAAACTTAACAACACTGAGTTCAATATCTGGTGCTCACAGATGTTTGAAGCAGAAAAACTGTTGATATTGGAGAATCTAGCATCTTATTTACAAAGAAATTTTTATTTAGGTTTTATTTCTGCATGCAAAATTTGGGTTGAAAAATTTGGTTGGATCTTGCCAGTTGTATGAGCAAACAGATATATATCTCAGAACTACAAATCCATTTATACTGTAAGCACCTTGAATAAGCACGCATTAAATATCCATATAGAAAGTTTTTGGTTCTGTGACCCTAAAGCAGTGACCAAGTCTTTTTAAAGCCAAACTTTAAACAAATCTTTTCAGAAGCTGACACTGAAAGGGCAATGGATTAAAGTGAATCAATGTTATAGATTCCGGTTAGATAGTGTCAGACGGTTTGCTGAACAGAGAGCAAACAACTTTCAAGCTAAGAATATTTTACAGACCTTAACTGAATGAAATTGTAATAAAAAATAAAACAAACTCTCCAACTTCAGTACTTTGCACTGACGGTAAGACACTTCATGCTACAGCTTCTGGGTGCATTTTTGACTCCATTTTGAAAAAAAGAATGTTTGGAGAAGTCTTAATTTCAAGTTTAGCATAATTGATTAAAAAAATGACTTGCAAAATTTTTCACAAGCTATTTATTTTCAGGTATTTGTCTCCTAGATTAGAAATCTAGATTTTTATTTGCTTTGAGCAAATTAATATTTTTTTCAGCTAAACAATAGAAAACTAAACTATCTTTTAGAATACTAAACAAATAAACCAAAAAAAATTCCAAAATAAATTTGCAGTAACCACAAAAGTCCTAAGAATTTGGATGTGGTTTTTGAGAAGCATGTTTTTCTTCTTTATTAGAATAGACACAAGATTTAGAGAGAGTGATCTCTGGTTTATTACTACCATCTGAATAATAATAATTTTCTTTTCTGCAGCTTTTTGCACTGATCACTGGTAAATGCCATGATGTGTTTAATAAAGTAGAATTCTGTTAATTACAGATTGATTTTAAGACTAAATGTGCTCTGAAGAATTCAGATCCATCCAAGAAAGAAGTAGGTTTATGTGTAATGCTGAAGGTTTGGATTTATCTTTACTGCTTTCAGAAGTGACATAACCTTTTTTATTAAAGGAAATTTTCAAACTTTCATGTAAGTTAATTTATTCATAAGGTCATATAGCTATAAAAATGGTAATAGATCAGATTCCTGGAGTATGATTTATAGCTCTCAGCAGTAATACTGCTCTTACGGGGAAAAAAAAATCTCATTCTCACTTACTATTTTTCACTAGCACTTCCTTTTTGTGAAAGCCCTTTTCAATGAAGTTATAGGAAAAAAACTGAAGGATATATCCTCACATCTTAACTTTTCGGGTTTTTATGATCTTGTAGACAAATATACTTGTATATATTTCCTTACAAATACTACGGGACTTTATGGGACTGGACCAGCAGTGGCCCAGGTAATTTAATAAATAAATATATAAATATATAAAACTCTTTAGAAATAAGGTTGGCTTGGAAAACTTTACATTTTTTTTACAATATTTGCTTGGGTTTGGATTATTTTTTATTTTTTATCTCAACTTTGCTTCATTTGTGTCACTTCTTTGTGTAAGAATAAGTAAATTTTAGGGTGTAATCTAGTTGAGACTCAGCATACCAAAATGTTGTTTAATGGTCAACAGCACTTAATAATAGGTGATTATTAGAAAAAAATATACCTTCCCAAAAAAACTGATTTCCACTTTGCCAGTCACTCACTGAAGAAAAAATGGAAAGGCAGTTCCTCACTTTCATTTGCAGATATACATGAGCAGACTATTACAGACATATTCAGCTTCCAGCAGAGACGTTGCTAGGAGACTGGGAGAGGCTACAGATGAACTACAGCAGCTATGTAAATAGTGCTTTTCAGAACAGAAAAATTTTTCATTACTTTTTTACATTCACTTAATGCTGTTAGTAGAAATGCTGCTTTTGGAGATCTTAATGTGATTTGGGTCATCTGCCCATGGATTAATATTGCTATAGATGGTCACAAACATCTATAACACATTCATTTATTATGTATTCCATCTGAGAAATGCACTATACTCTTGATAGTCAAGTGTGAACACCTTCCCATCCCAGACTGCTCCATAAAGGACAGGCCTGGGCACTCAGTCTTGGCTTGAGCTAGGCTGTAGGCGTGCTTGTGCCCTCTGGACCTTCCTCCTAGATATAACTTGGTCCTATGTTCAGGTAGCTTATCTCCTAGATGGGTCCCTTGGACCTATGTTGCACCTTGTCTCAGGTTTGGTCTCCTGGGTGGACTTTGCAAGCATGTCCTTGCAAGCCTTATGTCCACTCCCGTCTCTTGCCCTGTCTCCTTTTGCTCCTGATCCCCTGGAAGGATCCTGGCCTGGATCCTTTCTTGCCATGCTGTCAGTAGTCCCCATTACCAGCCTGGGCTCTGCCTACTGTAGTCAGATACAACAGGACTGTGCCTCATCAGTAAGGACGCTGCCCGTGCTGGGGTCACCCTTGGGTCTGGGCTTGCTTGCTGTTAAGGAGCAGCCCTGATCCTGCAGCTCCCTGCTGGTATGCTACTGTAGCCTGGCAAACACGGTTTTGCATTATTATTAAGAGCCCACAGGCCTGGAAGTTCAGGGCCTCTGGACTTGCCTAAAATCATGGTAAGTTATGTTGAATATGAGAGCATCTTCTTCATTAAGTTCTCTGGTTAAAGTCTACTCAGCAGGGTACCCCTCAGTAGGGTTTATAAGTTTAAGTGTTGACAACTAGAGAGGGATGGGTGTGTATGTATGTGTGTATTGAAAGGTTTGAATACCACCAACTGGAGAAGAGACAGCAGGTCACAGGGGTCTCAGGTCTAGGTGCCAGCAAGCAGAGTGTAGAGGTTTGGAGAGTGAGAAACTGGGGAAGGACCATAAACCTTAAGGCTCATAGATCCAGATGCCAGCAATTAAAGGAACCCAAGCTGTGTGCTGCCATGTCTAAGTGCCAACTACTGGAGAAAAAGCCATGGTTCATAGAGTTTAGGTCTCTGTGTCAGCAACTGGAGGAACCCACATGGGAGAAAAGTGTGGATGCCAGCAATTTGAGAAGGGGTTGCAATTCACAGGGCCCTTAGGTTTGTGTCAGTAACAGGAAACCTCAGGGTGTGTATGTGAAATGACAGCAACTGGAAAGATTTAGGTTTGTTTATTTTTTCCTCAGTGAACTTTATCCCGTGCATGTCTATGCACAATTCACTAGTGAATTTCAAGCTGGACTAGCTGGAAATGAAGAGGAGACCTGCATACTGGGTAAGCAAGCCCAGGGTCTGGACATAGATATTAGATGGGCTGAGGGCCCATGCTTGTATTCAAGGGACCTGTATAAGTGTGCTTGTGAATCTAGATAGTGCAGGGAAGTATGTTTGCACTGGAGAACTTCAATTCTGATTAGCCAGAGATGAGGAACAGGACTTGGCCATTTGTATTTCCTGCCTCTACACAAACACACACAAGAAAATAAACAAACAGGAGGAGGTGGATGCTACCACACTGCTAGAAAACGATGACCTGATTGCCATTACATAAACTCGGTGGGATGAATCCCATGACTGGAATGTGGCTATCAATGGCTACAGGCTGTTCAGAAGGGACAGGCAAAGAAAAAGGGGAGGAGGCATTGCCTTCTACATAAAGAAATCAATACAGTGTGAAGAGCTGTCCCTGAAGAAGAGCCACAAACAGGTTGAAAACTTATGGGTAACAATTAGAGACAGAGGCATCTAAGGGAACTTTGTGGCTGGTGTCTACTACTGGCCACCTGATCAAAGGGAGTCTACTCACAAAGCCTTCTTTCTCCAGCTCTGGGAGGCTTTGTGCTTGCAGGCTCTTGTCTTACTGGGGGACTCAACCAGCCTGATATCTGTTGGAAAAGTAGCATGGTGAGCTGTAGGCAGTCCAGGAGGTTCCTAGAATGCATTGAGGATAACTTCTTAAGCCAGGTAATAGACAGCCCTACCTGAGGCGATGCAATACTGGACCTGATGGTCACCAATGCAAATGAGCTCATCAATGATGTCAAGACTGGAGGCAGCCTGGGCTACGGTGATCATGTAATGGCAGAGTTCACACTCCTGATGGATATGGGAAAAGCAAGGAGTATATTCAGGACCCTAAATTTTAGGAAAGCAAAATTCCAGCTCTTCCAGTATCTAGTCAGAATGACCCCCTGGGAAATGGTCCTCAGGGACAGGGGAACAGATGTGTTCCATAGAACACAAGATATTTCAGTCCCCAGGTGTAAGAAATCAGGCAAGGAAAGGAAGAGACCAGCATGACCTGCTGGTCAAACTAGAGGGCAAGGAGGAAATGCACAAGCAGTGGAAGCAGGGACAGGTATCCTGGGAAGAGTATAGGGACGCTGCCCAATTGTGTAGAGATGAGGTCAGAAGGGTCAAGGAGCGGCTGGAGCTGAATTTGGCAATGGATGCAAAGAATAACAAGAAGGGCTTCTACAGGTATGTCAAGCAGAAAAGGTCAAAGAAAGCGTATATCCCCAATGACTAAGAA
>NW_009258545.1:73085-73570 GCF_000687185.1 Egretta garzetta
ACCGACCTGTCAGCCTCACCTCTGTGCCTGGGAAGATCATGGAACAGATCCTCTTAGAAGCTATGCTAAGGCACATGGAGGCTAGGGAGGTGATTCAAGACAGACAGCATGGCTTCACCAAGAGCAAGTCCTGCTTTACCAGCCTAGTGTTTTTCTATGAAGGACTGACTGCATTAGTGGACATGGGAAAACCAATGGATGTCATCTATCTGGACTTCTGCAAGCCTTTCACAAGGTCTCCCACAACATCCTTCTCTCTAAATGGGAGGGCTATGGATTTGATGGGTGGACTGTCTGGTGGGTAAGGAATTGTTTGAGTGGTCACATCCAGAGGGTAGCAGTCAATGGCTCGATGTACGATGGAGACTGGTGACTAGTGGTGTCCCTCAGGGGTCCATACTGGGACCCGTGCTGTTTAACGTTTTCATCAATGACTTAGACAGCGAGATCGAGTGCACCCTCAGCAAGTTTGCAGATGACATCAA
>NW_009258545.1:73839-97193 GCF_000687185.1 Egretta garzetta
TACCCTGGGCTGCATCGGGAGAAGCGTGGCCAGCAGGTTGAGGGAGGTGATTCTGCCCCTCTACTCTGCTCTGGTGAGACCTCCCCTGGAGTACTGCATCCACCTCTGGATCCCTCAGTACAAGAGGGGCATGGACCTGTTGGAGTGGGTCCAAGGGAGGGTCACAAAAATGTTTCGAGGACTGGAACACCTCTTCTATGAGGACAGGCTGAGAGAGTTGGGCTTGTTCAGCCTGGAGAAGAGAAGGCTGCGGGGACACCTAATTGCAGCCTTTCAATACCTAAAGGGGGCCTATAGGGAAGATGGGGAAAATCTTTTTAGTAGGGCCAGCTGTGACAGGACAAGGGGTAATAGTCTTAAACTGAAGCCGGGTAGGTTCAGCCTGGATATAAGGAAGAAATTCTTTACAATGAGGGTAGTGAAACACTGGAACAGGTTGCCCAGAGAGGTAGTGAAGGCCCCATCCCTGGAAACATTCAAGACCAGGTTGGATGGGTCTCTGAGCAACCTGCTCTAGTTAAAGGTCTCCCTGCTCATTGCAGGGGGGTTGGACTAGATGACCTGTAAAGGTGCCTTCCAAACCGAAGCATTCTATGATTCTTTGATTCTATGATTCTATGACACTTATGCTTTGTGAGCTGTTGTAGTACCATATGTGGGTGTTGCTAAATCCAGTGTCCTGTCTACAGCAGCCCGTGTGGCATATGCTTCTCTGGGGTACACACTCAGCCTTGATACTGGATGAACTTGAAAATGACAAAGAAGTATATTTATCTAACAGCCAGGGATGGAGAGATCTGCATCTCAAGGTGCACCAGGCTGGACTCTATCTGCCAGGAAGGAGTCACCCCTGGGCCCCAGTGTCTGCTGGTTTCACTGACTTTCCTAACATCCTTAACACTTGTCTTAGATAGAAATGATTTTATCTTGTGTTTTTGCAGTCATAGAAGCTGTGTAGCAGTCAAGTAACTACTCCCTAAATTTATTTTAGCTTTAGTTTAACTTTGTGTAATCATGTGCTACAATTCCCACTGTTAGTAGATAGTAATTACAGGTAGCTATTCAATGTGACATAACTGTCTACTATTGCAGAATAAAATATCATAACCTTGTTCGATTATGTCAAGCTCAGGTAGGATTTTTTGTAGGAACAGAGGAAGAATAGAAGCAATTCAGAATGAGAATGGAGACAAATTTCATGGCAAAAATACACCTTTCCTACCTTCCAGAAACGTGGTGTCAAAAGACAACTCCTGTGATTTTCTGAGTTCTCTCCTAAACTGAATTATCCTATGAACTAATGGTCTTATTAATAGATAAATAAATAGTATGAACTGATGCAAAGGCAGTATGTAATAATTTAGGGTGTGTAACTAACTGTCTAAATTGTTTTGTTAGTTGGCTGAAGCAAAACAGTAACTTGGGGCTGTAAGCCATCACAGTAAAATGAGGTAAAACCAGGTTCTCAAATATCTGATTAACACTGTGGTTTTGCTTCATTGAGAGCATGCCTCGTTTCATTTTGGTCATGTTTATATATACTGCATATATTTTCAAAGATTCTTTTTTTCTTTTACCTTCTGCATTTACAGACTCATGCATTGTCCTTCCTGTTTGAGGTGAAGAAGTTTGGGGCATACACCATTTGTCCAGGGCTTAAGTGGGGTCACCTCAAGTATCTCTGTCTCCTGTGAGAGTGATTAGTTTGCACAGAGAGGTTGTAGAATCTCACTTTTTGGAGGTATACAAACCTGACTGAACAATGTTCTAGACAACCTGATCTATTTAACCACACTTTGAGCAGGAGGGATTGATTAAGCAGTCTTCACAGGTCTCCTTTCTCCTCATACGTTTTGCGATCACTGCAGTAGAACTCCTCCAGACTGAGCCTGTCTGAAGACATAGCTGTCTAGAGCCTAAGCACATCTTCTCAGAAGAAGGCACCCTTATGCCTTGTAGGCACTCCTCAAAATTACAGTTCTTCTGACAGTCTTATGATTGTCTGGAGTGAGAAGGAAACTTTAAAGATAAACCCTTATTCCTTCTTTTGTGAAGAAATTGACTACACAATTTTTCATTCATGCATGGCTCACATCAAGTATGCGATGTAGCAGCTATACAAGTTTCATCGTTATGTCTTCAGTTAATGAAACATTTTGTATAGTAAATCTTAAATAATTCTGCCCACTTTTTTGTTTGGTTTGGTTTGGTTTGGTTTGGTTTCCCCACTTCATACTTAAGGCTTGAAATTGATGTATTCTCTTACAATAAATTCTATGGAGTAGGCCAGGAAAACACATTTAATTTGAAGTATTAGGAAATTTGTTCTCTCAACTATTTTTTACAGTGCTATGGGGCTTTTTCTTTAAAGGAAGGCTTTTGCTACAATATTAGGACTATTAATGCACACACCCACATACCCTGGGAACATTAATTTAAAAATAGAATCAATAGATTGTTTCAGAGACAGTACAACTGAAGACTCCTAGCACCCATTTAAAATTAGGCATACACTGAAGTTACTTTAGGAAAGTAGTTATTTTATTAGGTTCTAAAAATATCTTTGTTTTCCTGTCCAACCAGACAATCAGCATAACAGATTCCAGAGAACACAGCAGAGAGCACTGTACATTCTGAGGTTGACTGAAGACAATGCATGGGTAGGAAGATAAATAATCATGAACAAATTTGGTGGCCATATTATTATTAGAGAGTCACTTCATAATAATACTTAGATCTACACTTCACAAAGTACTTTGAACATCCTTACAAAGCAAGAAAAACAATATATCTGCTACAGTAGTGACTAATAACAGAAAGGAGATATATAAGAATGAGAAAGAAATGAAGAAGGGTGAAAGGGTAAAATCTATCAGGAACTGTAGAGATTGTTTTAAAAAGTCACAGCAGAGACTCAAAGTAAATGTACCGAATGTAAAAGACCACCTTTTAAAAACATTTTAAAAAAGAAAAATAAATGGCTCTCTACAACTACCTGAAAGGAGGTTGTAGCGAGGTGGGTGTCAGTCTCTTCTCCCAGGTAACGGGCAATAGGACAAGAGGAAATGGCCTCAAGTTGCACCAGGGGAGGTTTAGATTGGACATTAGGAAAAATTTCTTCACTGAAAGGGTTGTCAAGCATTGGAACAGGCTGCCCAGAGAGGTGGTAGAGTCACCATCTCAAAAAATTTGTAGACGTGGCACTTCGGGACATGGTTTAATAGGCATTGTGGTGTTGGGTTGACGGTTGGACTTGATGATCTTGGAGGTCTTTTCCAACCTTAATGGTTCTATGATTCTATTCTATGATTCTGTGAAATATCAGTGGAAGAGCCTAGCCTCTTCATTAAATCTATTTCACTCCAGGAGGAACAGAAAAAGGCAAATTTTTTTTGGTTTTTTTTTTGTTTTGTTTTGTTTAAAAAATAAGGTTATGACATTTTCCAGCAAAACATTGATAAATACGGTTGACAGCTATGTTAAGCAAATTGGACTAAATTGTAATAAAACCAGAATTAGTGAATATAGAGAGAAATACAATCTCACCACAGAATTTTCAGGAAGCTATGCAAGCATAAGGTAAAGTTTGTTAAATCTATCCATAACTGGTTAGTATACATGAAACAAATGCTTTAAATGGTTTGGACAATCTACTTTACAAGAATCTGTGCTGGGATCTGTATGATACAGAAAAAGGGAGGAACTGTGCTGTGATGAGATTGCAGATGATACTAAGTTATTCTGAGCACTAAATAGGAAGGCCTACTCTGAAGTGTTAGAAGGACCCCATGAAACGGAACAATTAGTCAATAAAATATCAGATTAATTTTGAAATAGATAAACATGACTTGATGATTAATGTCTATTAGGAATAATAATCTTGACTTTACATATAAAACAACAGGGCTAGACTTGCCTGTTGAGTTTAAGAATAAGATATTTTGATGTATACTAGAAAGTTTTAATAACACTCACTGATATCCAATAGCATCCAAGAAATGAAAGCAAAATTTTCGTAGAATTTTAGGACTGGAGGAAAAGAATTACTCCTTTCAATAAATAGGATACTGTCACAGAATAAGTCAGATTGCAAGGGACCTCAGGAGGTCTTTAGTCAACCCTCCTGCTCAAAGTAGCGATAGCTATGAGATTGGACCAGGTTATTCTGGTTTTAGCCAGACAAATCTTGAAAATCTCTAAGGACAGAGAATGCACAGCCTATCTGGGCAATCTACTCCAGTGCTTCACTGTCTTCATAGTGAAAAAGTTTGTCCTTAAATTGAGTCTGAACTTCTTTGGTTTCAAATCCATGTAGTGCCTGCATTACAGTGAGCAATTCAAATCCTTCAACAAAAATGTATGTGACAGAAGCAGAAAAGGTGAAGAGGATGATAAAGGCTGCAGCATAATTTCTATAGATGAGGAACAACTAGACTAAGTGTTGAAAAGAGGCAGCTGAAGTGTATCAAATTGTGCATGGCATGGAAACAATGAACATGCAGTTGATGGTCTTTGCATTTTCAAAGAGTTAGATGAAGCTGAACCTAACACATGTGGGTTCAAAATTTCACTGAAATAACATCATGCATTATGCAAAGTCTTTCAGCATGAAGAAGCTTGTCCACATAAATGCCTCAACTGAGATCCAATGAACAGACATGTTTCATCACGGCAAAAGTCATACGCCAAGTGTGATGGTTAATGGGCAGAGAGGACTGTGGATGCAACAAGTGAGATTGACTGAAAACAGCTTCAAAATATCTTTAGACATAAAAAGTTTATTACAGCTTGGGGACCAGGCATCTGAACTCTTAGCCACTAACAGCAACAGGACAGCAAGGTGAGGAAGGGGACAAACACCATGTGCCCTTTGGCAGAAAAATCAGGCAAAGTAAAGAAGGCATCAAAAGCTGTGCCTAGAGCAATAAACGGGCTTACACACTGCATGTTGATGTGAAGAGAGTGATAGATTTTTACTGTGCATAGACCTGTACAGTCTGCATGCTGACTATGCATAACACATGACCTTCCAGTATGCTGTAGTCATGGTCAGCTACTAGAGACCTCATAAGGTTATACCTTTGTATATAAATTTGATTAAGTATTCTTAGGGTTTATTCTATTTATTTTATTTTCTTTAGGATTATAGATTTCTCTTTCTCCTGTAATCATTTGGATGATGTAGTAACTTTTCAGTTTAAATGAGGAACAGTTTTCAGACATGTTGATTGGTTTTTCACCTGCAACAGATATATTGGTGATGAACTGTAAGTCTTTTAACATTACTGTGTAATACATTAAAAAAAATGTGAAAGACAGTTATATAAGCTGTGAAAACATATTATTGGGATGTGTTGTCACCACCTTGAGAAACAGTTATCACTAGAGCAGGGTTTATGGGATAGCTTAAATAACTGATCTTTAAGGAGTTTGCTTCAAGCGCACAAGGCTCCAACTTCATAGGTGTTTGAATTTCCATCATTCTCTTTACTTTTTCCAGCTGCTCTTTCAGTGAATTACAGAAATTATCTCCAGGGCAGTGAATTATCAAGGAAGATAACTATAAAGAAAGAACATTTTCTAGCATGATGGCTAACTGTTTATTTCTTAAGAAAAATAAGTTGTAAAAATAAGTTTGACCTTTCCAAATTTCAGGTTTTAGGGAAAAAAAATACTGCCTTTTGAAATTATATGTTTGTGCACAGAATTACTTCATATTTCTGAGCCTCAAGTTCTCTTTTCTTTTCACTTCCCTACAGGGATGTTTAGACTAATACTGTAATCCTCAATGCCTCACTTTATTTTTGGGGGGGGGGAAGAAATAAAACTTTCTACAGCAGCACTTTCTAAACACTTCTGTGGCTTCTGTAAAACTCATTTAAAAAAAATAAACTACACAGATCCTTTTTTTATAACCTTAATTTAGAACTGTTCACAGAAATGACTGACAGCTAATAGCTTTAATGTTTCATAATTTTCTGGTTCAGTAAATGCCAATGTAATTCAGCCAATTGCAGCAGCTTTTTACTAACTTTTTTAGTTCTTTCCTTGATGTTTCCCCTGCCCCAAACACATGCACTCGCACACGCACACCAAGCCAAAGTCTTATGTTAGCTGTAAGATCTGACTGCAACTTTTTTATGAATTCACTTATATTCTTTTCTATCTCAACTTTTATGTTCATTTCCTACAGTTAAAAATTTTAATTGACTAATTTTAAATCTTTGCATGAAAATACATCCTCTAAGAGTTTCATTCAGGCAATTTAAATGATAGTATGCAATTTAACCAATTAAAAGGGACACAAATCATAAATTTTGTGCAAATACACAATGTATTCACTTTCAGTAGGATTCACTAAGTAGCAGTTTAAAAGAGAAATTTTCATAACCAGCAACAATAACAAAGTATGGCTGAGGTACCCTGCTCCTCAAAATGGTGAAAAATTGATCTATTGTGAATTGATTGTTTAGTTTTAATCAATATTTTCCTTTCACATTGTATTTTAGAATTGCTACAGTAGATTCATATCCAGATTAGTGAAGAATATTTTCATTTACACTAGCTATTTTCATGAGTTTACTTAATTCAGTTTCATACCAAACCCTGGTTTTAATCCTTCACTTTCTTTACCCTGACAAATATTGTCTTTTCATTACCATTAACTGATTATCTGTTGTGTGCTATGGGGGAAAATAAAACATCTTCTAAGCATGTATTGAAAGTTAGATTAAGATTGATTTCTGTAATCCATAATCAGCTTCTTCAGTTGATATATGCCATCTAGGTACCTCCTTTGGGTACACTGCTTAGAACTGGAAAGGCACATGTTTCCAATAACTAGAAAAGTATTATCATCATTATCTTCTGAGAAGCTGATGTACTGTGGCAGATGATCCTTATTAGAATATTGGATAAATATATGGTCAAGATTCCTTGTAAGACTTACAGTAAGAAAAAAAATATACCTTGCTGGACAGTGTACTTTAAAAATTAGATCACCACACTCTGATATTTTTATGATGTTAACAACAAGAAAAACTTTTCTGTTTCTGTGTTTCTTGAATCCTGGTTTGCAGTGTCAGCAAAAAGAAAGAAACAGGGTACCACTGGGATTTATCTATAAGTCAATGCAGGAAAAGATGAGAGTGTAGGGGAAAAGAATCATAGGGACTAAAAGGCAAACAAAAATGTTCGTGTTTATGGATTACTGTGATAGGTACCTTAAAAATACATAAAATTGGTAGAAAGCTGTCTTAGATTATTTATCTCCCAAAGAAAAACACTTCCTATACCCTATTTATAGGAACGGGCTTTTGTTTTTCTTTTAGTTTATATTCACAAAACTTGCTTACCTTGCAATTCTGTAGTAAGTGCTAGATTTCCTTGCTACAGCAGGTACTCTGACTAGATGCCTGTTCTTGCCATATACATGTAAGTTACCTTACTGACTTAACTAGTCCTGTGGTAGTTAATAGTGCTAAAGAAGAGAAAATAGTGTTTTCTACATCACTGATTTACTTAGTTTTATAACTAATCTTTTGCTAGACTTAAGTTGCCCATTAGCAGAAGCTGAATTTCTCTTTGCTTTGGAGACAGAACTCTGCCCTTAAAGCAAAGAGAAGGCTCAGAGTTCATAAGTCTTTTGTGTTTTATATATAAAACTGACTCAAGTCCAAATGTTAGCTGAAGTAATACATTTCCCAGCAGTTGAGTTTTAAGCTGATTAATAACTTCCAAGAATTCTAGCTAGAAAAGCCCCCCGTTCCCTAAGAATTGCGCCCCACAACAAGGATGATATCAAGCAGGTGTAGGCTCAGGAACTCTTCATTGTGCACTCCCCCAACACTTAAGAGGCATATTCATGCTAAACTATAAACAGCAGAGATAATACCACACTCCAGCCTCCATTAGTAAGGGCCTACCTAACTGATTTAAATGAGTTACACAGGAGAAATATTACAGCTTCACCTACTTTTTTTCCTCTTGGCTAGCTGCAAAATGATAGTAACTAGCTTAGTATGCTTGTAAATAGGCTGGGTCTAGGCTAGATCCATGCATGTTTTCTAACTCTAAGATATTTAGCGTGTTTCTTAAAAATGTATTTGTAGGACTGCTCAGTTAAAATCATTTTAGGAAGACAAACTCATCTTCATCAGTAAAGACAGTATGATGCCTTTTCAGAAAAACAAGTTGGTTTGTTCTGCTTTTTTTTTTTTTTTCAATTTTGTAGAGCTTACAAGATTGAAGCTTGATGAAACACTTTGCTTTGTTTTGTTCTTTTTGGTTAAAGATGACCTGAAGAAAATGTGGGTTTGATCATATAATTTGATCTAAATCCATGGAATACTGCTGGTGAGGAAGAAAAAATAAAGCATTGCATTTTCACAAAAGTACTTATGGTAACATACATTCTTTTTCTCTAATTGCTCATTGCTTAAAGTGACAAACAAAAGGCTATTTTACTTTTTAATTTAAAAAAAGAAAAAAGAAAAAAGAACCATTATCCTTTCATAACATTTGCCTTCTAATTTGCAAAATAATCTATACACACAATTCTAGCTGAGACACTCGAGAGGCTTGCTTTGCAATAGCTTGTGTATATTACATTCTAAAAAGTATTAAGAAGCCTAAAAAAACATAGGTGCAGTTGCCTGCTTACATATTCATCCATGTACAAAGATTTCACACTCAGAAAATATAGTGGCTAGAAAAAAAGAAATTGCTGTGAAATTTTTCTGTTATTCAGTGTAATTAACATCCCAAGGTTCCTTCATTCTTGCAGTACAAAGTTGTCTGGAAATATGTATTTTTCTCTTTCAGACATACTTACAGCTCAGTGAAGGAATAGGCCAGAAATATCATACTCAAACCATGTCAAAGGATATAACAATTTTTGCATAACCTCTTTTGTCTTTTTGTCCAATCACATGCCCTTATCGTCCATCAAGATTATGTTTTCCCATTACTTATATTTGTTGCTTCTTTCATTTTAGCTAATGTATCCACTTGATCATTTGACAATATTGTGAAAATTGCTGCAATATTTTACAGTAGTCCTAGGTTCTGACAGATATAGTGCATTGGAATAATTTAAAAATGGTTGGCAGGCTTGTTTGTAAAAGCCTTTTCTTTCTACTACCTTACTCAAACACACTTTTGTCTCTTTACTTGAAGTGAAAGAAATAGATGTAGGAAAAAAACTATGTATGTTAGAAATGTCAGGTTCCATCACACCATACAGAGTTTTTTCATGTTTAACAATGGCATTTTTTAAAATGTAAAAGGGTGTTGTGGTTTAGCCCCTGTCAGCAACCAAGCACCACACAGCAGGATGGGGGAGAGAATCAGAAGATCAAAATTAAGAAAACTCATGGTTGAGATAAGAACAGTTTAATAATTGAAATATAATAGCAACAACAAAAACAACAAACATTGCAATGAAAAAGAAAAAACAAGGATACAGCAAGGAACAAAACCCAGGAAAAACAAGTAATGCAACCACTCACCACCCACTAACCGATGCTCAGCCTGTCCCTGAGCAGCCATCACTGCCCACCAGCCAACTCTCCCCAGTTTATATACTGGACATGATGTCATATGGTATGGAATACCCCTTTGACCAGTTTGTGTTAGCTGTCCTGGCTCCGCCTCCTAGTAGCTGGCATAGTGCTGTGCTTTGGATTTAGTATGAGAAGAATGTTGATTACACCCTGATGGTTTAGTTGTTGCTAAATAGTGCTTACACCAGTCAAGGACTTTTTCAGCTTCCCATGCTCTGCCAGGTGCACAAGAAGCTGAGAGGGGGCACAGCCAGGACAGATGACCCAAACTGGCCAAAGGGATATTCTATAACATATGACATCATGTCCAGTATATAAACTGGGGAGAGTTGGCTGGCGGGCAGCGATGGCTGCTCAGGGACAGGCTGGGCATCAGTCAGCGGGTGGTGAGCAATTGTATTGTACATCATTTGTTTCATATATTCGGTAGTTATAATTATAATTATTATTTTCTGCTTGGTTTTGAAACTGTCTTTACCTCAACCCATGGGTTTTACTTTTTTTTCTGATTCTCTCTCCCATCCCACCAGGATGGGAGGGAGAGTGAGCGAGTGGCTGCATGGTGCTTAATTGCCAGCTGGGGTTAAACCACAACAATTGATAACAGGACAGTGATCAAAGCACTTGTTCAAGAAGTGAGGGTTTAAAGTCTTTCTCACTCTAAGGTGGTTTTCATTTTGCAAAAATACTCTAAGTCTTAGTCTTTAGACTGCTCTGCATAAAATTTGCCCTTTTGGGGCAAATACAGCTAAACCACTGGACTGTCCATAATAGACTGAGCAGAATAATTTGTAAGTTGTAAACTAACTTCAATCCAGTTCTGAGTGCTTGTTCAGCTAGGGTGGCCAATAGGGGCTGAAAATAGGCAAAAGAATGTTTTGTTCTTTGAAATGTTTCTGATTTTTCTCTAATAGTTTTCTTAAAATACAGGAAAAGTACACCCACTTTGTCATGGCTAACCTTACATCAAAGCTGTCATTAAAAAGGTGGACATAACCCTTACCAGCTAGCACCTTAGTTTTACATGGAAGTCTAACACCCACCTTGACAAAAGACATTTCGAAGAACTATAGGAATTCTATCATTCTCAAGTTAAACGAGGTAGTGTCTGCAGTAGTAGGCAGGTTTAGAAATCAAATGAAAACAATTATTTTCTGGATCTTGTTTTTTTAAGCATATAAATTGGTTTTTTCTCTTTGTTCGCATTTTTGTTAGTGTAGATATCTCAGCAAACAATAAGCAGTGTGTTATAAATCTCAAACCTGTTATTCAATCTTCCTAATATAGTCTGCATTACTTGTCAAAATCTAAGTCAGCACTGGAAAATTTTGATTTCCAGAGTTGGGTAATTCACTTTTAGCCATTTAGTCTCAGTTTAAACTCTTCTTTTAATACCTAACTTCTTGCTCAAACCCACAGCCAATCTTTTACAATTTATTCCCTCTGTTTTCACTCCAGCTCTTCATATATATGGAAGCTGTAGAACCTTCAACAGTATAATGCCATGTGCTAAGTTAAATCATTAGACATATAAAATGATGTCACTTATTCTTCACTCCAGCAATAGATCTTTTATTCAGAAAGATTTGGGTTTCTTAATAATTAATATAGCATATCTAGTTTTGAAAGAAAGCATAACGTTTTAGTTTAGCTCTTCTTGAAAAAATCCTACTATGTTGTTCATGTTGTTCTGTTATCAGAAATGCAATCACAGAATCAACAAAAAAAAGAACTTCAAAACCATCAAGGTACCTATGGTGTGACCTTTTCTGTAAGCACTGGCTGAAGTCAGAAACCTCTCAATTATATAAGAATTAAAAACTGGACAAAAGCATATAGTTAAGTTGCTGATACAGAAGTGAATGTTAACTTTGGCAAAGGTTAGTTTGTACCACTTCTAGTACATTTCTAAAGAAAATGGTGTTCAGTTTTCCATGGCAGTCAGATGGAGAATAGCAGTCAGTCGAAGCAATTACTAACGTCTGGTAGGCTCTCTCTTCTAGATAAGCATGTCTCTCTCTGTAGCTGAATGCAAGCAACAGAAGGAAGGAAAAAGAACAGGCCATCTGGCTACTTTACAGTGTGATGATAGTGATGAACACCACTGGAGTATTGTTCTAAACCCTTATAATTTGCCAGTGAGCACAGCATTAGGAATATCAGGCCCAAATGCTTCAAAATGGGCAGAATTTGGTTTAGCAGTTGTATTTATATTAAACTTTTTCAAAAAAAGGTGGTATAACAGGGTGTAGAGTCATTTCAGTTCAAAGGAAAAGCTGAATATGCAGTTGGAGAGTGATTAAAGAAACTGTATTCCCAACTCTAGAATTATGCAAATAAAACCATTTTTAGCATTCATTGGGTACATAACATGTATTTAAGGATAAAAATGTCTTAATCCATAGAGAATTACTTCTGTAGAAAGAACTGGCAAGAAGACATTTTTAGAATATTCTAATTTATCCAAAGTAAACATAGTTAACCTATAAAATACACCATGTACAACTAGAGAATGTTCAGGGAATTCTGTTTAGCTTGAAGACATCTAAAGACTTCACCTATTTTTTTCAGATAGTTGTTTTTTTTTTTTAAAGTAAGGTATATAAATTTTAAGATAAACTTGCTGAAGAACAGAAGTATTTACTCTCTCTGATGAGGGGATCTTTGTCCTAAAGTGTTCTCTCATGTTTTTTTTTTCATTGACAGTGTTGGTTTTCAGTTAATCACAAAATAATTGGTTAGCATGATGTCTGCTGGCTCAAATGTGATAGCTGGAATTAAAGCCAGTAACAAACATCTTGTATTAATCTCATTAATATAAATGTACATGAATGTAAAGTTTTATTTTTTGAATGTAATGTACAGTTCAGTGTTTGAAAAAGAAGAAAATGAAATGAGAATAATGCCCACTGAGGCAGAAATAAATGTTTTATTCTACAGTTAGTTAACACCTTGTTGACAGCTTTCTAAGCCCCAAAGAACTCTCAAGATGGAGCCAAAACCATAAAAAAGAAGGCTGCTTGCCCAAACCTAGGCCTCATGAGGTTTTATGTGGCACAAAAGACTCAGGGAATTTCTTATCCTTATTTCCTTATTCTGATGAAAAAAGTATTTAATAATTCTCTTTGAAGTAACTGCTTCAAGGAAGGTGTTTTCCTCACCCATACCTGGATCCAAACTGTCAGGTAGAGGAGAAATTTGAACCATGGTCTCATAGCCGGGATATAAGTCTGCTCTAGTGGGCTGAGCAAACAGATAGAGGAGCTTTCAGTCTCTGAAAACAAAAAAAGGTTAAGCAATAAATATGTGGCAAGTTTCCTTAGATGGTCAAGGACTGAGAGTTATTGCATCTGCCATACAATCTAGGGAACTTAATAATGTAAAACTTTTTTATTTAGAGAGGAACATATGAGCTGAAGAGGCATTTGTGGTCATGAGTTTCAGATTCATATATACAAGGTAAGGTAAGGTAAGCTATACGTAAGTATTTAGAATCTTAAGTCCTTAATAAGAGGTTTTTATAGATTTAACCTGTGGCTAATACACAAGTCTTCTGGAGAGCTAGATGCTATACTAGTCAACCAGTTTTCCTTTCCACTACAGGCAAGAGAATGAAGTATTACAGAAGACTTTTTTTTTCTTAATTGGTCCAAATGAATAGATGAATGCTTAAATTTCAGACAGTTTTTGTTAGCTCATTTGTAGGCCTTGACAATTTTCATAACATTATCATGGCTGATGATCTTTATGGGAGATCTCTAAAATGGGATTTGAGGTGCATTTTCAACTGTAGATATTTTAAGGAAAATGTGCCACTTTAAATGTTTCTGTGATTGAATCTGTGACTAAAGTTTCCTTGATGAAATCACAGAAAATCTGCTAATTAGATTTCTACCTCTGTCTAATAGTGGAAAACAGATCTTTGGTTTGTGGAAATCTACCCTTTTCCACATTTCCAGGTTCCCCAAAGAAACAGAAATTTATTTTCTGTTTTATATTTGAAATATTAAATAGAAAGTCCCTGTACCTGAAAAAAAATAATAGAATTTACATACAAATATACATACTATATATAAATATACATGTATATTATATAGTTTTTATCCAAAAGCTTAGACATAGGATTGTATGGAGTTTAGATCCTGATATTAAAATTGTAGTCTGATATTCCCCAAATTCACATAATGCAGATATAAAATAATCTTTTTTCCAACCAATAGCACTCTATGCAATTATTCACTTTGGCTCTGTAATTAGGAAAGTAACTTATTAAAAAATTTGTTTTCTCAAAAGAGTATTTTTTCTTTTATCAAGAAAATTCAGAAATAATTTCTGGGTTTATATTTATTTCATTAAAATTCATTCATTAATTTTGCTTGCCAAAATCACTACATGCTGCTAATATAAGAAATGCATGGGTTTGTTTCTTTGCTTTAATTTGGTGACGTCACAAACACAACGAAGAGAAAGCAAGGGTAATATAATTCAACTTTTTTCTCTGTTTGGAAAATCTAATATAAATGTATAACTTTTTATCAGTGTCTTTCTGTAACTATAGCAACAATACTGACAATAAACAAAAAACAGGAAATCCTCAGTCTCAGTGACAATTATCTTATTCATCTTGCTTGCCATTACTCTTGCAATTATCTTGCTTTTCCAACCCTAGCACATTTCCAGAATGAACTGACTGCTACTGAAGAGACTTTGACTTGTGAAAGCCTATTTCACCTGAAAATTGGAGCAAAGTTGCATTAAACCTCATTCTATGGTATTGCACTCTACAAGTATACATATTTTTCCTGGTCATACATATTTACTCGTTCTTTTAAGTGATGTTATTATGGTTTAGTTTTTTCATCATCTCCTTACACACAGAATTATCCTCTCAGCCATAGGTAATGAATTTGCTGCAAGGAATTAGATACACATGTAAAAATGAATCTTTTCTACTTGCAAAATAAATAAGTAAACTGTTTTCAACTAAGAAGAGGGAATTATACAAAGTATAGCTGAGAAATCAAACACATGCAAGCTAAAAATGCAGAAAAATTCTTAAACCATACCCTGTGCTTTCTATTCAACAAATTCTGAAGCAAAATCAATTTGAAGCTTTACTCCAAAAGCAAGGACAAAACTTGCTCTTCCCAGACTTTCATGTATCTCACATAACCATTTTTGATGAAATGTAGGCAAATATGTTGCAAATAATTTTATAATAAAGGACTCTCTTTCAGATGTTTATAACTTTACCGCTTAGTCAATAAACCACTCTAATGTCAGAAGCTGGTTCTCATTCTATTTATCATGGCTAGCTAGAAACAGATAAACACAAACATTTCAAACCTCCTAAAGGCTTTGAGATTGATGAATCCACTTGCTGCAGTTCTTGCCCTTTGATTGTGCATCTCAATCTCTGCAATTTATTTTTTTTTTCAATTTTAATTTGCTACAGAATGCCTTGGCTCAAAAATGTAGTGTCCTGCTACTGTCAATGGACTTGAAATGGCAGGTTGCACTCAATAGACCAACTGGAAAGTCTGCTTGATCTTTAGAAGTGTTTACCAGTTTACAACAGAAATGGCGGTCTTCTACACATACTATTGGGTTCAAAGGTGCAGAGTGCCTTGAGAAATGTGAACACGTTATTGCATTTTCTCTAAATAAAAGTAATATTATTTCGATTTAGTTGTGAGTTTGAACCTGTTCTGGCCCTTTTATTACTCAAGAGGCAGAACAAAGGACTGAAAATATGGACTTGCCACTGAACTTGTGGAAGAAACAAAGAGAAGATTACAAAAGAGGACTGAAAACTAGGAGAAATAAAGAAACAGATCTAATAAAGGATATATAGGGAACAAAATGCTTACAAGACAAGAAGAAATACGGAAAATGCTGCACAACAGGATGATGCAAAATATAATGTGGAGGAGAAATGTCATATATGGTGCCGCATAAATTGACATAAGCAAGGAATTCACACAATATCCCATGTTATTCTCACAGAAAAAAAAAAGATGAAGCATGGACTGGATAAATGGAAAACAAGATGGCAGAAAACTGGATAGACCATTGTGCTCAAAGTATGGTGATCATTGCTACAATGTGTAACTTGTAGAAGTCTAACTCATAACTAGTGCTTCTGCTCAAGGGTCAATACTTGAGGCACCACTCACTAATGCCTTTAGTAAAAACTTGAATGATAGCATGGAGTGTATTCTGAGAAACTCTGCAGATAATACCAAATATGAGGGAGCAGTCAGTATTCTGGAGAGTAGGGCTGCTATTCAGACGGACTGCAACAGGCTGACAGAAATCTCATTAAGTTCAGCTATGGCAAAGGAAAAGTCATGCATCTGGGCAGGAATGATCCATGCACAAGTATAGGCAAGAGACTGACTGCCTATAAGGCAGCTTTGCAGAAGGGGACATTGGGGCCCTGGTAGATGAGCTGAAACATAAGCCAGCAATGCATCCTTGTAGCAAAGATTGTTACCAACATCTTGGGCTGCATTAGTGACATGGCAGCCTGTGAGTTGACAGAAATTATTTTTTCCATATTTACCACTTGTGAGGCTACATCTGGCGTGTCACATCTTATTTTGAACTTCCTTGCACAAGAAAAAAAGATACTGACATACTGGAGTGCATCCAGGAGGGAGCCACCAAATGTTCGGGGGACTGGGAAAACATAAAGTACAAGGAAAAGCAAAGTGGACTGGGTTTTGTTCAAACTTAAAAAGAAAATGGAGATATTAATGTTAATACCTAACAGCAGAGCTTAGAGAGGTGGAGCCATAATCTTCTTAGAGGTGCAAAATGACAGGGTAAGAAGCAATAGACAACAGTTACAGCACAGGATATTCTCACTTGATGCAGGAAAAAAATGTTGATGGTCAGATATTAGAAAGGGTTTCTGAGAGACATGTGGAATTTCTATCCCTGGTGATATGCAAACCTTGGCTGGGCAAGACCCTCAAAAACTTGATACAACTGGACCAGCTTTGAGCAATGGATTTATTAACCTTGGCCAGCATCAAATGCCTACCCAGCCTCCCACTCGCTCTCCTTCCTCAACAGGACAGGGGGAGAAAATATGACAATAACACTTATGGGTCCAGATAAAGATGGGGAGATAACTTACAAGTTACCATCATGGGCAAAACAAACTTGGGAAAACTAATTTATTGTCAGTTAAGATAGATTTGGGTATAGAGAAAAAAAATTAAAAAAAAATAAGACAGTTTCCCCTGAACCCTCACTCTCAGTTTTGCAGGGTCATTTTCATTTCTTCCACTCACAATATGTCCTGCAATGGGTCCATTTTGGAGCTGGTCCCTTCCAACTGAAGTTACTCTGTGATTTTGTGATCCTATGTTAATGGTAGGAAAATGGAAAGATGAAAGAAAGATAATTACACACACAGCAATAACACCTTTATGGTACAGGTGGGTGTAAGGGAACATGGAAAAGGAGGAGGGAAAATAAAAAGGATCAGCTACTCCTCAAACTTGTGTCAGTATATATGGGAATTCCACAGTAATCTTTATCATGAAAAAACTATGGGAGTTCCTTTGTGCACCTTTGTTTGCACATAATATGTGCAAATAATATGTTTTTAAGAACAAACCACATACTTTGGAATATTCAGAATTGTGATATATTAATATTTTTACATGGCAATGTTGATGACTTTTAAAGAAATCTTTGCAAACTTGAAAGGATGGTTTGCAAAACTGATTAACACATTGAACAAATAAATATAGAGCTCTGTTTCATCGTGAAATGAGAATTCCATGTGGAAAAAGTATGTATTTATAGATATAAAGACATTATCCTTAAAATAATCAGTGACTTCTCAATGAATTCTCAACATTTTAGTGCACAGGACACTGTAGCAGCACAATGTAAATCTTTTCATAAACAGAAGTATAGCAGCAAAAAAAATAAAAAAGCCATAAGTGTCATTGCAGAATAACTTGGTTTTTGAAATGCCAGTATTGTCTCTTGATCTTTGTAAAAAATATATGCAATCAATCTAAAGTTTAAGTATCTATTTCCAGATTGCACAGAAAGTATGGTTTTCATAAAATAGCTAATAACGGTGTTCTTCCTTAGCTTAGCTCCAGTCACTACTGTGATTCTCAATTTCAAACTGCCCTCCAGGGAAATACCCACAAACTTGTCATCTGGGCTAGGAGCGTAGTCATCACTACTGAGAACCATTTATCATGCTTGTCACTCAGCTCTTGAAAAGATACACATCCACATATTATATGTCACATATATTCCACCTGCTGTAAACAATCACCTCACACTTTCAGTCTGCACAGAAGAAGATGACTATTTGCAGTGCTTCTTCTTGTGATTTAAATTGAAATAATGTCCAAACAACCTACGAAGTGCTTAGCTTTTGAAACTAATTTAAATGTATTCTGTGTAACAGTGAAATTTACTGTTATAATCTATTTATTACAAAATATCATAAACTAAGAAAGTTTTCTAATGTACTTTTATTTTTTTGAGGCTATGTGCACACAGGAATGTAGAAAGCAGTTTTAAAAATACAATACCATTGTTAAAGGAATTCCATGTTTTTTGCTGAATACAGGAGCCCACTATCATTTGTCTAATCTGTTGAATGTATTAATATGTTAATGGATTGGATTTATCAATGTTTTATTTGAAAAAGCAACTATTTAAATACAGGCTGGTACAGTTGCAATATATAGGTGTCTCATGAGATTAGTTTTTTAAAAATAAAGAAAACCACCACACTCTGTATGGGAAATGGACATCAAAGGTTACTCTGTTTCTAACACAGTGTCTCTAGTACTCCATTCACACCGGGGGAAATGATGAAGATTTTATTACAGTCGTTCAAAGAATACAGACTGTAGCATTGACTCTTGATAGAGAACAATTTATTTGCCTACAAATTGTTCCATCTATCCAGAAGAGATACATGATAATTTCTTCTACATTTACTTACTTGTACATACAATATCCTCATCACCTGGACTGGTTTGGTTGCATACCATGACTTTATGTTGTTTATGAAAGCAGATTTCTGTCCTTCCTTCTTTTTTTCCTGGAAACAAAGGCACAGGGCAGTATGGTGCATTTATTGATCTGGCTTTAATATGGAGCTGGGGTGAAACTAGAATATTTGTTATAAGACATTTATTTTACCACTGAACATGAAACTTTACAAAACTACTCTTCTTGTCCCCATTTCTCTCTTCCTTCTCATTATTTTCATGCTTTTTGGGTTACATAAGTGTACAGATATACCATACCACACCAACAGATATACCACCATGCCTTAGCTTCCACTTCTCTCTTCTGCATACCATCACTTGTTCTGTTGTTTAGTCCAATCCCACCAGATACAAAGTTACATTTCATGAACCTTCAAAAAATATACAGTAGGTTTTTGCACAGAGACAGCTGTCTGTTCATTTAACTTAAACTAAGTCCATCAGAAACTGCGAAAAACTCTAAGCCAGTTATGACTGCAAAGCAGCAGGAGGTGGTTAAAATATTCTGCTACAAATTTGGAGTAATTATTGCTCCTAATAGATGTTATTAAACTAGCAGATGGAGAGTAGAGTTTCATCATTTCTTAGCTTTCAACATTTTTTGCCCATTCTTGGATGCTTATTTTCCTCTTCACTATACTGATCATTAAACTTCATATCATTTATAGTGTTTGTAGTATTAAGACCTGTGTTTTCATCTTTTGTCCAGCAACTGTCAGTGCATTTCATTTCTAAGACTGTAGGGATTTATTTTAACAGATTAATAAGACTACTTAGGATGTTGTATATTCAGTGCATGAAGTAGATATAATCCTCTCTACAGAATATGATGTAATTCCAGAATGATGCGTATTAGAAAATCACAGAAGAACCAGTATTTTAAGATAAACATGAGTAAGAAATGACTGACTTAATCTTAGAGCTTCATTTTTTTCAGACCTCTAGCAAACACATCCAAAACCAATGACATTGGCATTCCATAACTTTGAAACAAGGGCTTTATTCCATATATACATAGCATACCTTGAGGACCTGAGGTAACCTATATGTTTATAATACTTTATTAAAAAAAATGTTTCAGTGACTGACTGTATTTGTAGTGCAAAGAAAATGCTTGAATATAATATTTCTGCTAATAAAATAAAGAAAAACTTTCCCATTTACTTCTGAAGAAGTGTAATCTAGAGAAGGTATTGTAAATACTAACATTAATTAATATGAATGTTCAAATACTTAACAGGAATGCCTTTTTAGGATGTAATTAGACAACTCTTGTAATGGGTTTTATGCTTCAATTGTTAAAGCAATCCTTTTTGACTCCTACTGGAACTGAATAGCACCCTGGCTTGTATTGGAAATAGTGCGACCAGCAGGACTACAGAAGTGATTGTACCCCTGTACTCAGCACTGGTAAGACCACACCTCAAATACTGTGTTCAGTTTTGGGCCCCTCACCACAACAAAGACATTGAGGTACTGGAGCTTGTCCAAAGGACAATGAGGCCGGTGAAGGATGTAGAGAGCAAATCTTACGAGGAGCAGCTGAGGGAACTGGGTTTATTTAGCCTGGAGTAAAGGAGCCTGAGAAGAGACCTTATGACTCTCTCCAACCACCTCAAAGGAGGCTGTAGCAAGGGGGGCGTCAGTCTCTTCTCCCAAGCAACAAGTGATAGGGCAAAAGTTAATGGCCTCAAGTTGCACCAGGAGAGATTTAGGTGGGATATTAGGAAAAAATTCTTCACCTAAAGGGTTGTCAAGCATTGGAATGGGATGCCCAGGGAAGTGGTTGAGTTCCCATCCCTGGAGGCATTTAAAAGATGTGTAGATGTGGTGCTTGGGGACATGATTAAGTATCTGACTTGGTAGTGTTAGGTTAATTGGACTTGATGTTCTTAAGGGTCTTTTCCAACCTAAACGATTCTATGATTTTATGATTCTGTGATTCTATGATTCTAAAACACAAATGTCTTCTGTGGGATTTTTACTTCTCCTGAAACATCTGATAACAGATCACTGTCAGAAGCAGGACAAGCTGCATCGTGTATTCAAGCTATTAAATCAGTTCTACTTTCCACGTTTTGTAGGATGGTATGTGTTAGTGTTTTCATAGCACTTTCCAATAAAAGATCTTGAAACATATTCAAATGTTAATGCATGATTATTCAGAACAACTCAGAAGAGAGAGATTTAAATACTGAAAAAATGAACAAAGATTACATGATCCCAAACTGAAAATGAAAGAGTTTCTACTTAATTCTAGTGCAAATGTTTACCTTCAAATAAGAATTCAGTCCTAAAATAAGAAACTGAATTGAACTACAAGACATCTATTCACTGACTTCATCATCAGTGTGACCATCATCTAAACTAATTTTATTTTGTACTCTTAATTCTATCTACATTCCCATATTGTTATGAGGTCAGTAGTGCTAAAAGTCAATCAATCCTTTTTTTCTTTTAATTGACATTTGGACATCATGTAAATCAAAACTGTCTTTTCTGATGCAGACCTGCTGGTTTTATTTTGCATAAACCACAGAGAGTCTTAAATAGAACACATGCACCACACACACACACACACAAACTCATTTCCTCACTCCCTATCATCCTCTGTCTCTCCACACTGCAGAAAAAAAGGAGGGTCACATTTCATGTCTCCTTGAATGAGTTAACTACAGTTTTTTCCTGTCTCACTTTGAGCATTTAACTGTCGTAAGGGCAGAGCAAGGGCTATTTCATACATTTTGAAATAATACGTTGTCTCTTTGGAGATAGCACTGTCATTTGTTTTCATTTCACCAGTATGTCGCTCTTCAGATTGAAATATATATTAAAGGGAAAGTCCACTTTCTGAGAAATGTAACTAAAGGGATGAGTTTTCTTAAACCACATTTTATCTGAAACACAATGTTTTACTACAAATAGTATGATGGATTATAAAATATATTTTGAGATTCAATATGTTTTGTTGATTATGTGATTGTAATTCTAGAGGAGAACACAGGAGACAAGTTGTCTCCTTGTCAAAATTCCAGCTTCATTATACAAGAATGTCTATACTTTATGCACTTTTCTCAGAAATTTGAAATATTTTGTATAAATATATAAAAGTACATTTTTCCTTATATTTATTCTTATGTTACATGTTATTGAAAACTTTCTTTCCCTGCAAAAGCAGGGGGAAGAAGAATCAAATATGCTTTTGGCTTTGTAGATCTCAATGGTCAAGAATATAAAAAGGTTTGGATACAACTTAGTATCTACCTGTACATTTGAAGGCTATTGCTAAAATACAATTCATTCTACAGTTTCAATGTCCACATGTGTGTTGATGTCCTTCTATGTATTTACAAGTTCTCATTATCAAACTCCAGAGATTCCAACAAAGAAAAAATAGAGTCCAGAAATAATCTCAAGGCCATGTTTAGAATTAAAAAGAATAGTTTATATTATCTTCACAGGATGAAAACTGGAGACATGCATGTCTGTATTGTCATTTTATTCCTTCCTTGTTGCCAATCTGTGGGACAGTGACAGACATAAGGCTGTATTATCTCTTAACAGAGAGTTACACTTACAAAGCAATCTTTACAAAAGTTGACATCAGCTGTGAATCCACATTTGCCCATTTCTTCATACTATTTTGGGGTATCCCAGAATCACAGAATGGTTGAGGCGGGAAGGGATGTCTGAAGGTCATCTTCTCCAAATCCCCTACAGGGTGACCTGTAGGGCCACCTAGGGCCAGTTGCCCAGGAAAAGGACCAAGTGGCTTCTGAAAACCTCCAAAGAGGGAGACTCCACAACCTGTCTGGAGAAAAGAAGGCAGATGTCTTGACATTGCTTGTCAAAATTAGTTTGGGTGATATCTTGGTGAAAAGTTTAAAAAAATTGTATTACCTTTTGTTTTTTACATAGTTCACCAGTTGTTTGGTGGCTTAGATAACCTAGTTCAGCACTGACACCTTTAACTTCCTTTAAGTAGATACAATATCATCTCTGCTCTCATCTTGGTGAAAAAGAATGAAAAGAGTAAAATCTGCAGTTTCACTGCACTTCTCTCTTCCTCCTCTATGTACTTAGCACTATCACAGGACTTGCTTATATCACATGTAGTAGTCACAGTGGGAAAAAATCCTTTTCCCCATGTTTATTGTATAGAGCTAAACGTTAATCAGTTTATGTCCCTAGATTGCCAAGAATTCTCCAAATTTTTGAGATACTTGAGGCTTAGAATTTATGCCCCAGTTTGAATTTTCACAATGAACTCAGAGAAGTTTTTTAACTCAGTGACATGCATTTTTAAAAAGTTCTAAATAAGTAATGCACATTTTAAAAAGATGGTGTGGGGGAGCCAAAATAAAAAAGAATACTCACACAGTCTGGCAGCCTCAGGAAATGCAAAACAAATGACAAAGCCCCACATCTGTTTCACACTGCAGTGCAGAGCTATTTCAGGGACAGTGTGCCAGTCCTCCAGTAAGCAGTAGTTGTAAACAAATGTCGTGGTTTAACCCGGCTGGCAACTAAGCACCACGCAGCTGCTCGTTCACTCCCCCCCTCCCTCAGTGGGATGGGGGAGAGAATCAGGAAGAAAATAAAAGGTTAGAGCCGAGGGCTGAGATAAAGACAGTTTAATAAGAGAAAATAATAATAATAACAATAATGAGAATGATAACAGAATATACAGAATATACAAAACGAATGATGCACAATGCAATTGCTCACCACCCGCCAACCGATGCCCAGC
>NW_009258545.1:97896-99808 GCF_000687185.1 Egretta garzetta
CACCACCCGCCAACCGATGCCCAGCCCGTCCCGAGCCGCGATCACTCCCCGAACCGTGATCAGTCCCCGAGCAGCAATCACTATCCCCGAGCAGTGATAACTCTCCCCGCAACCAATCGACTGACTAACCCCCTCCGAGCATGACGTTATATGGTATGGAATAGCTCTTTGGTCAGTTTGGGTTAGCTGTGCTAGCTGTGCTGTACTCCCAGCTTGTTATGCACCTGGACGAGCAGGAGAGGCTCAAGAAGTCCTTGAGTAGCCTGAGCACTATTTGGCAACAACTAAAACCATCAGTGTGTTATCAACATTCTTCTGGTACTAAATCCAAAACACAGCACTATGCTAGTTACTATGAAGAAAATTAACTC
Source organism: Egretta garzetta (assembly GCF_000687185.1). NCBI lineage: Eukaryota > Metazoa > Chordata > Aves > Pelecaniformes > Ardeidae > Egretta > Egretta garzetta. The sequence continues at coordinate 98,268 of NW_009258545.1, forward strand.
TATCCCAGCCGAAACCATGACAACAAAGTTCAACAAAATAATAGAAAACCTTCAGTTTTGAATATTTGACTATATAATGACTATGTATGAGGTTTATCTAGTGTGTGTTGTTCATGTATGGCTTTCTGAGGTATTTTACTTTTTTACCTGACTGTATTATATAATATATTTTAGGGCAATAGTCTGGTTTTAAACTCTTGTTCTCCTGAATATCTAATTTCAATGTGGAGAAATACCAACAGAGAAAGAACTTGAGTTCTCTTGACTCTAGGATTTTTTAATTCTTTGTGCAAAACAAAATAACTTAATAAGCAGAATGCTCTAGTCAGAAGAATTGTGCTATGGATGTGAACTATGTTGAGAGAAAATTGGAATTCTGTGTCCTGGGTGAATAAGCTAACCACAACATGTTAATTAAATAAGCTGGATTGTTCCTTTTTTAGCATGTGATTTTGTATAGGGTCTGCTTTTCAAGATGTGGTCTAACTAATGATGACCTGATCAAGCTTCAGGACCACACACAGGTGAAGAAATGTATTGTTGATCTCACTGTAGTTGTAGATATGAACAGAAACTGAACTTCTGCTTTGTAGGCATGAATAAAATAACTCTGAACATGCCTAAAAATAAATAAATAAATATTTTAAACCCTGAAGAACTCCAGTGCTGAAAACATAAGAGTTAATAAATTTTAGCTGCTTTCAAAACTAAACTGAACTTCCTAGAATAATAATTTTGTTTGTAGACTGTAGAGGAGTTTCTTGAACAACAAGGCCATAAAATACTATGGGATCTCATGGACAATCCCAGCTTTGACAAAGACAATGTGTCCTTGGGGCCCTGAAAGGAGGAATTTGCACGTGTTGTAAACAAGAACAAAGGAACTTGATAAGACTAACCAGGATGTGCTCTAATCGCAAAGCTTGCAGACTAACCAGGATGTGCTCTAATCGTAAGGCTTGCATTTGATAGCGCGTGTGTTTGTGTGTTAAACCAATTAGCATGTATCTAGAGGCGGTGGACAATGTTGTTAAACCAATGAAAGCGTTGTTTATGTCGCGTGGACCCCATCCCTCAGTATAAATATGTCTATAACTCTGAATAAAGAAGGAAGCATTCACCCTACTCCTATGGAGACTGTGTCTGTATTCTGGGTTCCCCTAAGCAACTTTTCAAGCAACATTTGGCGCCCAAACAGGGACCTAGCGGCAAGATGCTGAGCGGATAGACGCTGGTTGCAGAAACGGTTGGACGCTGGTGCAGAGAGACGCAGACGGCGTTGATGCACATCGGCTCCTAGATTTTCCACGGGAAGCGAGAGCCAGAGGGGAGCAGGCATGGACGTACTCGAGTCTCAGAGACCGAAGGTAGGAAAACTGATTATTTTCCCCACGCCGAGCTGTGAGCATGGAATCAGAATTTGCCGCAGCAATTAAACTGCTGCTCAGTATCCTCTCAAAGAGAGGGGAGGCGGTAGCAGAAAAGACTTTGACTAAGTTAGTCGACTGGGCATGCGCTCATGGATACCTCCGATTGCCAGC
>NW_009258545.1:100083-102231 GCF_000687185.1 Egretta garzetta
CCCGCCCCCCCCGCCCCCCGAGGAAGAAAAACCCTGCGCAACCGAGTCTGCGATCAGGGAACCCAGCTGCCGCCCTCATATGGCCGGAGAAGAACGTACTTTCCCACCACTGCCACCACCAGAGGTAGTGCCCCTCCCGGAGGATGATGAAGATTTGTTGACTTGCTCAGATCTGGAAGCAGAAAGAGTAGAGAGGGCAAAATTAATGCAGTGTATGCCTCAAATGAGGTTACGACGGGAGGCACTAGCGCCCTGGGCGTCCCACATAATTCAGTCCGGCGACTCCTTGCCGAGACCTGTAGTCCGGACCCACCAATGCCAACCGCCGCCAATACAACCACTCGGTGGTCAGGAATTATTAGAGATGCAATCCTAGAAGGTGATTGGCACCCTGTTAGTACCATGGCCTGTCCAGTAATCATGGGGCCTACTGGTCCGCAATATGAACAGCATGATTGGAAAATCTTGCAGCAGGCGATAAAGACTGTAAAAGAGAATGGTACTAAGTCCGAGCAAGCCCGTGCTGTGCTTGACTGGATTTATACCGCCGATGCAAATTCCTCATTTGATTGCCAGAATCTAGCTCGAATGATGTTAACCCCCGCGCAGTATATTATCTGGGCACGGGAGTGGGAGCGATTAGCACAAATTAAAACGATGCAGCCTCGAGACCCTGCAGATCTGCTGAATGGGGTAACCGTAGAAATGATAATTGGGCAAGGTCGGTTCGCAGATATAACTTGGCAATTGCGCTATCCGCTCCCACTGTTTCAGTTGTCTGCCAGTTTGGCTCGGCAAGCATTAAACGCTATCCCTGACACCACCCCTGCTCCAGCTTTTACCTCAATCAGACAAGGGCTGATGGAAAATTTCAGCCATTTTATCGATAGACTATCAAGTGCATTAATGGCCCATTCAGGAATGACTGAAGAGGCCAAGCAAACAATGTTTAAAATGCTTGCTTTTGAGAATGCTAATGCTAAGACTAAAACCATTCTGGCAACCCGAACAAAAAATGCTGATGTAGGAGACATGTTAGAACTTGCGATGCAAGCTGAGCAGGGACTGCAGGGAAAACTAATGGCAAACGCCGTATCTGCAGCAATAAAGCCCACCACTGCATTGCTTGCCGCTGCCATCCAAAAGTTGCAAAATCCACAGAGAAAAGCCAACCCGAGTGTCCCTCCTGGTATCTGTTTTAAATATGGCGTTCGAGGACATCATAGAAAGACCTGCACTTCCACCGTGTGGTGTGACCATTGCCAAAAGGAAAGCCATGCTACCACCGTGTGTAGGCAGCAAAAAACCGGAATGAACAGCGCGAACGGACCCCGCACTCAGACGAAAATAGCCGATCCAACACTCTCCAACAACTACCCCCATCGGCCACAAGAGGGAGCTTGGAAATCGATCTGGCAGCAGCAGTAAATGTTACATTCAAGGATACTTCAGTTCAACGTATTCCCACTGGAGTAACGGGACCCATTTATAATACAGATAGTGGACTTGGTGCCCTCCTAATAGGACGATCCTCTACAGGCACTGCTGGACTCATTGTATTGCCAGGCATCACTGACGCAGACTATACAGGGGAAATCCAAATTGCCGCTTACACCATATGCTCCCCAGTGACTATAAAAAAAGGGACACGAGTAGCTCAACTAGTAGTATACATGAAAATAGCGTATCAAAAAGACGTGTTCTCAGATTCACCACTGAGGGGAGATCAAGGCTTTGGTTCTACTGGAGATACTGTAGTGAGATTAGTACAACAACTGAAACATCGTCCCATGGTTACAGTGCAACTGCGCTGTCGACAACAGAAATATGAACTCCAATTTATGATGGACACTGGAGCAGATGTTACTATCATCAACCTCCACAAACGGCCTCAGACGTGGCCCTTAACTCCATCCGTTGACACAGTACAAGGGGTTGGTGGTGGTCAACACCCTTTGCAAATTCAAGAACTAGTACAATTTTGTCTGCCAGAAGGACAAACTGGGTCATTACGACCGTTCATTATGCCGTTGCCAGGCGACTTATACGGACTACTAGGTCGAGATGTGTTAGCACAAATGGGGGCCACCGTAACCGTGCCTACTCAGGATTTTGTTTAGTGGCCAATGCCCCCGAGCCGCCCACCCC
>NW_009258545.1:104194-115108 GCF_000687185.1 Egretta garzetta
ATTTGCCTCCTTGTTTCTCCCAGGAGCAACTGCAAGTAGAGCCATGACTACCCTAAAGCAGTTAGCATGCTGGACCAAAGAGGAATTGAATATCACTAGTCAAGTGTTAGATGAACTATCGCAAGATGTACTTAGTGTTAATCATGCCGTGCTTCAAAATTGAGCCGCTATTGATTTTTTGCTACTTGCACAAGGGCACGGGTGTGAAGATTTTGAAGGGATGTGTTGTATGAATTTGTCTGATCATTCGGAGTCTATCCATAAAAAACTTGCAGGGTTAAAAGACAAATTGCATAACTTAAAGGAAGTAGATGACCCCATTGGAGATTGGCTCCGCCAGTTTGGAATTTCAGGATGGTTGCGCGTATTATTAGAAAAAGGCCTTACCTTGATAATTATAATAAGGTGTTTGTTATTAGGATGTTTACTATCATGTGCTAAGAAGGTAATGTCAAAAGTGCTAGAACAGGCCTGGATTGTCCAAAAAGAAAAAGGGGGAATTGTAGAGGAGTTTCTTGAACAAAAAGGCCATAAAATACTATGGGATCTCACGGACAATCCCGGCTTTGACAAGGACAATGTGTTTGCACGTGTTGTAAACAAGAACAAAGGAACTTGATAAGACTAACCAGGATGTGCTCTAATTGCAAAGCTTGCAGACTAACCAGGATGTGCTCTAATCGCAAGGCTTGCATATGATAGCGTGTGTGTTTGTGTGGTAAACCAATTAGCATGTATCTAGAGGCGGTGGACAATGTTGTTAAACCAATGAAAGCGTTATGTCGCGTGGACCCCATCCCTCAGTATAAATATGTCTATAACTCTGAATAAAGAAGGAAGCATTCACCCTACTCCTATGGAGACCGTGTCTGCATTCTGGGCTCCCCTAAGCAACTTTTAAGCAACAGTAGACACTGATAGTGAGAGCTGGTCAGCTCTTGAGTACCCTAATACTTTTGTTGAACTATGTTGTAGGGACGGATATTTTTTAATAGCTCAGGCCAACTTCTTTTCCCTTATCTTATTATAATTCAAGCATAACTGGAATGCTATTTCCACTACTCTAAGAATGATATGGCTATCTCCAGACATGCAATTGCTTCTCTTATTTGCATAGTAGTTTAATAGAAACATATTTCTAAATCAGGTTGCTGTCTGTTCTCAGAAACTAAAAGTACTTGGGTCTTGTCATTGTGCTAATTAAATCATTGTCACAAAAAGTTTATATGATTTAGAAAATCAAGTTCTGTTTAGTTTTGTTTTTCTTAAGACAGGGAAATAACTGCTAAGTACAAGAGACAACTTAAGGAAAGTTTGCTTTTGCACATCGTGTTGCCTGCATCTTGACAAAACCTTCACTAAGACAGATAGCTCTGATGTGTTCAAACAAGTCAGATATTGTTATCTCAGAAAAAAAAAGCAAAGGAAACTTTTTTTCAGGGGGGTGGGGTGGAAGGAGGTAGCTATTTCAATAAGGAAAGATTTTAAAACTAGACTTCTATTTATATTCTACAAGCTCTGCAGGAATGTCTGCGTACTCAGTATTGATTACTCTGAGGTTGGCTTGTGAAGAATTTGCCCTATCATGTGTCCTTGGGACAGTAATGCAGAAATCCATTTGCCCTGTGCTTAACCTTTCATACAGCTTCTGATTTAGGTTATTGCATGTATGGGGCTTGGGAAACATGTGTATCCCCATGGGAATAATGGAAAGCAAAGAAAAACAGGTACTACAACAAGCTTACAAAAGCAATGTATACTTAAGTAACAGTGTGGTGGTCCTGCAGCAACTTGTTATGTTTCATTTAATTCTTGGATTTGGAACTAGACAGGCTTCCAACAGACTCAGAGCTGCAGCAGCAGCACTAAGACAAACCTCACCACGGGGGAAAGGGTGTACCCCCAACAGGCTGGCAAAGGAACTGGCCACATTTGGGATGCTGAAAACCAAGACACTGCTGGGAAGTATTTGACAGCACGAGAGGATAGCAAATAAAAAAGTGCCAAGGCTAAAATGAATCTAAATAAATATTCTGCCTTTGATATCTATTCAGTTTTCATCATTTTCTGGGAGCAAAATGGTTTTAATACCTGGATCTAACACACATACCTTTGACTACAGTTGAGCTTATGTATTTACAAGTTTTTAAAAACCTCAGTCTTACAAACTTATAATGCAAAATCATTTATGTTTACTAACACTATTTGATGTTGTCAGCACAATATTAAGAGTAGTTGAGTAGGATAATAATTGCTACATAATATGAAGGAGTGTAATATATTTATACGTACATATATATGCATGTGCATATATGTATGTACATATGTATGTGCATGTATATATATGTGCAGGTTTTACCATGTGTCTATCTATTTTTAATGCAAGAGAAATAGAATGGGAGATTTCTGTTCTAAAATGTACATTTCAATATAACCAAAATACTTGAAAGGTGTTTTGATCCTCCAAGGGGATTGTCCATAGCATTTCTTGGGAAACTTTCAAGATTTAATTATGTTGTTCTATGATCTTTTAGGCAACTAATAGAAGAAAGAAAACAAAAACTGAGGAAGACTAACTGGATGAAAAAAAGGGGAATAAAACCACACTTCAGGCTATCAACTTTTGACATTCTAGTAGCAACCTACCTTGAGTCTACAAAACACCTTATCTGTGGCTCATTTGCAGTTTTAATCATTCACTTGTAATTCTTCCACATGCTACTATTGCTATCATGAGCCAACCACGTTGTGAGAAATAAACATCAACTTTTTCCCTGCCTTTGTAAGATTTACATCATGGTCATGCATCCCAGAGCAGCTGTGTCTTTCTCTTATCTGTTCAAAGGCCTTTTGAGTCTATATCCTTTGTCCAGTTTATGGGAGTGAAATACCCTCAAATCTGTTTCTGTATAAGAATAGCATGTAGCCATATAACAGACTTTAATGCATTTCTGTCAGTTCACAGTCAGAGAGCAATTTTATTACTGGTAAAGAGGCTTGATCCCCAAAAGTGAGCTTTATGCATTATGAGACCTTTCAATATTCTCATAGACACAGAGAAATAACATGATGTTCATGAAGAGGAGATGGAAATGGAATCTATTTATGTACTTTTTTCAATGGCTGAACAATTTTTCAAGCACAACAGATGGTGGATGTAGCAAAAATCTGGAGTCAGAGGAGGGGATTAATTTCACCTAACTTTGCATGCTGTACTATGTTATTATCTACACCTGAGGTGACTATTATAAACTCCTTTTTAATTAATTGCAGAATAATTATACTTTTGGAGTAACATTTATCTGACCTGTTTAAATTTTCACTTCAAGACAAGAAAAAGTGCATACTGAAATGACATTTTTCTCTCTATTGATTCTGAAGGTGACCAGTCCTGATGTATACCTCTACACCACAAATGTTTATTTTACCTGCTCAAGCCTTATTCTGAGTAACTAGGAATCATGTTTTTATTTTGAAGAAAATAAATTGGGCCCTGAATAGTTTTCCAGTTGTGAAGTATCTTCCTTCACCTGGTGATAGAGCATGAAAGAGAAAGTTTCCCACAACATATATCGTTCTCAGTCTTCATAAAATGGAAAGAGTTTTTGCTGCCATGGAGGTGGACAAGCAAATGCTTAAGCTTCGATCTTTCCACAAATTTCTTTTAACAATGTCAGAAGGTTTTCTTCACTTCCCAACTTCTATATTTGATAAAGTGAATGCAGAAAGGGATGATATATTACTAAATAATTCTAATAATTCCATTGTTTTCAGCTTTGAAAATATGGAATTGAAAATATACCTATGGACCTCTCCTGTTAACAAATACGGCAACTGTACAGAAAACTTCTGACTGCGTTCTTAAAATCTTTTAAATACTGTATTTAAACTTTTTATTTCTTTATACATGCGATGATATTAAAATGTCCCTTATTATGTTATAGAAAGCTTTCATGGGACAAGCAACAAATGTAGTAGAACATCCTTAGGAATGATTTTTTATACTTGTTTTGGATATCTTGTTAGTGATTTCAAATACAAAAAGTGAGTAGCTCTGAATGTATTCAGTATATATAGATTTTAGATTTTATAAGAAAAATTTCTCTGTAGTTCTTTGGACTGGTGAAGAATGAGCATTAAATGCTATTGATATTAACTGGGTCCATTTAAAAGCCTTTTTTAACTTATATAGATGATTAGATAAAAGATGTTATTCTCTTACACATTCAGCACTCATCTAATTTTTGCTCCCATCAAAGTCAGCCATGAAATATTCCATGGCATTGGTTGGAGTAAAACCAGGCAAGTGCAGAGCCCAATGTGATAGACAGAGAGTTATCTCTGGAACTTTTGTTTGAAGTAAAGCAGGAAGCCTACCTCGTTGCAAGGAACAAGGACTAGGCATTCTCTTGACAGTAACCAGTTTGCAGTGTGAATATTTTGTCTTGCCATTTGATGTCACCACCTTTAAAGTTCATCCAGGAAGATGATTAGAAGACTTTATTCTGTTAGCATTAAGTATAATTAATTCAAGGGGAGTTAAACTGCTGGGGAGGTACTTAATCACTTCTGAATCATGAATTATTCAAAATAATCTCACTTTTAGATAAGGATTGTATACTTAAAAGGTAATTTAAGCCATGCTCTTTTATGAATTGCTGAATGCCTGGTGAGATGGGATGCTTAAAGTCCCCTGATTCCCTTTACCTGAAATGTTGAAAGAGAACTCTTGTCTCCTTTCTTAAGCCTTCATACAAACATCTAAGCTGAAAGTAGTGAGATGTTTATTTTTCTACAGAGTTCACAGAATAAACCTTCTCACAGGAGAAATCTTCATCTGTATGGTTTTAGAAAGACTGAATTCGTCAGTTAAACACTAGCACATAGTGGAATGTGACATGCACAAAAAAATAGTTAAACAAATAGCAACCTGAATTTAGCCCCCCCAAATTACCCCCTGAGCTTAATTACAAGTAAATAATTATAAACCACTTTGAAGTTAAATACTTACTGTCATTAACTCTACCTTTGAGAGCTTCTACATTTATCTATGCTGTGTACAATTCCTTTTAAAATGCATAACTAAATGTATACAAATACAAAATATTGACCCATCTTCAACTGGAAAACTATAGCAGTTTCCAGTTTAGCCTAGGGGCAGATAAGTCTGACTTTCAAATTCAAAAAACCCATGTGATTACAGCTTTATTTTTTTTTTTTTTCTTTAGTGGTTTAGGTAGAAACAAGAAAAAAAAAAGCAGTCATTGTTAGCCACATTTAGGATGATCATACCACAGTAGCAGTACATGAGTGAAACAATACAGTAACAGAAAGAAGCAGTAGGGCAATAAAGGAAATTCATAACAGTACATATTTACCCTTTTCTAAGTCTATGAAAACAAAATAATCATGTTAAATGGTGTTGTAGTTGAAGACTACAGATGCATGTTTCAGTTCAGAAGGAATAGAAAGGTACTTCAAACAGCCTGAAATATTCTCTATAATTGGCATCTTTCCTTATCAATTCAGAAGTTATTAGATGCCTTCAGTAAGTAGGAAAAGGTATCTCTGTCCAAAGGTTAGTTTAATTTTTTTTTATTTTTATCTTTTTGTTTTCTTTCTAATTTTTTAGATAGAAATTGAAACCAATGCATTTTATAAACAATTTTTTATTCCTATTCTGTTCCACATTTCTTGCCTATGTGAATATTAATAATTAACGAAAAAAGAGAGGAAAGCATCTGTATGAGATCTGGTATGTCTTGAAAAAAACTATTTCTTAATAATCATGTTCTTTTATGTTCTTGAAAGCAGAACTCTTCTCATAATCCATATTCCTATGTGTATATCTCTACATGTAAAGTTGCTCAACAGTTTGGACTGATTTCTTTTTTCTTTGCTTTTAAAGGATATTTTTCAAAATCAATTTTGTTTCCATAAAATATGTCTACCTGAACCAAGTCAAGAAAAATAAAAAACTCTGAAAACCTTTAGGCTTCCATAACCCATTTGCTGAATAAACATTAAACATATATTTAACTGTAGCCATATGAATCTTAAAGTATATACATACTGCAGTCTTGAGGAAGGAATTTCACACATATGCACACATAAACACACGTGCGCGCGCACACATCTATATCTATATATTTATTACACATTAAATGAAGAAAAAAGTGACAAAACAGATTTTCATCGTGCCTGAAAGAAAAATCTGTGTGACTGACAGAACAGGATACATATTCCGCTGTTCAGTTTAGTTCAATAAAAATCTGAATTTGTAGGATAAAGGTTTTGCTATTTGAGTGTCTAGCATATCTTAAAACATATTTCTACTGCTAACATTCTCTGTTCTGCATATCAGGATTGAATTCTGAGGTTTAAAAAAGAAGCATAAAGATAGTTTTGATCTCAGTCTAGATTTTCACATTGGTCTGCTTTTATTTTATTTAGTTTGACTTAAGTCTCATATTGATCCTCTGCTTTCCTAAGTGATTTGACTGTGACAAACACTGTATAAATATTTTGCCTCAGAAATAATATTGCAGTATTGTTTTTAATAATGTAAAAACTCTCTGTGAGGAAAAACAAATAGTGGAGAGGAATCCAGTGGCATCAATATTTATCAATGAAAATTCATAAAATAGTCATACAAGAACAAGAACAGAGCATACACTCCCAGAATTACCAGCAGGAGAGTTTTATCTACCATCAGAAATGGTGGTTTAGGAACTGACTTGTTTCTATTGCATAATGTCTTTCCATAGCTGCACTCAAATACTCAAGAAAGTGTGCTCAGAATGTGTATTTGGTTTAGTTGAGACAGAGTTAATTTTTTTCATACTAGTTCCTATGTTGTTATGTTTTGGATTTGTGACAAAAACAGTGTTATTAACACACCAATGGTTTTGCTATCACTAAGCAGTGCTTACACAGTGTTAAGGCCTTTCACGCTTCTCATACTGCCCTGCCAGCGAATAGGCTGCAGATGCACAAGAAGCTGGGAGGGGACACCTGACCCCAACTGATCACAAGGACATGCCATGCCATATGATATCATGCTCAGTAATAAAAGCTGAGAAGCAAACAAGGAAGCTGGGGTGGGGGGTGGGGGGCATGTGGACTTATGGCATTTGTCTTCCCAAGTAACCATTACATGTAATGAAACCCTGATTTCCTGGAAAGAGCTAAACATCTGCCTGTCGATGGGAAGTAGTGAAGGAATTTCTGATTTTGTTTGCTTGCACACACAGTTTTTTGCTTTATCTGTTAAACTGCCTACATGTCAAACCACAAATTATCATACTTTTGCTCTTCTGATTCTCTGCCCAATCCCACTAGGGGTGGGTGAGTGAGTGGCTGTGTGGTGCTTGGTTGATGACTGGGGATAAACCATAATATCCTTTTACATTTTAAAAAATAGCATTGTTAAATATTTATTTTCCCCATCCCACTGTGGGTCAGTGAGTGAGCAGCTGTATGGGTCTGAGCTGTCTACTGGGGTTAAACCACAACAAAAGGAAACAGCCTTTAAAGATTAAAATGGTATGTGAGATCATTTAGAAGGCATAACTTACATAAAACAGAGAAATTTGATGGATTATCATATTCTCTAAGTCCAGAAACAATAACCAGTCAGCAGCATGAGTCTAATTTGTGTATCAGAAAGAGGATAATCAGTTCTAGACTTCTATTTCACCTTAATTTAGGATTATGTTCCTATGGTGGATGCAACAAAAGACAAAAGTAAATGTTCATTGGTGTCATAGAATGGAAACAAGTGCTCAAAGATAAACATGATTTGGAATGTGAACTGAAGCGTTTGGGATACTGAGGAGAACAAAAAGGAACACAGTAAGCAGTCTGCTATATATGAGATGGATGAAGAAAAAGGAAGAAAGCAGCTATTGCATTAATAACACCTATTCATTTCCATGAGAAAAAGGCAACGATCTAATCACATGTAAGGCAAATGTGTGCTGTATGTAGGTATATAAGCTGGAGAAAGTAAAACCACGCAAAAAAAACTTAGTGTGCAAAACAGCGAAGAAAGGTTTTGTATGTCTGTGAATTCCTAAGTAATTTGGAAGATTATATCAATCGCAGAATGATCTCAGCAATCATTAGACCAAAATTACCTGCTCATGATTCATCTAGAAAGATCACCTTTTCAGCAACATAGAAAGGTGAAACAGAATACTTAGTTACAAGGGTTATTTACAATAAATTTAAAGAGATCAACAGGGGGACCTTAAGATTCTTCACTGGTATATTGTAGATAGCTACTTTGAAGGCAATATGGATAAGAACCTGCTACCCCTTCCAAAAAATTGTTTGGGAAAAGATGAGGCCTAAAGTTCTGGTCCATATTTTAAGGTAACAATAGGTAGTAGAGTGTAATCTATCAGAGCTCTGAAAAAGAGGACAACACTGATGTAAATGGAGTCAAAATGTCAATATATGTCATCTTATCAAACACCTATATGACAGGATAAAATAAATTAAGTTCTGGGTACACTTTTTTGGACATGGAAAATAAGGACTGACATCATCATCTTCAAAAGGTTTGGACAAAACTTAGGCTGCCTAGTGATATGAAAAGTCTGTAACAGTTTTGTCCCAGAGAAAAAGGACAGAAGGGCAGAAGGAAGCAACGGTCGAAGGAAGGGCAGAGAGAAGGAAGGGGAGGGATGACAAGGGCAGACTGTGCAGTTATCATCAGGCGTAATAGACTAATGTGTAGAGTTTCCTAGAGGGTTTCATCACTTGAAATAATATAATTAATTGAGGACATAAAAATCCTCATATCAGGTTGCAAGATAGAGGGAAAAGAATTAGGATTGAGATTCAGCTGCCTAAACACAGACACTGTGGGAGATCCTGCCAGCTCCTGCTTCAGAAATTTACAGATTTCCAGTAACCTGGTGTCATCTCACATGCCAGTAGACACCAGTGTTTATGCAACTGAACCCCTCATATTAGGTTATTGCACACAGCTGCTCACTAGGACACCTTTTTCATTAGGCTATAAGGAAGAAAGGAGAAAGGATTTTTTATTTGCGTTTTGAGAAACTTGCAAAATTAGCTAGGTAACCAAGCAATACTGTTGATGAGATCTAGACTTGAGCTTTTAAAGGCAGTACTAACTTTAATATTGCCTTCAAACAACAAAGAACTGACATCTGAGCCATTACTCTTTCATCTTGTCCTCTAAGAAAAATACCTCCTAAAATCATTTACATTAAATTATCAATCTCTAAGCCATTCTCATGACAGAAACAGACTTTAGCAGCACATACCAGCTACTCCCAAATTTCTGTTGCCATCAAATCACAAGTCTCAGACACTGGGTGGAGTTAGATTTAATGGCTAAAAAATCCTCCTTTAACTGTCCATATTATACAGACATGACAGACTAGTGGTGAAGGTTGCTACTACTACTGGTTTTGTTTTCTTTACTATATTGACAAATTTAAGTGACTCTGCTTTTTCTTCACTATTTTCTATGATTCTGACTACTCCTGTAGACTCTAATCTAAATTCCTTACTATAAAAGCACAATGTTTGAGTACTTAAACTAGAAGATTCTTTGGCTTGTAGACAAGGTCACTTGCTAAAGTGAGTTTGTTAGCTGTTGGATTTTCTTCTTTTTGTGGAACAATGTCTTTCAAAACAAAAGACCGCTGGGTGCCACCATGAAATTTAATCATGATAGAGCCAAAAGATAAAACATTTCTACTCCTTTAATATTTACAATTGCTTACAAATTTAATACATATTTTTTATTTTTACTCTCCAGACTTCACTTTAAACCAACATATAAATTACTAGTTAAGATAATAATATTTCATTGATTTTTGCAAAGCTAAAAAAAAATAACATTCTGATTAAATATTTAATCAAACTAGGTATTCCTTAAAATGTTAAGAAGACATTGGAAACTACAGTCTTTGTCGCATTGACAATCTTTTTCCAAGAGATGTAGAATATCTAGAGTAGTGTGTAAAACCAGTACATATTTCTTTACAATGTATTTGAGAAAATGTTCCAGTTCCAGAGTTGTACAGTAGCTCCTTATGAGACTAGGCTGCAGTATAGATGTAGTACAAATGGTACTCTCCTCACACTTAAATTCTTCTTATTGCACCACTCTGTCTTCCTAACAACTCTCTTGCCCATTCTGCCAAGGTTAAGGCTAGTGGAACTCACCCAGTTTCAGAAATCTTAACAGCAGCACAAAGCTTAAACTTGCCTTCCAACAGTATGTATATATAAAAGAACAAGGTTAAAATAAATTATCATAGAATCATTTGGTTGGAAAAGACCTTTAAGATTGATTCCAACCATGCTTGTCTGTCGGAATGGGAAGTCAGAAGGATCTAAAAAAGGAATACCAATTAAACAGGTTCGAAAGAGGTCTGTCGCTGAGGTCATGGCTAAACAAAACTCTGATTGTCCTGTCTGATTCGCCCAAGTAACCCACATGTTTTCCCTATAATTGATGTTGTGGAGGGTCATTGTTATCGGGATTATTATCCCTAGAAGCAGGGTTTTGAACATTCTGGCTGTTAGCTTGGTCTTGCGAATCCAGCGTAGGCTTCACCGCTCGGCTGGGCATCCACACTGGACCGCAATCTGTGGAAACGCACATGTAACCTCGACCATTAAAAATAACAGGAACAGGCCCCTCCCAGATCCTGGTGGCTGGATCTCTGTACATCACCCTAAAATGAGGAATGGTTGTTGCACTATTGAATTTGAGGTTTTGGTGATGTATGACCACGGGTGGTTCTTCACAATCGCTCATCAAACACAGATAATTCAATGTAAAAAGTAATCGATATAATCTTTGCTGTGCATCGGTCTCTGTTCCTTTTTGTTTGTTCAGATAGTCTTTTAGGACCTGGTGGGTAC
>NW_009258545.1:118737-119601 GCF_000687185.1 Egretta garzetta
TTCTCCTTTATTGCGCAGCTAACAAAAGCATATATAGGCAGAAAACAATAACATACACACACGTCACACTGTGATTGGTAGAACACCATTATACACACACGCCTACATTGCTACTGTGACTGTGACGGATCATCTGTCCGGCGGAGGGGCTTCTCCTTCTCTTCCGGTCATAGTTCCGCCCACATCCGCTTAAGAGCAGGGACTGTCGAATGGGACTAAATCATGCCCATTCTCACTCAGCCACTCCTCCACACCTGTCCATGACTAAAGCATGTCTCTAAGCACCTTATCATCTACACGTCTTTTAAATACCTCCAGGGATGGGGACTCAACTGCTTCCCTGGGCAGCCTGTGCGTGACAGCCCTTTCAGTGGAGAATTTTTTCCTAATTTCTAATCTAAACCTCCCCTGGCGCAACTTCAGGCCATTTCCTCTTGTCCCATCACTTGTTATTGGGAAAAGAGACTGACACCAACCTTGCTGCAACCTTTTTTTAGGTAGTTGTAGTAAGCTATAAGGTCTCCCCTCAGTCTCCTCTTCTCCAGGCTAAACAACCCCAGTTCCCTCAGCCACTCCTCATAAGACTTGTGCTCCAGACCCCTCACCAGCTTTGTTGCCCTTCTCTGGACACGCTCCAGCACCTCAATGTCCTTCTTGTAGCAAGGAGCCCAAAACTGAACACGGTATTCAATGTGTGGCCTCACCAATGCCAAGTACGGGGGAAGGATAACTTCCCTGGTCCTGCTTGACACACTATTTCTGATACAAGCCAGGATGCCATTGGCCCTCTTGGCCACCTGGGCACATTGCTGGCTCATATTCAGTTGGCTGGTGACCAGCACCCCCA
Source organism: Egretta garzetta (assembly GCF_000687185.1). Classification (NCBI taxonomy): domain Eukaryota; kingdom Metazoa; phylum Chordata; class Aves; order Pelecaniformes; family Ardeidae; genus Egretta; species Egretta garzetta. Next base: position 119,585 of record NW_009258545.1, read on the forward strand.
GATCCCTCTCTGCCAAG
>NW_009258545.1:119719-129500 GCF_000687185.1 Egretta garzetta
TTATATGGTATGGAATAGCTCTTTGGTCAGTTTGGGTTAGCTGTGCTAGCTGTGCTCCCTCCCAGCTTGTTATGCACCTGGCCGAGCAGGAGAAGCTCAAAAAGTCCTTGAGTAGTCTGAGCACTACTTGGCAACAGCTGAAAACATCAGTGTGTTATCAACATTCTTCTGGTACTAAATCCAAAACACAGCACTATGCTAGCTACTGTGAAGAAAATTAACTCTATCCCAGCCAAAACCAGGACAGGTACCCTCAATCCCTTTGTCCAGATCATTCATAGAATCATAGAATCATAGAATCACTTTGCTTGGAAAAGACCTTTAAGATCATCGAGTCCAACCTTTAACCTAACCCTGCCATCCCACCACTAAACCATGGCCCTAAGCACCTCATCTATCCTTCTTTTAAATACCTCCAGGGATGGGGACTCAACCACCTCCCTGGGCAGCCCATTCCAGAGCCTAACAACCCTTTCAGTCAAGAAGTTTTTCCTAATGTCTAGCCTAAACCTGCCCTGGCACAGCTTCAAACCATTCCCCCTCATCCTATCATCTGTTACCAGGGAGAAGAGACCGACCCCCACTTCACTACAGCCTCCTTTCAGGTAGTTGTAGAGGGCGATCAGGTCTCCCCTCAGCCTCCTCTTCTGCAGACTAAATAACCCCAGTTCCCTCAGCTGCTCCTTGTATGACTTGTGTTCCATAAGATATGAAACAGAACTGGCCCCAGTACTGAGCCCAGGGGAACACCACATGTGACCAGCCGCCAACTGGTTTTAACTCCATTCATCAAAACTCTCTGGGCCCTGACATCCAGCCAGTTTTTTGCCCAGTAAAGAGTATGCCTGTCCAGAACATGGGCAGCCGTTTCTCCATGAGAATGCTGTGGGAAACATGTCACAGGCTTTGCTAAATTGCAGGTACACCACATAGAATCATAGAATCATAGAATGTTTTGGGTTGGAAGGGACGTCTAGAGATCATCTAGTCCAACCCCCACAGCCTTTCCCTCATCCACTAAGTGGGTCACCTTGTCATAGAAGGAGATCAGGTTAGTCAAGCAGGATCTGCCTTCCATAAAGCTATGCTGACTGGGCCTAATCTTCTGGTTGTCCTGGATGTGCTGTGTGATGGCACTTAAGATGATCTGCTCTGTGACCTTCCCTGGAACTGAGGTCAGTCTGACAGGCCTGTAGTACACTGGATACTCCCTCCATCTCCTCTCATAAATGGGCATCACATTTGCCAACCTTAAGCCAAATGGAACTTCCCTAGTCATCTAAGATAGTTAATAAATGTTGGAAAGGGGCTTGATGAGCACCTCCGACAGCTCCCTCAGTACTAGAGATCATCTAGTCCAACCCCCACAGCCTTTCCCTCATCCACTAAGTGGGTCACCTTGTCATAGAAGGAGATCAGGTTAGTCAAGCAGGATCTGCCTTCCATAAAGCTATGCTGACTGGGCCTAATCTTCTGGTTGTCCTGGATGTGCTGTGTGATGGCACTTAAGATGATCTGCTCTGTGACCTTCCCTGGAACTGAGGTCAGTCTGACAGGCCTGTAGTACACTGGATAATCCCTCCCTCCCCTACCTAGAGAACAGCTGACCTTACTATTGAAGACTGAGGCAAAGAAGGCATTAAGTACCTCAGCCTTATCCTCATCCTTTGTCACTATCGTTCCCCCTGCATCCAGTAAAGGATGGAGATTCTCCTTGGTCACCTTTTGTTGTTAATATATCTGCCGAAAAATGTTTTCTTATCTTTCACAAAATTGGCCAATTTAAGTTCTAGCTGGGCTTTAGCTCTTCTTATTTTCTCTCTGAATGACCTCACAACATCCTTGTAGTCCTCCTGAGATGCCTGCCCCTTCTTCCCTTCCAAATCTCATAGACTTTCTTCTTTTTCCTGAGATCCAGTCAAAATTCTTTCTTCATCCAGGCTGATTTTCTTCCCCACTGTCTCATGTTTTGGCACATGGGGATGGCTTGTTCTTGCACCTCCAGGATTTCCTTCTTGAGGAGCATCCAAAATTCTTGTTGCCCTTCAGGACTTGCCTCCCAAGGGAATTTATCGACCTGCTTTCTGAATGGTCCAAAGTCTGCCCTCCAGAAGTGCAAGGTGGCAGTTCTGCTGACCCTGTCCTTACTTCTCCAAGAATCGAGAATTTTCTCATTTCATGGTCGCTGTGCCCCAGGTGTCCTCCAACCATCACATCACCCACAAGGCCTTCTCTGTTCACAGACAACAGGTTGGGCACCTCCCCTCATTGGCTCACTCATCAGCTGTGTCAGGAAGTTTTCCTCCACGCAATCCAGAAACCTCCTAGACTGTTTCCTTTCTGCTGTATTGTACTTTCAGCAGACATCTGATAAGTTGTAGTCCCCCACCAGAACATGGACTAGAGATTGTAATACTTCTCCCAGTTGCTTGCAGAATATTTCATCTGTCTCTTCTTACTAGTTGGGTGGTTTATAACAGACTCCCACCATGATATCTGCCTTGTTGGCCTTTCCCTTGATTTTTGCCCATAAATACTCAACCCTGTCATCACCATCATTGAGCTCAAGGCAATCAAAACACTCTCTAACATATAGGGCTAGCCCACCACCTCTCCTTCCTTGCCTGTCCTGCCTGAAGAATTTATAGCCATCCATGGCAGCACTCCAGTTATTTGAGTTGTCCCACCAAATTTCTGTGATGGCAACTGTGTCACAGTTTTCCTGCTGCGCAATGGCTTATAATTCCACCTGTTTGTTGCCCATGCTGTGAGCACAGGTATAGATGCACTTCAGTTGGGCTAATGATCCCACCACTCTTCTGAGGGGGGAAATCTTAATTCCTAAGTGACTAATCACAGTTGTTACTAACCCATCAATAGTCTTTGCATCTTTACTACTACATGGATTACTATCCGACACTTCCTCTGACGTCACAGACCAAAGGACCTTGCTGCCACACTGTCCCTCACACAGAGGCGTGTTATATTACGATATGGATTGTACTGTTATGATATGGAAACAATATAAGTCTTTGTATTCTGTCCTTAATTTATAGGTCAAATATTTCATAGTATAAATCAATGGAGGCTTTATGTTTTGCACTGGTGTGTAGATCTAACGGTGTAGCTTCAGCTTTTTGCAGATTAAATTATTCCATTCTGAGATCTATTTATTCACATCTTAATGATGCCAGTAGCCAATCTAGTCAGTTTAAAATTGTTTAGGAATCTCTACGCAACATGATAGAAATTCCAATTTACCTAACTTAAATATCAGCATGTTAAAAGCTGACCCTTTTCTAACATATATTCAAGGAAAATTACTTTTCAGTTTCAAAATGTAAAACAAAACATACTGCTGTAAATGTTACTGTACACCTGTTTTGAGAATTATATGTTTAATTCTTCCCATGTCTCAAAAAATTAATAGCAATAGAAAAGAAACACAGAACACAGACGAAGATGACCAATGCCTAAAGGATAATCTGTTTCCAGTTCCTCCTGTGGCATACAGTGAAAGGGATCTATGAATACGAGAACGTGAATAGGGAATACTTGTTCTCTGTTTTCTTAGTAAAAATATTGTAGCTAACAAAATGATACTAGTGGATGGATGGATCAAAACCAAGAAAAGGTGGTAGTGTTCTTGTAATGCATAGTTACAATGGAGACCATTGAGCCAGAATATCATTTATGACAGAACGCTACAATGGTTTAGAAAGTAACTTTCATATTAAACATAGGAGAGGACTACTATGAATATAAAATAAAGATAACCCCTAAAATAATGTTAAACAAACAAAAAACCCCCCTTATTATTACTTACCTATAATCAATATATAATAAATTTCCCTGCAATTACTCTGTTTTCTTCTCTTGAGCTGTTACTATTATCTTTACATTTTTTTACCTCTTCATCATTTTCATCATCAACACTTTCTTCACCCTCTTCAAATTCTTTCTCATTTATAAAATCCTTACTGTTTTCAGCTTCTCTGCTCAAATTCCAGTTGTATCCAAAGGATCCAAAATCAACCAATTCCAGTTCTATCCAAAGGATCCAATTAAAAGATTTCTTACGCCTTTTAGCCACACTTCTGGATTTATCCAGTTCCATGCTTTCTTAATACCACAGTAAACCAGTATTACACAAGGCTTTTTTTGTTTGCCTTGTATGGGCTAGAGACATGGGGTTCTACCAAAAGCCATTCTAAGTTTTTCAGTAGTCTTGGAATAGGGTTTGTTCATCACTATGTCAAATTTCTGCAGCTGTGACAGCTTTCTTCCTGGTAAGAATTTAAGATCAGTATTCAGTTTTTTTAATGGTTTTCTTTGCCCATGTTAAATGTCCTTTGGCTGCATCTAGGGCAAGCATTTATCTTTTTTCTTAACAGAACAGATCTCCTACTCAAAGCAAATTTCAGCCAAATCTTTGTTAAGCAGCTAGACATTCATGGTTTTGATATCTAACAGTTATTACAGTAGACAGTTTTTCCTTTGGCTTTATTTTACACTGTAAGATCTCATATGGCTTCAATTTTATAGTAAGTGTAATCACTGCCAACATAACTGTAGTAAGCATTTTTTCATTCCCTGAAGTTTTTGTAGTGATGAATTTGCAGCAACTTCTTCAAAATGTAACTGGATGGCACGTCAACCTAAAATGGTGTCTCATTTGCATTACTTATTTAGTTTAGCAGATAATTGTGATCTTTATGCAAACCAATCACATACTACTGGAATGCAGGGAGTATGCAAATGAAATCAGAAGGTGGATGCCAGCAAAGCAAGTTTTTCACTGGGGACAGAAAATATGATGTGTGATATGTATGAGTTAACCAATAGTGACTTTGAATTCTTGCTGGAGAATGTTTTGTGCTTATACTGTTTCTTGGACTTTCAGTTCAGAAATTTCCATTAGTAACTGTCTTTCCAGATCTTCTTTAAGCATGCACAGAATCTATAACTTGCTCTAACACTTGAAAGTATCCCCTTTTGGGTGCGCTGAATTTTTTATGTGTTGAATTAATATGTAAAATTTTCCATTCTGATGGTTTTTGTCATCACACATTTCCCCCCGTCAGGATTTGGTTCCTTGCAGGTCACAGCTGTCTGCTTTTTTTTTTTTTTTCTTCCAATCCACCTCAACGCCCTGCCTAGAGCACCAGTATATACCTAAAATATGCAGTGTAACTTCTCCTTATATTTGCTGGTAATTCCTAATTCACTTTTGCTTTCCTACCTCTCATTTCAAATGATCTACCATTTCTCAATTCATTTATAAGATTCAGGGAGCTCACACAACTACCAAAAATCACAGTTGTCTCAGAAATTCAGACCATCCCACAATTTTACAAGTGAGCAGAAAAAGCAGAAGTAATCAACTTCTGACATATTTTCCTCCATCCTCCCTAGAGGACCTTCTATACCAAATGAAATAAGGCAATCCCACATTTAAGATCCCCAATTATCCAGTTCAACTACCTTAAGGGAAAAAAAATAATCTTCCTTTGAAGTAAATAGATTCTCAGGAAAAACTCCATCTTTGCTCCATTTGGCTTTGTATTCATGTATCTGCATACAAATGAAAATGCAAAGAATGAGAAAAAAAAATTTAATGGACAAAATCTGACTGTTTTTTACCCAGGTCTGCCATGCTTGTTCATTTTACATTATTATTCTGTTAATTGTTGGGAAGTGCAAGACCACAAACAGAAGTGAAACCAAAATTACTAATTGCATATGTTTCAGAAGCAGCTTTTCATTATCTGTCATAATTTAATAGCATATTAAAGATTTTTTTCTCTGGATACTTTAGTCATTTTCATCATTAGAAAGTGTAAGAAGCTCATTATTTACCTTGAACTGCCAAGTTACTCTCTTCCTAAATTACATGTCTGTTTCTTATTTTATGTGTAAGACTTTCCTTTTCGAGATAAATTTTTTTTTTTTTTTACTCTTTAAAAGATTTACTTAAGCAACATGATCAACTTTATAATTAAATGTTTTGACGTGAAAAAGCTTATCTGCTTTCCTGAAGAGAGTGGGTGTAGAACATCCGGTTATACAAGAAGTCTTTATCATCAAGTACAGGAATATGAATGCAAAATAGGTTATAAATACTGAAATAATCTTTTAGCATAATTAACAATTTTAATGTTTTTATAGATATTTGAAAGAGTGATCACCAAGAGAATTTATTATTTCATTTTCACTTAGTCATAAAGCTAAGCTATCTCCCACCAGATACAATGAGCACTACTACCATTAGTACTTGACTTTTTGGAGCAGCCAAATAGAAAATAACAGAAAGGTAAGCAAAGGGCCATGAACAAAAGCATTTCTAGTTTTGAATTGACATTTTTACCTGCCTGAATTTATAAGTATTGTCTGCCTTTTGACTGAATGATAGTAATCCTGTAAGCTAAGTAAAATGAACAACATTCTCACAGCTGGGCTTAGTAGAAATGTAACTCCAGACATCCTTCTACTCTTGCAGCTGAATTATGAGTTATCAATTCATATTTCAGAGATGAGTGGTTTGCAGCCTCATATCATTGGGTCCTTCTGACCCACACTTTAACATTTCTAAATCAGGTCACTATACAAGATAGCAGTCCTTTGGGTTGCTCTGATTTCTGTTTGTGGAAACAGAATTTTCTTCTGCAGTTTTGTACCAGTGATTTTCAGACTATAAAACATTACTGAAATGCTGTATTGGGTGGAGCTGCTTTCTGTTGGTATGTAGAAAGGTGTTGATAACACATGAATGTTTTGGCTACTGCTGAGCAGTGCTCGAACAGCATCAAGTCTGTATCTCCAACATTCCCCCACCACCACCAGTGGGCTGGGAGGGGGCAAGATCTTGGGAGGGGACATAGCCAAGACACCTGACCCAAACTGACCAAAGATCAGACCATATGACATCGGATCAGATATAAAAGCTAAGGGAAAAGGAGTAAGAAGTGTGTGCATTCATCCTGTATGACATTTTGTCTTCCAGTACAATGGCTATGTGTGCTGAAGCCCTGCTTCCTGGGAAGTGGCTGGACATCACCTGCTCATGGGAAGTAGAGAATAAAATCATATTTTCCTTTTACTACTGCGTGGCATTTGCTTTTGCTTTTTATTAAACTGCCTTTATCTTGACCCACGAGTTTTCTTTCTTTTCCACCTCATTTTCTCCCTGCCTGTCCTGCTGACAAGGGGAGTGACAGAGCAGCTTGGTGGCACCTGGCATCCAGCCAAGGTCAAACCATCACAAATGCCTACTAGCATTACTCCTATATGATTGTTTTGGAATGAAGCAACTGTTTATGCCAAAGTAGTTTTCAGCTGCCAGACTTGGAACAGTTCTGTTCTCTGCTGTTCTGTCTAAAGGATAAGTGTGGGAGAAAATAAATCTGTCTTTCTTGTTTGCTTCAGAAAGTTCTTTTATAAAAATTGCATGTAACTGTGCATGATATAGATATTCATAAATTTTAAACCACTTTCTGTATTTTATATTTCATGTTTTAAGTGTTATTTTGTGTAGCCATAGCATACTCAGTACTTCTTAACGAGGGTTCAGATGCCAATCTGAAATAACTCTGTGTGCCACAAACTGCATTATTCAGCAAGGAAGGAGCAGTCTGGAAAGCAAGCCAGTAGACAGTTAAAGTATAGCTTCCCAGAATCTTAAAAATAGACTTTCATATATGAGTATTTTTCAACATTATAAGATGGTTTTGATTATAAGCTTGAAGCTCTGCAGTGGTCCTTTGACTGACTGTATTCTTATGTACTTAGTAGGGTCAGTCACTTTTTGAGGAAAAGGGGTGTCTACTTGTGTCTTCTACACAGAATTAAACAAAAAAAAAACACAAAAGAAAAACAAACTTTTCATGATCATACATGAACTCACACCCTAAGATATTCGGCCATAGAATCTATAGGTTGACAGACTTAAATTACTGTTGAAAAAAGAACTTGATTATTGTATATGCAGAAATTCACAGGTAATGAAATCTAAAATGCTTTTTACTTTTTCAGGGAAAATAATATTAAGAACGAGCTTACTGTAACTAAACTGAAGTTCAAAATCCCAGTTTTTATGTGAGTGTCAAGATAGAAAAGGGACATAAAGTGCCAAGGAAAGGAAAGTGAAGGATTCTTTATTTCTGATTGTTTTAAAAAATTAGATTGGATAAATTTCTAGAGAGATAGGCAAATTCTAAAAGTTGATCTAATATTGTCCTAAGGGTTTGAAATACTCAGGAAAACAGATGAGATGATCTAATCTCTCCTGGTCTTCAAATATAAGAATTTGTGAAAACTGTAACTGGCTTTTGAACTCATAACTTGTGAGATAGCTGTTTATAGAAATGCATTATCAGCTAATGGAAAGCCAGCATGTTCTGTGAAATTCACATGTCAAAATAAACTGAACAGACATTGCACTTGCTATCATTAGATGTTCCAAATTAGTCTCAAATAAAGTTTATTGTAAATAAGTTTCAACAATTCAGTCTAGGAACTTAAAGATATTGATGTCTAGATAGAAGTTTTATACAGAATGCAACATATGAGCTATGAGGGACAAGTACGTTTTTGGACTGTCAAGTCAGGGTCAGGAATGATACCCAAACATATCTAAAATATCTACAGGAGTCAAAATTGGATCTGAGTTCAGCCTTAGTGTCCCAAACCATCTAAGCATGTAGACATACTTACTTCCAGTGGATATATCTGGTAAACATTTAGGATCCCTGTATTATTCATGATGGCTAAATTTAATCCCAACGAAATTACCTTGGCTGAGTTTAATCTTACCTTTTTTAACCATCTAACAGTTGGTTTAAAAATGGTGCATAATTTGATTACCTGCTGATGGACAACTATTGTCACTGCAGATTCACTAGGGTATACCAGCTTTCAGTAACAACCCCTAAACACAGACAACTGACAGTATACATAAAAACATAGAATCATTAAATCATGGAATGTTTTGGGTTGGAGAGGATCCCTAGAGGTCATCTAGTCCAACCCCCCTGCAGCGAGCAGGGACACCTCTAACTAGGTCAGGTTGCTCAGAGCCCTGTCCAACCTGGCCTTGAATGTTGCCAGGGATGGGGCCTCCACTACCTCTCTGGGCAACCCATTCCAGTGTTTTACCACCCTATTCGTAAAGAATTTCTTCCTTATATCCATTCTAAACCTACCCTGTTTTAGTTTAAATCCGTTCCTGAGGGAATTGGCTGATGTGGTCGCCAAGCCATTCTCCATGAGATTTGAAAAGTCATGGCAGTCAGGTGAAGTCCCTGCTGACTGGAAAAAGGGAAACATTGTGCCCATTTTCAAAAAGGGTAGAAAGGAAGACCCTGGGAACTACCGACCTGTCACCTTCACCTCTGTGCCTGGGAAGATCATGGAACAGATCCTCCTAGAAGCTATGCTAAGGCACATGGAGGCCAGGGAGGTGATTCGAGATAGCCAGCATGGCTTCACCAAGGGCAAGTCCTGCCTGACGAACCTAGCGACTTTCTATGATGGTGTGACAACAAGAGTGGACATGGGAAAACCAATGGATGTCATCTCTCTGGACTTCTGCAAAGCCTTTGACACAGTCCCCCACAATATCCTTCTCTCTAAATTGGAGAGCTATGGATTTGATGGGTGGACTGTTCGGTGGATAAGGAACTGGCTGGATGGTCGCATCCAGAGGGTAGTGGTCAATGGCTCGATGTCTGGATGGAGACCGGTGACGAGTGGTGTCCCTCAGGGGTCCGTACTGGGACCAGTG
>NW_009258545.1:129868-138150 GCF_000687185.1 Egretta garzetta
CTGTGACAGGACAAGGGGTAATGGTTTTAAACTAAAACAGGGTAGGTTTAGACTGGATATAAGGAAGAAATTCTTTACAGTGAGGGTGGTAAAACACTGGAACAGGTTGCCCAGAGAGGTAGTGGAGGCCCCATCCCTGGCAAACTCAGATTCTATGATTCTATGATTCATTACCCCTTATCCTGTCACAGCTGGCCCTACTAAAAAGATTTTCCCCATCTTCCCTATAGGCCCCCTTTAAGTACTGAAAGGCCACAATCAGGTCTCCCTGCAGCCTTCTCTTCTCCAGGCTGGACATCGCCAACTCTCTCAGCCTGTCCTCATAGGAGAGGTGTTCCAGTCCCCGAAAAATTTTTGTGGCCCTCCCTTGGCTCCACTCCAACACTTCCATGTCCTTCTTGTGCTGAGGGCTCCAGAGCTGGACGCAGTACTCTAGGTGATGTCTCAGCAGAGCAGAGTAGAGGGGCAGAATCACTTCCCTCGACCTGCTGGCCACGCTTCTCATGATGCAGCCCAGGGTATAGTTGGGCTGCCAGCGCACATTGCCGGCTCATGTCCAGCTTTTCATTCATCAGTACCCCCAAGTCCTTCTTGGCAGGGCTTTTCTCAATGCCTTTATCCCCCAGCCTGTATTGATACCAGGGGTTACCCCGACCCAGGTGCAGGACCTTGCACTTGGCCTTGTTGAACCTCATGAGGTTCACACAGGCCCACCTCTCCAGCTTGTGCAGGTCTTTTTGGATGACATCCCATCCTTCTGGCATGTCAGCTCCACCACTCATTCACTGTTTTAATAGAAGGAGTCTTAGTGAATACTAGTGCTACTAGAGCAGCAATTAACTGGGTTTTAAGAATAATGTGAAAATTGCGAGGTATTAATTTTCTATGATTATAGCAGGACTTGTCATCCTTTAATTTCACTATTAGTACTATACTAATATAGTATATATTATATATATAATATAGACTATCCAGAAGCATTAAATGTAGCACTTATTCTGTAAATATGAATATAAAAAACAGTTCTGGCTGTGGAACCTAAAATCTGATGTACAGCAAACTCTCTTTCTGAAACAGAACTGCAGCCCACTGAGAACCTGAAGTACTGAACTGAAATTTTCCTGTGCTCTTTTTTATGCAGTATCCTTTCCACTACTCAAACACTACTGGTAAATTTCAGCAGTAAAAGAGAAAGGAATGATTTTAACAGATTTTGTAGTATTTTCACATCTCTTTAGTATGAGCTCAGGCCATAGATTCTATTTCACTATGGGGAGGACCTTATTATTCTCTCGCCATAGTATCACATAAATTAAAACAGCCTAGTTTTAATGATTCAGCACAAGAAAGAACTTGTACATCTAAGATAAAAAGAAAGGATCTTTTAAAGAAAGAAGTTCAATTGAAATAGTCTTGCTGTTAACTTTAAGTACAGAGGCAGATTTAATTTTAAGTGCTGAAGCAGATTTTGTATATAATAATTTAATAGGTTTTCAGCGATGGGATAGTAAAAGCTATTTTGGCATAGCACAGTCATTTGGACTTAAAGTTCTTTGGACTTGAAGGTGGGTTGAAAATTGAAATGCTGGGCTCGGAGGCTCGTGATCAGCATCAGCAAATCCATCTGGATCCCAGACACTAACAATGTACTCCAGGGGCTGATTCTGGGCCCAGTACTTTTTAACATCTTCATTAATGACCCAGATGATAAGACAGAGTGCACTCTCAGGAATTCTGCAGATGATGCAAAACTGGGAGGAGTAGCAGCACCAGATGGGTGTGCTGCCATTCAGAGTGACCTTGACAAGCCAGAGAAATGGGCTGACAGGAACCTCATGAAATTCAGCAAAAGGAAATGCCAACTCCCACAACTGGGCAAGAAAAATCCAAGGCACCAGGACAGGCCGTGAGGCCAACTGAGTGGAAAGCAGCTTTACAGAAAATGACCTGAGAGTCTTGCTGGAAAAAAGTTGGTCATGATGCATAAGGCAAAATGAAAAAAAAAAAAATATCAGTTAAGGTCAAGACGACAACTTGACATCTAATTAGCTGGATTATGTATTTTGACTCCCCATGTGCTGTGCTAAAAGAGCTCACATATGACTGCAAACAATAATAATGATATTATCATGGAAAAATAGAATCGGCCAGGTTTGAAAAGACCTTTAAGATCATCGAGTCCAACCATTAACCTAACACTAAACCATGTCCCTAAGCACCACATCTACCCGTCTTTTAAATACCTCCAGGGGTGGGGGCTCAACCACTTCCCTGGGCAGCCTTTTCCAATGTTTGACAACCATTTTGGTGAAGAACTTTTTCTTAATATCCAAACTAGACCTCCTCTGGCACAACTTGAGGCCATTTCCTCCCCTCCTATCACTTGTGACTTGGAAGAAGAGATCGACACCCATGTCCCATTCCCATGTGGTGGGTTGCAAGGTGGGTGAATCTTTTGATGTCCTTAGGGGTTTTGTACTGACAAAAAGCCAAACTCTTCTCAGCAGAGCTGCGGGGCAGGTGCAATGACTTAGAGGAACACTCTGTCTGGTAACTGTATTAACTGGCAAACAACAAACTGGCAAACTTAATGAATGAACAAAGGCAATTTGGCAAAGGAACTATTTTCAGTGCAACCCATCACAAGTTGTCCAAAACTTATATAAGTGAATATATGGTAGAGAAGTGGAGAAAGAAAGAAGATATAAAGAAAAAGAAAGGAAAGGAGGATAGAAAAGGAGAAGTATCACCACCTGGTGATCCCATGTGGTCACCTTGGGGTGGAGTCTGGATCCATAGGTGATGGGTTGACAAAGCAACGTGACTGCTCACCTTTATATAGTCTCATTTGTCCAAGACCACCCCTGGGACAGCAATCATCTTGCTTCTGCACAGTATGGCATTGTAGAGAGTTCTTGAATTGGGTTGGGGGGTGTCAACAGGGCGGCGAGGGTCTTTGGCAGTCACGCGGTCCTTTTGTGAATACCTGTTGACCCATGTGTGCTCAGTTGTCATCCACTGGAAGAAGCCAAGGGGGCAGCCCAAAGCCCTGCCAGCACAGGGATCACCCTGCCCCTCTCTGTTTCCCCTCTGCCGCATGACTTGTTTCAGACAAAGAAACATCTGACTGCCCACTCTGTCTTAGACAACCCACCTCACCACAATGTCCTTTCAGGTAGTTCTGGAGAGCAATAAGGTCTCACCTGAGCCTCCTTTCCTCCAGGGTAAACCACTCAAGTTCCCTCAGCCTCTCCTCATAAGACTTGTGCTCTAGACCCTTTACCAGCTTCGTTGCCCTTCTTTGGACATGCATATTATCATTTATTATAGAAAAAGCCATTTGTGTAAAAGCTTAGGCAAAGAACAACATTCAAATTTACCCTTTATTAATAGAGATAAGATACTAAAATACATATGAAGGGCAGAAATTCTTTCTACATATGAGAAGCCTGTGAAATCTCAAGAATACAATTTAAACAGATCTGGGTTAAATCGGCTACAGACTAGCAGAGTACAGTTTATCACTAAGAAACAGACAAAAAAAACGGTATTTTAGATCTCTCCTGTGTGAATGAGAAAATTCTTTGCAGGAATTTTCTTTTATACTCACTTGTCTTTAAAACTACTAAGTATTAAAGTCTGTAAGTAGCCTGTGAGCAACTTTAGTCACTGCAGTGCATAGTTTATCAGCTACGTTACAGACACACAAATTCTACTAATACTGGTTAGCATGGCATGATAGTTTCTTGTGTTTGATGCCAAACCAATTTTATCAGTGCTGCTCCTCAGAAATTTGACCTTGTAAAAGAAATTGCAACTTTATCTTTGTATTAGAAATAAGATGTCGTATGGCTGAGCAAACAGAGTGTGTTCTGTGAGTAACACTGAAGCTACCAAGTGAAAACTGTCACACATCTTAATGTTAATTAAAATTCTCTTCTCCCATATTTTTTTGACAAAAGAAATGTCTCAAGAGATATTTCCTATTTCACAAGAAAATGTGCTTCCTATGCTACATAGTGTAAAAAATTACATGTAAGAGTTTTTTATTTCAGATTTTTTAAGAAAACAAACACACTACTTCGGAATGCACCTCCAAAAATATTTCCTTATATTTAAAAATTAGTACTGATGAATATGCCTTTCAAGTTATACAATAATTTGATTAACTTTTGACATTTATTTTCTTCTTTTTGTTCTGAAGGTGTTTAGGAATAACTCTCCTACTTTAGTCATAAAAAACATACTTTGTCAAGGCTAGTTCTTGGCATACCATCTGCAGCAGTGGAGGTAAATAGGCATCTCCAGAAGGAAGTAATCTCATTTTACGAAGTGTGTACAAGATTAATCTCATCCAGAGGGTTCAAGGTTGGAGCAAAAATTACAAAATAAGAATAACTATAGCAATTACAATAATATTACCAAACTAATCAATAAATTACCTAAGCTTTAATAGTCAGGAACATTTTTAATGAAAATATTAAAATGCATGAAAAGTAGTCATTTTCTTTAATACTAAGTGTGTACATATATTGGTATACACACACAGGTATATTGCAAAAGTGACTAAGACCATGTCACATCTCTTGTAAAAACTATCACAGAATCACAGAATGGTTGAGGTTGGCAGGGACCTCTGCAGATCATCTAGTCCTACCCCTTTCATAAAAGCAGGATTGGCTAGAGCAGGTTGGTCAGGGCTGTGTACAGTCGGGTTATGAACATATTCAAAGATGGAGATTCCACAACCGCTCTAGGCAACCCGTGCCAGTTTTTCATGTCCCTCACAGCAAAATAAATAAATAAATAAATAAACAATTCTTATGTTTCAGTGGAGTTTCTTGTCTTTCAATCTGTGTTTCACTGGGGACCACTGAGAGGACTCTGTCTCTGTCTTCCTGAATCCTCCTCCCATTTGTATTTATATACATTGATAAAATGCACCTGAGCCTTCGCTTTAAGCAGATAAAATGTCCCAGCTCTCTCAACATCTCCTTACATGTTAGATACTCTAATCCCTTTATCATTTTACTGGCTCTAACATTAATGCAAAATACAGACACAGTAAAAGACAGTTACTGCTCAAAGTTTCCAGGAAAAATAACTACCAGAAAGAGATATTAAAGTAAAAAGATGTACAAATAACTGGATTAGATAAATTGAAGACATGGGACAAAAAGGAAAGCAGAGATGATGTCAGTGTATCAAACTGAAGCAAGATAGCATCTTACTCAGCCGTTGTTTTCAGACATATAATAAAATACAGTATAAGGACACTGAAGAAAGTCTTTCTCACTCATAGGAATCTGAATGGTAAGTAAAGTTGTAAACATTTAAACTATGAAGACAGAAAATTGGAAAGAAATTGGAATCTGGAATATAATTCATTTTAGAGTTCACTGAAAATTGTCAAACTTTTCCCACAGCTAGCTGCTGGTCTATAAATAGGAAAAGCTTGAGTATTATGAGATCTTCCTGAAGATCATAATCATACATGTTCAGCTAAGCCGAGAACAATTGGCAGAGGTAGGTGTCATGCATCGTGCCTATTCAGTGATGTATCAACCTGCATTGTCACAGTTAAGCCCACAGGCATACATACAGAGGCTCTGGTAAACAGAGACAAAGGAAAAATACATTTAAACTTAATTCAGTGTAGAGATTTAGCAGTAAGCTACTTCTTGCTCTGAAATAGTGTCAAATATCATGTGAGGAGATTTAAGATTTTCCATTTCTAATTTCATCTTATTACATCAGTTTACACTTCACCTGCTTGTTTCCTGAAACTGTTTACAGTTAACAGGTTGTGTGGATGAATTCTGTTAGAGATTTTTTAGTAAATCTGTTAGTAGTAAAACAGTTAAAATGGAATCTATTCCCCAAAATAGTTTGCTTACATATTGTACTATTCTGAGGATTGTAAAATGCCTTCATTGTGTCATATTCAGAAGTCTCATGACAAAACATGCTTTACTGCTTTACTAACATGCTATATAGTGTATTCATTTAATTTCCTATTTACTGTTGGAAATAATATTTAGATTTACCTTATAAGACAGAAAGTACTCTTCCAACCACTTTTAGAAGAAATACAAATATATCTTAAAGACATGGCTATAGAACAACAAGAATCAAATACTGTTATAGTAAAATATTTCCCAAAATAGTAAAATAAAAATAAGGATTCCACCCTCCAGAGTTTTAAATTTTGGTTCATCTGACTAATACATCATTGGAGTGTTCCCTTTGTCTCATGGCAAGGCTTCAGCTCCTCTCCTTCAGATCAGAAGGAATTGCTTTTTTTCAGTGTTCGTTTATCAAGGATATATTATCATGTCCTGTTTTATTGCCTTTTGCAGTCTCCTCTGTTACAATACCTGTAGCACTTGAATCTTAGAGAAAGCAAGGGGATATATATGGTTTACATTGACTAATTTTGTAATGTTCAATGCTCACTTCATTCAACTTTATCTATAAATCAAGCATCTAGATTAAGTTAGTTGTCTAGATTCTATACATCTGTGATAGAAATGCTCTTCTATAGGACAGATGACTGGACAGATGACGGCAAGTAAAAGGTTTGACAGAGTCCATCCTTGCAGCTTGGATCAACATTTAGCTCGCTAATGTCAGGTTGAGAGAAACCTATTCACCACTATGCCTAAGTTAGTGACACTTTCTAAATAGAATCATCCTTTTCACCATTTTAAAATTGCATGCATTTTCCCCATATTCCATTAATTCTTTATTTCCTCTATCATCTATTTTAAACTCATGTCATTTTATTTTGATGCTAAAGTTATACAATTCTCCTAAGTAATATTTTTAATGATGACTTTATTTGTTTTATTAAAAAAGCTTCCTTTCAAAACAATTTGTTGTATTTTTGTAGTATGGTATATCAGCTAGGAATCACAGAATCATAAAATAATTTAGTTTGAAAGGCTCTTCTGGCAGTTACCTGCTTCATACATCTAGGTACAGAGATAAAGAGGTACATATGAATGCAATGGAGAATCTTCCTCTGAAATCAAATCACATGAGAACCAAGCAAAAATTCAAGAGGTATTTTGCTCTTGTTTCTCAGGCAGCACAAAAAGGGAAAACAGAAATAATATTATATCTTAGATTTGCTGATCTAGCCTGTCATAAAAAGTATTACTCCTCTTCAGAGAGGTAGGCATAAGAATCTCATCTTCAAGCTCTCCAGTATTCCCAAATGTGTAGTGGGTACATCACATTGCCCACTATCATGATATACGCCTTAAATGCCTCAAAATGTTCATGTATTAATTTATTCTAACACAAGGAGAATCATGTTGAAATCACAGCAGAAAAGCGTATTTCTTTAAATTAAACAGAAATTTGTCTTTCAGTTTACAAAATCTGTAAATATGCATAAAACAAACTTCACCTGTTTTAGAAAAAGACCTTGTCTGCATATCTAAAAGACATTTTATTGTTAGTAGGAGCCTGATGAGGGAATTTAAACTCTAGAATTTATTATCTGCAGGTTTTTTCTAACAAATTAGTTGGAAACACTCAGAGTCAAACCAAATTATTTGAAATTGCATTCAGTCTATGCCTCTGCTTTTTGACAGATACTCCACAGCTGTGAATGCAGCAGTTGGCTGAAGGTGATTTAATGATATATATTTCAGTAAGAATCCCAAAAGAGATCACCGTGCATGAAGCAATAAATGTCTTCTATTGCTCCGATAAACATGACATTTTGCTGAGTACACCACAAACTGCCCTGAGATCTCTGCCATTGGAATTATCAGATGAAGCTCTAAAAAAGAAAATTATTTCTTGGCTCAGGAAAAGTTTATTTTAAGTGATCCCTGCTTATAAAGACAATAAAATCTGGTCATTTGAGCCTGAGAACAGTTTCCAGCACCTGTAAATCAAAAACTTCAGTCTGGCAAGAGTTTTAGCTACGGTCCAAGCTGTAATTTTGGGTATTAGAAGTTCTGACAGATTCAGGTCTTTATTCTTGTTTGAAAAATGGAAGATTTGTCTGACCTTTAAATTATGTAATTCAGATAAATGATGTAGTTCAGACTAAAAAGATTAGATGATGTTAATGAGGATTCCATTTCTTAGTATTTGCACCTATAAAACAATTTTCTCCCTCTTCAATACTTGATCTGTGAATTATTGCTTGAAATTGATTAATATGTTCACCACTCCCCTTATCTATTTGATTCTCCCCCAGAGTAAAAATTACTTTGTTGTGGTTTAACCCGGCTGGCAACTAAGCACCACGCAGCCGCTCACTC
>NW_009258545.1:138412-143140 GCF_000687185.1 Egretta garzetta
AGCAGGAGAAGCTCAAAAAGTCCTTGAGTAGTCTGAGCACTACTTGGCAACAGCTGAAAACATCAGTGTGTTATCAACATTCTTCTGGTACTAAATCCAAAACACAGCACTATGCTAGCTACTATGAAGAAAATTAACTCTATCCCAGCCAAAACCAGGACAACTTTTATCATAATGTATGCACAAAATTGCAGGATCATTTATATGCCTCTGGCAGAATGATTATGTAATTTTAACCAATTCAGATTATTATTCAACTGCCATTTGATACAATTGGAAATGCTACACATTTCATATGTAATCAAGTAGACCAATAATAGAGCCAACAGTTCCCTTCGTTGCACTGACATAGTTGAATGGATAATTCAAAAACAAAACCACAAATAAACAAACAAAAAAAATCTGTGTCAAACAATTAAATCTGTTGCTTCAAGAAACATGAGTGCACAGAACTCATGTTTTTCAAGAATTTGAATATACAGAGTTAAATGTCAGATTTGACAGAGAGAAGCATTTTTTCCTTCCCTCTGCCATCTCCTTTTCTGACAATGGATAATGGAACACCAACTGCCTAACAATATGTTAGGTGCAGAGTATCGAATAGTGGATGGATTCACTGGAGCAGTTTGCCAGAGCTGTGACTGTGACAAAATGATTAAGGAGAAGTCAGCAACACTTTCCTCTGGAAAGGAATGAACCCTTTCCCTGTGTGTGCAAGATAATAGATGAAGGTACATATGTATCTTAATATAGCATAGGTTACACGCCAGTTCTGTGTTGCATAGTTTTTATCAAAAGAGTGTAGAGATCTTGACATGGGGACTGGCAGTAAATACTTATGACACAATGAGTTTTGGGTATTTCCTCATGATTAAGAGAAAGTGCAGTGTTAGTACTACATGCAGAAATATGATGAAGCCGAGTGTAGTAAAATGGTAATCCTCCAGACTTGTTCAGTGCTCATATAGACTGCACTTATAATACAGGGATAGGCTGAAAAAGTGCATGCTTTGAGATTGCTAGCACATGCAGTGAAAATGAACAAAAATCAGTCTGTGGTCTAGGAACCTCGACTTTTCTAGTTTTCAGGACTTACAGTTTTGCCAAGCATAGCACAAGATGTTTGAGTTAAGAATCTGCTTTTGTAATTAAACATTTTAGTTATTTTAATTGGTTTTCTCTTTATAGAAGTTAAAATCATATATACACCTCTCCTTATCAGCTGTTTTTGTAGTTGACTTGTTCCAGTTCTATGCTATGATTCTTAAGAGTTTCTTTTTCCTTGTGTGCACTTTTTTTTATGAAATAGCTTTGAAGCTATAGTGAATAGATGTTAATGTAATATATGTATGCTAGTAGGCTATAGATGTTAATATAGCTAGTGATAGCAAGGGCAAATATGGCTTCATGACTGATTCAGTAGATGGTAATTATAGTAATTCTAAGAACTCTTGGGAGCAATGGCATGAATTTACAATTTACTGCACATATACTGTTCCTTTTTTATATCTCATGGTACACACACTTCTCCCTGCCACAATTTCCAGCTCACTTTCTTCTTTCTGAACAAGTCATTAACATTTTAGAAGCTACAAATGCACGGAGAAGCTGTAGCTTTCTGCCTGATACCTTCCCTGGAAGCTGCTTATCAGAAAGCAGTACATTTCCTATGTTAAATACCTTGAATTTTACTCTAATTAGAGCTCTACTTACATGGTATCTCTAAAAGTTCAAATTTCACCTCCTGACTTAAATATTTCACACTTCCAATGAGCCTCTCTAAGCCACTTTTGAATTCTGGCTAGTTCTTGCATAAATCTAAGTAATCTTAATTTTGTGCTACTGGCTTTCAGAGTGTTATATATCCACCTACAGGTGAATAGAAGTTCAGATGGGGTACAGGGAGATGAATTCAGCCACTTTCTTATACTAGTGGATAAACATGATAAACTCACCTAATCCTTCTCCCTATATTGTAGCTGCCTAACTCCTAACTTCTTATTACCAATTCTCTTTTGCCTTTTCCTCTGAATCGTAACTCTCATTTCAATATTCATATTCATTTACCATCTCCTTTCTTAATACTTTCATGTCTGTCAGTTAGCACTGATTTATTCCTTTCAAATAATGTTTGAGAGTCTGTTGAATATCCTGCAATGCTTAGTGGTACACAAGTTGGTAACAGCTAGGATTTAATCTGGACAGTTCCAGTACAAGCCCAAAGTGAATTCTTGTTCATAGTCCTTGAGGTAGTTGCTATTGTGTCTTCTGTGCTATTTTCATTCAACCTAGCTAGAATAAAGCCAAGCCTGAATTTTTTCTCTAGTTCCAACATTCAAAGTTTAGAACATAATATTAGGAAACTAGTTTCAAGATAAAAATGTAGCTTAATTCTGGCTGTGGTTTTCCATTGTTTTGGGTCTTGTTTATACCTTCTTTAGATGCTGGGTAATGTGATGGATTTTCCAGCCTGTATTACAGTTAATAACTTTTTGAGACAGTTATCTTCAATAACAAGAGGCAGCACCAAGGAAGACTTTTCAACATTCCTTTGTAAGAACGGATTATAATACACACTTTTCATATTAGATCACCAGATACAAATAGATTTGTACACTCTGTTGCTTTCCTTGGTAAGCTAAAGTTTTCAAAGTGATTGTATTCTCAAGGTAAGTATAAATGACAATGAAGTCTTAATAATTTGATAAATTATATTCTGTTTTAAGTAACCATGCAAAAATATTCTACAAGGAACAAATATATTATTCATTCCAGCTCTAGAAAGGCTTAAGGAAATTATTATATCTCACTTTTTTCAATTCATGACACCTTTTCTTTCACATCACCTTCTCTCAACTGGTATTTGCCAGTTTTACCAAAATCATGAGAAGTTAGTTTTAACTTAGCCGATTCAAAACTGAAGCCTTAGTATGCCTAAGAAAAATTAGGCTGAAGAAGGCACTTGAACATAGGACTGCATGAATTGCCATCAAACCTAATAGTTATTCTAATAAATCCATAAAGGTGCCAAACGGAGAGTTAAAGGTAGAAAATTACCTTTTCCCTTAGGCTTGAAATAAATTGTGCCACAAAAAGAGGGGAAAATACCCCAAAACAAACAAAAAACCCAAACCCACAACAAGACTTGAGTGTTTTTGTCATTAGAATTAAGGTATAACTTAATTTCAAATTCTTTTTATGACTAAAAGAAAGTATGATAAAGTGTGTATAAGCTGTTTCTAGAATAAAACCAAATGCAACTTTGATTAGTTGGGGAATAGGCATTTTTCTCTTAGTTTAGCTAAGCATGTTAAGAACCGCTGTCACTATTTTTAATTGCCTTAATAATCGAGCAACATATTCTGAGTCTGCATTGTAATACCACTAATATTATCTTGTCAGTAAATGTACATCGTATTGAGTTAAGCAGTGTGGGATGCAAGAAGGGCAGAAGCCGAATGGGCAGTAACCGCAAGGTTAAGAAGAGGAGGAGCAAGAGGAGGAGCAAGAGGACATCACCGTGACCACACAGTGATTGGCAGGACTAGGATGTGGCTTTGCTATAAAGTTTAGGGCTCAAAAATAAACTGTGTCGCTTGGAGCATCCATACTGTGCATTCTGTGTTTCCTTGACCCGCAGACGGCAGGGTGTCTGCGTGATCCTTCGGGTAACCTAACCTTGTATCGGGTTGATACAAGAACCAAAAAGTGGTGACCCCGATGTGATCAGCTGCTCATGGGATGGGCAGCAGCTGGCTAGCCAGGGAAATGGCGTGGACAGTAGAGGACACTGTTACTAAGGTACTTAAGTCGGTGGCGAAAGAAGTGGGTGAAGAACTACATTCTAAACCCACGGCCACTTGCATCCAGTGGTTGTTGCGGCATTTAGTATTTAACATTCCTAGTGAGGTTTTAAATGCACAAAAATGGACTGAAATCCAAAAAGAACTTTTGGAAGCCGGGAAAGCTGGCTCCAAAGAAGCTGTTGCTCATATTGGGACTTGGGGGTCGATTGAGAGAACTTTGCAGAAGGGAGCCGAGATGACGCAGGTCTGGCTGGCTGCTCAGCAAGCGCTTTGGGGAGCGACTAAAGACAAGGCTCCGGTGCCTAAAACCGCTGAGCAGGCCACGCAGTGTGAGTGGGACAGCGTGGGACACTAGGGGGCATGAAGAGAACAAGGATCCATGCACATTCCCAGTCCGCCCTCCAGGATGCCTGTGGGACACTCTGAATGCGGCGAATGTGGATCTTGTTTGGGTCCAAGGGAAGCCGATCCATCGCGTAGGACCTGATGAGCCTGTGGCACCGAAGAAAGAGCCTGTTGCCCCGATACCCACATGGCTGCCGTGTGCTCTGCCAGCGTATGTGAGTGCCTCTGTTGGATGGGGTAAACTGGCAAAAAGTTCCAATTGCTATGCCGATTCGGGTGGCCCTGGGCGGGGGAGTGGAATGGGAGCCCTTAGATCACCGCTTAGTTAAGGATTTGCAGAAGGCAGTTTCTGAGGAGGGATTCCAAGGTCCCTGGTTGCAGATGCTGCTTGAATGTATTTTTGCAACTCCTTTACCCCCTTACGATTCAAAACAGTTAGCTCGAGTGTGCCTCCCTCCTCCTCTGCTAGCTCTGTGGTATGAAGCGATGAGGCGGGAGGCGGAGGCTACGGTAATCGAGAGCGCAGGAAACCCGAATCATCCTCTTGCAGGTGTGCAGTTAGATCAGTTGCTGGGGG
>NW_009258545.1:143495-144204 GCF_000687185.1 Egretta garzetta
CCAAGTATGCCAGAGGTGGCTAAGCAGGCACTGGTAGGTGAGTGTGCGCATGCGCAAGCCAACCCGCAGTGCAAGCAGATTCTGTCCACACTCCCGTCGGATGCCTCCCTTCCAGCTATGATAAGGCATGTCTTAGAGCGAGAGACCACCCACGCTCAGCAGCCTCTAGTAGCAGCACTGCAGCAGGCAATACAGCCTCGTTGTCAGGGTTGCGGTCAGATAGGGCACTTGAAGAGGGGTTGCCCTCAAGTTTCTGCTGGAATGCTCTCAAGATGTCATGATGGGGTGCAGTGTTGGAGATGTGGGAAGATAGGGCACTTAGCGCGGGGCTGTACTATGCCGGGAAATGGGCAGCACGGTCAGGGAGCCCGGCCAATTGGACCACGCAAGGACCAATGGTCGGGCCCACCCCACATTCAGACTGCGCTGAAGGGGAGGTTGGAGGAGGAGAAGGTGATAACAGACATGGAGAAAATCCCACAGCAGGGAGGGGTGCCACAGTGGCTCCCTCCGTCAACCTATTAATGAGATTGCAAAGCGCCCCGAACTCCTGATATCAGTGGGGCAATTGGGGCCTGGGGAGGGCCCTAAGAAATTTAAATGCATAGTGCTTATAGATAGTGGGGCTGGTGTCACAGTGATTCCGGTACATGAGTGGCCCACCGAGCGACTGCTCCGGGAGTCAGGGCCCGTGCCGGGGGGGGGGGGG
>NW_009258545.1:147976-186270 GCF_000687185.1 Egretta garzetta
CTAGCTACCGGCCTCCAACTGGACTCTGCCCCGCCGATCAGAACTCTCTGGGCCCTGCCATTCAGCCAGTTCCGAATC
The DNA here is from genome assembly GCF_000687185.1 of Egretta garzetta. Lineage (NCBI taxonomy): Eukaryota > Metazoa > Chordata > Aves > Pelecaniformes > Ardeidae > Egretta > Egretta garzetta. The sequence goes on from NW_009258545.1 coordinate 148,055, forward strand.
CACCTCACTGTCCACTCATCCAACCCATACTTCTTGAGCTTCCCTATGAGGATGTTATGGGAAACAGTATCAAAAGCCTTGCTGAAGTCAAGGTAGACAACATCCACCGCTCTCCCCTCGTCTACCCAGCTGGTCATGCCATCATAGAAGGCTGTCAGATTGGTCAGGCATGATTTTTTTGGCTTATACCCACAGTTTTATCTTTTATGGAACTCCCATTTGTGGTATGCAAGAAATGCAGAAGCCGAGTGGGCAGTAACCGCAAGGCCAAGAAGAGGAGGAGCAAGAGGGCATCACCGTGACCACACAGTGATTGGCAGGACTGGAATGTGGCCTTGCTATAAAACTTAGGGCTTGAAATTAAACTGCGTCACTTGGAGCATCCATACTGTGTATGCTGTGTTTCCTTGACCCGCAGATGGCAGGGTGTCTGCGTGATCCTTCGGGTAACCTTAAAGTTGATACAAGAACCAACAAAGAAGCTGAACTAGTGTTGAGGATGTGTCTGTGAGGGATCTGTCTCACTGCTTCCACTTGAACTTCATAGAATCAAAGAATCAGAGAATGGTTTAGGTTGGAAAAGACCTTTAAGATCATTGAGTCCAACCCTTAACATAACACTGCCAAGTCCGCCACTAAGCCATACCCGTAAGCAACACATCTACAGGTTTTTTAAATGCCTCCAGGAATGGGGACACAACCTCTTCCATGAGCAACCTGTTCCCATATTTGACAACATTTTGATGAATAATTTTCTCCTAATATGCAATCTAAACTTCCACTGCTCCAACTTGAGGCCATTTCCTCTTGTCCTATCACCTGTTACCAGGGAGAAGAGATCAACACCTACCTCACTACAACCTCCTTTCAGGTAGTTTTAGAGCATGATAAGGTCCCCCCTCAGCCTCCTTTTCTCCACGCTAAACGACCCCAGTTTCCTCAGCCACTCCTCATCAGACTTGCTGTCTAGACCCTTCACCTTCTCTGGACATGTTCCAGCAACGCAACGGCTTTCTTGTAGTGAGGGGCCCAAAACTGAACACAGCATTCAAGGTGTGGCCTCACCAGGGCGGAGTACAGGGGGACGATTACTTCCTTACTCCTGATGGCCACACTATTCCTGATACAAGCCAGGATGCTGTTGGCCTTCTTGGCCACCTGGGCACACTGCTGGGTCATGTTTAGTTGGCTGTCAATCAGTACCCCCAGATCCCCCTCTGCCAAGCAGCTTTCCAGCTACTCATCCCCAAGGCTGTCACGTTACATGGCCTTATTGTGACACAAGTGCAGGACCCAGCACTTAGGCTTGTTGAACCTCATACAATTGGCCGCAGCCCATCAATCCCACCTGTCCAGGTCCCTCTGTAAAGCCTTCCTACCCTCAAGCCGATTAACACTTCCACCCAGCTTTGTGTCATCTGCAAACTTACTAAAAGGGTACCCTCAATCCCTTTGTCCAGATCATTCAAAAAGATATGAAACAGAACTGGCCCCAATACTGAGCCCTGGGGACACAACTTGTGACTGGCCACCGACTGGATTTAACTCCATTCACGACAACTCTTTGGGCCCCACCATCCAACCAGTTTTCTACCCAGCAAAGAGTATGCCTGTCCAGACCATGGGCAGCCAGTTTCTCCAGGAGAATACTGTGGGAAACAGTGTCAAAGGCTTTACTAATATCCAGGTAAACAACATCCACAGCCTTTCCCTCATCCACCAAGTGGATCACCTTGTCATAGAAGGAGATCAGGTTGCTCAAGCAGCACCTGCACTCTGTTGCAGGTAAGTGAAAATTTGCCCTTCGGACTGTACAGGTGTCTAGTATCTGATGATGTTTTCTCCAGTATGTTTATAGAAAGGGACTAGGTGTGGAGAAAAGGTTTCTACACAAAATCTAGGAATCTTAAATCACTATCAGCTTCCTTAAGAATTGTTCTTTCTCCAAGAGAGGAAAATAATTTAATAGTTGTGCAATATTTAAATGTCTTCTTCATAACAAAAGAAAATAATTACTTACATTCAAGAAAGAAAAATTTTATGTCCTAATATCTGTATCACTTCTTAAATAGGCCCTTTCATTCCTTTCACCTAGCTCTGATAACAGCTGAACAACTTATCAGAGAAGTAAAGATCAGGACTATGCCACTATCTTTTGTGGTGATCACATGATTACACAATGTACAAAAGTAGGCTTGTAGTAGGGGAAGGACTTTAAGCAGGACAGGGGAAAAAAAAGTTATAAGATAGCCTTTTTTTGTTAATGTGCCTTCCCTTCTTCCACCCTAACAAAGAAATTTTCTGACTTTGTGAAAATTTCTATTCTGAACGCATGATATTTAACTCAATACAATTTTGCTGGGCGAGAAGGTAGATGCTCTATATATGGTAATTTTGTTGTTGTACTGGGTCTGGCTAGGATGGAGTTAACTTTCTTCATAGCAGCCCATATGGTCCTGTGTTTTGGATTTGTGACTGAAGCAGTGTTGATAACAAAACAGTGTTTTGGCTATTGCTGAACAGTACTTGCACAGTGTTGAGGCTTTCTCTTCTTCCCACTCTGAACTCATAGAAAGCAGGCTAGGAATGAGCAAGAAGCTTGGAGGGGACAGAGCCTGGACAACTGAATCAAATTAACCCAAGGGATACTCCATGTTTAGCAACAAAACTGAGGGGAAGTGGGATGGGACTGGCCTTGCAGGTAGGCACTGCTTGGAAACTGGCTGGACATCTGTCTGCTTGCGGGAAGCGGTGAGTTATTTCCTTTGCATCACTTGTTTTTTCCCCTCTACTTTCCTTCACTTAATAAACTGTCTTTATTTTGACCCAAAAGTTTTCTGTCTTTTTCTTTTCCAACATTCCCCTTATCTCACTGGGCGGTGGGAGTGAGCAAGCACCTATACGGTGCTTAGATGGTGGTCAGGGTCAACCCACCATGGTTGTACACTAAGTGTCTTTAAATATAACACAACATACTTAGAGACTGGTAAATGCTAAATGTTTTTCAGAATAGCATGTGTAAGGGTATGTGGAAGGAGAGAGTGTCTGCTTCAGCAGAAGGTTATCTGATCAAGGACTTTGTCAAACAAAATGATAAGGGAAAGGGGGAGGCACAGACCAGACGAACAAACAGCAATGGAAACAATGACAAGAAACCAACCTTGTCAGTAACACTAACTAATGGGCTATCAAGAAATTGCAGGCATCCCTTCAAAGAGGGCCAACCTGGACTTTGCAACTGATAAGGATGCAAATCTGGTTGTCCTGGATATTTGGGGATGTTGGTAGAACTGTAAGCAGATGGAGGAATGTGCAGGGGAGGGGAACTGTGGAGGCACAAAGAAGGGAATAGATAGAAAGGGGCATAAAAAGGGCAGGTCACATGTAAAATGATCGGTGGAACTGTAAGCAGATGGAGGAATGTGCAGGGGCATAAAAAGGGCAGGTCACATGTAAAATGCAGTCAGTCAGTAAGCTACCCTGGCTGAGCCCTGCACCTGGTCATTGCGGTCCATCCTATTTTCTTATTCCTTCTTATTAAATCTTGTCTTAATGATATCTCTGCATAATCTCATTCTCTATCCTGTGTGTATCAGTGTTGTGAGGACTCAGTGACAGCTACTGGCAGAGGAACCGGGGTGAATGAGGCAAGTGAGGGGCTCAGCACTGGATCAGGACCATGGGTCACAGCCTGTGTGCTGGGTGCTGCCTGCTGGGGGCGAGTGTCTGTACCTTCCCCAAACTGGGGTTGTGGTGGGGGTGTGTGTGGATTTGCTGGCAAACTCCAAGCTGGACCAGCTGAGGAGTAGGAAGCCTAGGTCCAGGCGGGGGTATCAAGTGGGCAGAGGGTCTGTTCTGGTATCTGAGGGGACGCACAAGTGTGGGGTTCCTGTGGGACGAGTGTGTGAGTGCTGCATGTGTTCAACGAGCTCCCAGCTGGACCAGCTGGCAAAGCAGGGACCCATGGGTTTGGTAGAAGCGACTGGAATCTGGGCAGGGTACCAGGCAGGCAGAAGGGCCATGCTGGTGCTCAGGGGATCTGTGAATGTGTGTGTGCTTGTGAAGCTGGAGAGTGTGGAGTGTGTGCTGCACCAGCGACCTTCTGCCTCTGCCCACCCAAGAGGAGGAGGGGATGTGGCTGTTCCTGTGTCTGCTGTGAGCCCTGAATGTGGGTGCTGCTGGGGGCAGTGCCTGCTCTGTGGCTGTCAATGTGACCGGCCATGGCCGTGTCCTCTGTGTGTCTGTGACCATCTCTGAGACACAGACTTAATTTCGCTACTGGTTGACCCTGCTAATGGAAAAACAGCAGATGCATCCCTCAGGCCGAGCAAAGATCCTGGGTCCCCGGGGGTGCCATGCTGGGCACCAGCAGCTGGGAGAGGAATGTCCAGACTTGGAGCTGCTGGAGTCAGTAGCTGCTCACGAACATTATAAATATTATTTTGTTACAAGAAAAAAATAGCAGATTTGTTAAAGGACTAGGAATTGATAAAACAGGTTTGCATTAGTCAAGACCACATGATCATATTGCCTTCTTTCTGGAATATTAAGAACAAACTAATAGAAATCACTGGATGTTGTCTAATATATAAAACTGGATCTGATTTTATTACTTTGAGATTGATTTGATCTTTTCTGATGACAAAGCAACCAAGGTAATACGTCTATCTATCCTCATCAATTAGTTAGTGATACTTCACAGATTTTTAATTATTTGCTTATCATTAATGGCAAAAGTGCTGTGGTTCATTTTACTGAAGCCACGGAGTGATGGTTTCCTAACACACACATGTACCAATTTGAGAGCAATTTGGTATATTTCCTTCTCTATATTTTGTGTAACTGCTTTGCTGTTCCTGCTATTATTTAGTGTTCCTCACCCATTTTTATTCTGGAAATTCTCCATTATGGGACAGACGTTTTACCAGATTATTTCACTAACTCAGAAACTGCTACTTAGGGTGGAGTGCTGAAGAGTAGAACTATGTTTTTTCACAAAAGAGAAGAAAATATAATAAGATAAAAAGGCCACAAAAACTCCATAGAAATTGCTTTTCCTTTTTCATCCTTCCAAGCCTAAGGTAGGTCAATAACTTAGACTTGATCATGGTTTCATAATTGTAACCTTCTTCCTCTACTGCTTCCCATTTTCAAAAGAGGCAGGAAAAAACAGTGATGGTCATCAAAAAGGACCACCTGTACAAACAAGGCCCTAAAAATACATGTGTTTTCTTGTACAAGCTTTTTACTGTTCTTAATGAGATGAAGCATACCTTTTAGATAGTGTACTTCAGTCTGTAGCATGGATTGATTATTTTAATTACCCAGACTATTAAGAATGCAGTTTGCTGGATTTTACTAGAATTTGGCTTCCAAGTCTATTTTACAGCAGATGTGTTATTATTAAATTGAATCTAAGTGATGAAAGTAATAAAGAACTCTTGTTCGTATATATTATTTTTGTATTTTTTACAAACTAATTTAGAAATATAATGCTTATACAATCTAGCATAAAAAAGAGAAGCAACAGAAATAGTGCCTCTGTTATTTACAGTTTGTTATGGGAGATGCAAGCAAGCAAAGCAAGATGATGGTGGATGTTATAGTAATTCCTAAATTTGTCAACATTCTCTTTTTTATGTGTAGTTAGTACTTAACCACTTGATCTGGTTTATCTTTCTAGATTGGGATTAACCCCATGTGAAGTATACAGTGATGGAAACTTATACATAGCTATGGACATTTTTAGGATATTGTTTTCTCTCCTTGCTATCATGGTGAAGACTACTTCTATTTATAACTCCTCATTTTTCACACATTCATCTGACTTTCTACAAACTTCTATTACTTATAATATCAGTAGGAATATTAAAATTTTACAATGAGGTGACCATCTATTTATGAGACAGATGACTAAATGATCCTCTTATACATTATACTTAGTTTATTTTTAAGTCTTGTTTGACTTCCAGCGGAGCAAATCTATATTCCTGTGGTTAACTGTCAACGGAAGATATTCAACTTTGCCTTAAAGTCTTTCAACTTTCTTCCACATCACTTGGTAAATATCCCCACTTCCTACCTCATACTTACTCTTACAAAAGTGTACCATATTACATATCCTGAATTTATCCAAAATGTCCACTAACATCTGATAGACTTTATTTGTCTGAGAACAAATAGAAAATCATAGAGAATATTAAAAATTCTATGAAGAAAAATGGATTTATCTATTTCACTACTTGTCTACACTTAAACCATAGAGCCTCTTAGACACAACCAATTTTTCTTTATTATTAGACCCAACCAATTATTTTTCTTTTCAAAAAAATTGAGATTCTTGTTTTAGAATGTATAGAAAACTTTAGAGTTCTGCCGAATTGCCTTATAAAATGTCTCTGTGGGTTACCTCTGTATGTTCTGAACATAATAATGAACACAAATATTTTTTTTAAATACTGTTTTCACACCTGATGAGCTCACCAAGGTTATCAATTAGAAAGAGATACCCACTTTTTGAGTAAAGGTTTTCATCCCCATAAGTGCTACTGTTAAATTCATTTACTGTACACCATTTGTCTGTAATTTGTTTATGAAATTTCATGTGAGCATATGCCTGACTAAGGTAAAAACCAGTCTTCTTCAGCCTCTCTTCTGCTTCCTTGGTCAGTTATCTAGAGTAAAGAGGAAATTAGATTTGTTTAACATTATTTGATCTTGACAAATCTCTTCGCTATTTCTTACAATCTTATCCTCTTTGTGTTTACAAATGGGTTGTTTAATAATCTGTCCTAGTATCTGTTCAGATGCCAAAAATGGCTGTAATTCCCAGCAGTAAATCCCCCATATACACTTCATCTTTTTAAAACACAGGTACTATATTTGCTGTTTTACAGTCTCTTGAGATTCCATTCTTCCTTCGTGAATTTTCCATAATAATTGTCAATGCCTCAGAAATGGTTTTGGTTGCCTTCTTTATATATCTCTAATTTCATCAGAACCTGCTATCTTAAATGCATCTATCTACATAACCTTTAATGTTTTCCATTCAGGTCAATATTTTTACAGTGATTTTACTTCTTTAAGGTTTCATCACAGTCAAACTCTTCTGTCAAAGAATGGTGTTAAAAAGAAATTGACGTTTTCGGTCTTCCCTTTTTCATTTGGTACTTGTTTATTTTTCCCATTAAATAGTCATTATATGCTTTCCTGACAACAATTAAGAAATCCTTTTACTGTCATATCTAGTACTCACTCTCTAGCTTTAAGTATTTTTTTTTCTTTTACATTTCTGATTTTTTCCCCTTTAAATTTATATTCCGCTTTTAGTCTCGTCCTGTTTTATACATTCTTGTTTCCATTTCTGATGGTATGATTTATTCTTAATGTCAGGTCACTGAAGATTTTTCATGCAGCCATGTCGCTATGTACTTGCCCACATATTGTTATTGCGCATGCTGGAAGTTGCCAGTTGCCCTATAAATCCATTTTTTTATTTTTTAGTTTTTCCTTAAAAATCCTTCCCTTGGGACCATATCAACCAGTTTGCAGAGTTTCCCGAGGTTTTTCTTTTTTGAAATCAGTTGTCACATTTTTTTTGCTGCCACTCCTTTTTCACCTCACAATCACAGACTATCATTTCATTTTCACTTTCACCCTAATTGCCCTCCGTCTTTGGATTCTGAACCAGTTCCTCCTGTTAGTCAGAATCAAATCTGTTGTCAGCTCCAAAATGCTAAAAATGCATGAGTCAGGCCCCTGAAACTAGTAAGACTGTTATAAAAAAGAAAGTTTTAGTTGTGTTTCATTTGCCTTCTGTCTTTTCAGCCCCTAGGGTGCTCTGGGGTTAATTTTTCATGCATTTCTTTGCAGTCATGAGGTCTAGAAACCTGCTTTTTCAGAAAGTGAAACCTGAGATTTTCATCTACTCTTATTCTTAAACTGTAAGGCTTTAATACCAATCGTCATAAGACTCTTCTCAGAATAAGGATTTTCTATATTTGGTCCATTGGCCACTTGTAAAAAGTAGTATTGCATGAGTATTTACAATCTCCTGCTGCTGTTTTTGCAATTGAAATATGTGGTTATTTAAAAGCTCCCCTTCTTAAGCTGTTTTTCATTTCTTACACTGAAAAAAGTTGAATCTCCTCTTCCCCCACAAGTAGGTTTTACTAAATTATGTGTCCTAAGGCTTTCAATAAACTCAGATGGTGAAGGCAGTAATAGTGGCATTAACCTTTTAAGTAGCATAAAACCCAATGTAATGAAATGAAATAGAACACACAGAATAGTGGTAGGGTCTAATTTGCTATTGTGTATAATTTCATAAAAATCTGTTTTGTGGTCTAATGAATAACAATATCTCTATGTTATAATATGATGATATAAAAGTAATTTTCCCCTAATTGCTGTTAGATGTCTATGTATTTTTAATTGTATGCTGTCGTTGTTATGTTTGTGAAACAGTGAATTTGTCCTGCTCTGTAAAAATTGCAGCCAATAATTTCTGGTGAGTTTGAAATTCACTTTATGCAATGGATTTTAACTTTATTTTTTATTAGTAATCAAACATTTGAAGGCTTACATGCAATAATGAATCTATCAGTTGGAACAATATTTTGTTGAAAATAGATTACTTTGTAAAAGTTATAAAAAAATGACTAGCCTTCAGTTTTTATGCAAACAGTTACTACAATATCAGTTGCAATTAACGCACTAAATGCCAAGGAGCTGCACATACAGGCTCTATCTTTACTTCCTTCCTTCCAAGCAAATATCTGTACTTCCATTATGTTTTGTGCTCAGTCAGGGGGTTAAAATGGAAGATACAACCTCATGTCATTGTTCAGCATAAACCCAAACTGCTCCCTGTGGTTTGATTCATCATATTTTACGGATCTGGTTTACTCTCCATTTGTTCTATTTGTTGTATCAATATTATGTCACTTCAGCACTACACTACCAGTACTTCTTAGTACACCTTTTTATTGGCAAAAGTCACAAAATTGGATGGGATTTGTACACAGCCTGTGATTAAGTAGCTTGCAGAATGGTGAGGACAACAGTCATCAAACTATCAATGTTCTCCATTGCTCAAGATGTTTTTTTTTCAGCCAGTGAAAGACAGCTGGCTGGAAACAGAGACTCCTTTCTGAGGAGATGATTACACATGATTAACAAAGTTCTACCAGTCTAGTGATGCAATGTTAATTTAATAATGAAAATATATTAACATAGCCATTTGCAAACAGCTTTTTGTAAGGTGCAATGAAATGTAATTCCAAAATCTAAGTCCAATGAATGGATTAATTGGTATTATATAGCTCTATATCACTGTACTATTTATATTTTTGAGTTATTCTGTTGATCTCATGCAAAATTCATAAACATTTTTCACATAAAAATGTAACAAAAAAAGAAAAATAACAAGGAATCAAACAATTATCCTATCATTAAATCATAGAATGCTATGAGGAGAATTTTGTTCCTCCAAAACTGAAATTACAAAAGTGTCATAGGTGCAGTGCAGTTGCAAGCAGTAGATATGGGAAATATGTATCTTTGTAAGACTGTCAAATGAAAGAATAACCCACAAACAGATTTATCCTGCAGGGATAAAGGTCTGTAAGAAGTGTGAGTACAACTCAAGTAGAAAATATAGAAGTTAAAACTTTTTTTTTTCTCTCTCATTCTTACTCTCTTTTCTGCCTTCTCTTTCAGGAAGAACTTTGAGTTACAGATTTCACTTACAATATATAGCTTGAAGAAGGTTTTTGCTTGCACACAGCAGAAAATAACAGAATGTCCTGATTGACACTCCCTTGGGTCTTGCTTATCTCCTGGCAGCTCTTTCTACAAGTGCTGCTTCCCTGCTGAGTCCATCCTCTCCTAGTAAGAATCAAAGCCCCATCAAGCTGAGTTATGGGATGCCTCCTCTTTTGAAAAGCCAGGTCAGGCAAATAGACTCAGAAAGGAACCATATTAATTTATACATCTATTTTGGGGCCTGAACAATACTTCTAGGTAATTCATATACTATGGAGAAATAATAGTTCATTTGTCTATCAAAATGGACTCATAAAATTAATTATTTTATGTAAACTTTGTCTATTTTATTAGAATCTGTTAAGATTAAAATAAGAAGGGTGTTTTTGAATTCTGTGTATTTTTCAGTCATCTCAGTTAAAGGTATTATTTAGCATTGTTACTTGATACCCTGTAAGATTAACTGTGAAGATAGTGAAGAACTTTCATTTAATGAGGGAAAGTTTGAGATTTTTCTCCAGAAACCAAGATATCTTAAAAAAAATGCTGAATTGGAACAATCATACTCTTTCACAATATGGGTCTTATATGAAAATACAGAATTGTTGCTTTCACTTATCCTATTAAAATATTGGAAATATAATTCTCCACAAACTGGGTCTGTAACTCTTTAAGCAGCCTTGGAAGGAAAATTTATGCAAATCTCCTAGTCATGTAGCAGATCACTGGTAATTTGTTCACCAAGTGCTAAGGCCATTTTAGCTTATATTTTAATGCACCTGATTACCCAGTGTTACATTGAATATAGATAAGTAACTTTTCTGGGGTACCTATTGTGTATGTACATGTATGAACTGAAGATGTACTACAAAGTTTTTAAATTTGTCTAGTAGAAAAAAATTTGGTGCAGAAATTTGGTACTTCAGTGAACTGAGGTTTTGAGAACTGTCATTTAAAAAATACTGTTGATCTGGACATATATTTAAACACTTAAAAGCACCATATTGCACTTGCTGATACTCTTGCAAAAAAGCATCTTGCAAAACTAGAGCATGAAGAAATAAATAAATTCTTTCTACAGCGACTGACACAACTGAGACGCCTCTAGATGAGGTAAATAATCTGAAGGGAAGCTAGAGTGAGAGAATGTTGCAAACAAGATTAGTCTGAAAGAGATTGCACATTATAGGTTCTACCTGAAAGAAACCATTCAGCAAACCCATATTACTGTAGAAGTGCTGATACCAGCTAAATGTTGGCGATTTTCTTGGATACTTTTGGTCTGGAAGACATGACTTTAATTTTTTTCTGAAATACAGAAAAATACAATAAAAGCAGTTGTCGTGGTTTAACCTGGCTGGCAACTAAGCACCACGCAGCCGCTCGCTCACTCCCCCCCCTCCCTCTGTGGGATGGGGGAGAGAATAGGAGAAAAGAAAAAAAAGTAAGACCCGTGGGTTGAGATAGAGACAGTTTAATAAGAGAGAAGAATAACAATAGTAGTAATAATAATAATAATAATAATAATAGTAAGAGAATATACAGAATATATATAAAACAAGTGATGCACAATGCAATTGCTCACCACCCACTGACCGATGCCCAGCCCGTCCCGAGCCGCAGTTTGGGTTAGCTGTCCTAGCTGTGCTGTACTCCCAGCTTGTTATGCACCTGGCCGAGCAGAAGAAGCTCAAAAAGTCCTTGAGTAGTCTGAGCACTACTTGGCAACAGCTGAAACCATCAGTGTGTTATCAACATTCTTCTGGTACTGAATCCAAAACACAGCACTATGCTAGCTACTGTGAAGAAAATTAACTCTATCCCAGCCGAAACCAGGACAGCAGTCCAGCCACAAATACAGAGATCATTTCTAATTGCCAAGATGAAGTGTCATTATATCAACTTGAAGAAGTGTCAGTATCACACTGACACTACACAGGCTCTGTGAGTCAAAAACTGATAAGGGATAATCAAACTCAGCAAGATCAGTGATCAGACTCTACGGTCCATGAACTTCCAGCAAACAATACATCACAGGAGAAGAATCCAGAGGAATTCTTTAAAATTCATAATTTAGAGATATTCTAAGGTCATAGAATCATTGAATGATAGAATCATAGAATTGTTTAGGGTGGAAAAGACCTTTAAGATCATTAAGTTCAACCACTAACCTAACCCTGGCATCCCACCACTAAACTATGTCCCTGAGAACCTCATCTACCCATCTTTTAAATACCTCCAGGGATGGGGTCTCAACCACCACCCTGGGCAGCCCATTCCAGAGCCTGACAACCCTTTCATTAAAACAAAAAAAAAATTTCCTATGTCTAACCTAAACCTGCCTTGGCGCAACTTCAGACCATTTCCCCTCGTCCTATCGCTCGTTACCAGGGACAAGAGGCCGACCCCCACCTCTCTACAGCCTCCTTTCAAGTTGTTGTAGAGGGCGATAACGTCTCCTCTCAGCCTCCTCTTCTCCAGACTAAACAACCCAAGTTCCCTCAGCTACTCGTCATCACACTTGCGCTCCAGACCCCTCACCAGCTTTGTGGCTCTCCTCTGGACATGTTCCAGCAATGCAACATCTTTCTTGTAAGGAGGGGCCCAAAACTGAACACAGCATTCGAGGTGCGGCCTCACCAGCACTGAGTACAGGGGCACGATCACTTCCCTTCTCCTGCTGGTCACACTATTTCTGAGACAAGCTAGGATGCCATTGGCCTTCCTAGCCACCTGTGCACACTGCTGGCTCACATTCAGTAGGTTGTTGACCAGCACCCCCAAGTCCCTCTCTGCCATGCAGCTTTCCAGCCACTCTTTGCCAAGCCTGTAGCATTGCATGGGGTTGTTGTGACCCAAGTGCAGGAGAAGGAGATCGACACTACCACCCTGTTTGGTGTCATCTGCAAGTTTACTGAGGGCACACTCAATCCCCTCGTCCAGGTCATTGATAAAGATATTAAACAAGACTGGCCCCAGAACTGAGCCTTGGGGGCCATTGCTTGTTACCGGCCACCAACTGGATTTAACTCCACTCACCACAACTCTCTGGGCTTGGCCATCCAGCCATTTTTTTACCCTGTGAAGATTACACCCGTCTAGGCCATGAACCGCCAGCTTCTCTAGGAGAATGCTGTGGGAGACTGTGTCAAAAGCCTTGCTGAAGTCCAGGTAGACAACATCCACAGCCTTTCCCTCATCTACCAGGTGGGTCACCTCGTCGTAGAAGGAAATCAGGTTGGTCAGGCAAGACCTGCCTTTCATGAACCCATGCTGGCTGAGCCTGATCCCCTGATTGTCCTCCATGTGCCTGGTGAGCACGCTCAACATGAACGGCTCTATAATCTTCCCCAGTACCAAGGTCAGGCTGACAGGTCTGTAGTTCCCCAGATCCTCCTTCTGGCCCTTCTTGAAGATAGGCGTCACATTTGCCATCTTAGGCACTCTCTCATGACAATGGAAAGTTATTGCTGCATGGATTAGGTACCATAAGACACAAACTAAACAATTTTTTTTTTTTTTACATTTCTTATTGCCAATCCCAGTCCAAGTGCTCTTTAACAAAGACAGATTATATGAGTTTAGAAATGTATGTAGAGTTACCAATAAACTTCCAGCTGAAACAAGTCATGCTTGTACCAGGCCCAGCTATGGTGAGAAGACAGAGTCTATTTTGTTCTAAGTAAAGCTCTAAAGTTAGAATCCACAGTAACTGGGTTCATGACATTCTTTCTATGTAGCTGATCTACCAATAGCACCCTTCTGCTATGCAAGATGTCTCTCCTGGCATCTGATTAGGGTGCCAGATACCTTCCTGAGCAGATTTAGTAGTCTGACATTTCTTTTTCTGACTCTTGGTCACAGCCATCTGAAGCCCAGAACTGCAGATAGGACAGGAGTTAGAAACAAAAAAAATCTACGATCACATAAAAGGTAAAAGTAACTGCAGATATTGTCGCTGCTTAAATACGATGCTTGCTGTGCTTGACAAGAAGTAAGAGGACTAAGTGTCATTTTCACCAAGTGTTTTTGATGAGATGATGTGGACTTGGTAAAAGGTGATGCCAATTCTACTTCTTCATGTCAGTCATACTGTCTATCTTATATTTCTCTTCTCTAGTTCAACAGATATTTAAATGTTATCTTTCTGTCTTACTCTAACAGTACCTGTCACTGAAGGAGAATAGCCATTATTGAAAATCTTAGCTGAAATCAACTTCTTCTGCAGCTTCATTCTTATAGTTCATAGGATCTGATGTTTCACTCAATTTATAGCAGCACACCAACAATAATAGAAGTTATCCATTTCAATTATGAAATTAATAAGCTTTTCCACCTTAAATTTTATTTTCAGCCTGTCATAATTTTTGAGAATATAATTTTACTGTCTACAATGAGAAAAACTGTAGTACATCTAGGCAAATTAATATAACTTATTTATTATGATTTTCACACCATGTAACCTTCATTTTTCCCATGTGATTTTTTTGTTGTGGATAATGCCTAAAAACTCTACAATAGCTATGCAAAATGTACATTACGTTATAGGGTCCTAGCTACAGCATATAGATCTTTTCTTCACTGAAAATGAACTCAGAAAGTAGCTTCATACTGCTGTGTTTTTAAGTCACAGGGTCAGTATGCTACCTTTGTACAGATAATGGTACACCATTTACTTCTTCTTTGCTCTAAAAGATGTGCATTATTGATTTAAAAAATCCAAGTTATACTTGAAGGAAGTTCAGATAGTGTCATATTTATTTTATGGTTCTCCTTGTGAGCTTGGACACAGTATTGAATGGGAAGTCATCTGGCTTCCTAGGAGAAATGATGTCTGAGTTCACTCATAGTTTCTACTGTATTTCTAGTTAAAAGCGCTGTGAGTTTTAATCCAGTCTTGAGGATGATCAACATCCATGGCCCTCCCTCATCAACCTCTTTCTCTGTTCTTCCAGCCGGTAGATTCCTTCCAGCCTCTGAACACTTCCTTCAGCAGCTGCTGTAACCTGTTGCCTTAGTTGATGCATCAGCAAGTGTTAGCACTGAGCATATTTGCCTCCAGAGTTGTTTTTACAGCTTTAGAATAGTCTGAATATTTATTTTCTTTAGTCATTAGTGCAGCAATTTGCCAGATCATCATAGTGTGTGAATTATTTCCTTGCACAATTGAGGCCTCTAACTCCCTCCTTCAAGAGAACTGAGATTTTATTCATACTGTTATGTACTGACATGCCTCAGCAGAAAGTGGTCACAAGGCTGGGGCATGTCCTTCTTACTCATTATTCCTTTTCCTGTTAGCTCACCTGGAAAATAGACTGTAGACATATATTATTTCAAACATATATTTCAAAGAAGGAAAGCAGACAATGGATATCAAGATTTGACCTAAGATTTGTGGATGAAACAGCAAGATTCTGATGCAAAGGACCACTGCATAACAGAATGATGACTCCTGAAGGATATAAAAGATTTGTCCAAAAACTAATTTGCTGTCACCAAGAAGAATCCCAGAAAGGCAATGAGGATTCAATAGCTGGTGTCCCTATCTCTTCTGGGGCACAAAGAGGTGCTGGCCAGACCGTTAGACATGTATGTCTTCATACATGTGAGTAGGTGGTTAAAACAGATTGAGTGTATGAAATTTACGAGGATAAATACCAGTAGAAGCAAATTACTTGCTTATAGTTTTTGTAAATAAATTTCACCTTCCACTTTCATAAGATCTCATATTAGATTTCATTACATTAATTTCCTAGTTTGGGACATTTAGGGATCTATAAGGAAAGTGTTCATATGAACTAGGTCTCTAAGCACCCATGACAGTCGGTTCGGATCTGCTCATTATAGACCTAGAGAGGTATTTAGCTCATTCTAAATTAGGAACTTATTATTTGAATAACTCTCTAGACTCCATTCATTATATTGAGTAATACTGCATTGGCTTAATTCAAGTTCCTAAAAGTAAATGTCTAATACAATCTGAGATATCTTAAATTGTTCGAGAAATATGACAGATATGACATCAGAAGTTCCATACTGCTGTAGACTGACATATCAAATGATATGACATATGTACATTTATGCAAGTGAGACAAATTCATGTCTTTTAACTATAAGGGACATCTATACAGCTCCCTTCTAGATACCTACCTTTAGCTACATGTTTAATTTTTTATGGTGATTAATAAAATCTCAGATCATTGAACCTAAAGTAAAGCAAGAGCATATCTTTCAGTAATATGCACTTGAAAACAGTATTAAAAACCAAACACAGAAACTGATAGATTTTAATAGGTTACAGGTTTACTTGGAGTTTATATGCATTATCAGTTTATTGCAATGGGTCCGAGCCAAATAAAAAGACAATTTATTGTTATTACAGAAACAAAAAAATTGAAGACAAGCAAGGTATGTCTCTTCTGCTTGTTTTAAAAACTCTGAAAAGATAAATTAATGTCTGCAATTTAAAATTTAGGTTTTGGGGGAAAATATCCTCTAGAATATACAGAATGACATAAAACCTTATGCTTTTGAAGCAAAGGTTAAGCTTAATGGCTATAACTCAATAGATATAAAAGTGTAGAAAACCAGGGTTTTCCTTATGTTTCCATTCCGGCTTTACCGTTTGAATGTAAACCCAGGCAACCATTTTCAATGGATAAACCCACCTTTTTGATAGAACTCTGTGGTATATAATTTATTTTAATATGCCAAGTGATTTGATAAGAAGTCACCGTAGTCTATATTATATCGCTTTGGTCATTCAGAGGAAGAAGTTCTCTTCTGCTCTGATTAAGATCCTAGTGACCACAAGCATAAACATGGGACTTTTTTTGTCTGATGTTTTGCTACCATATGTAGAAGTAGTAAGAATTTTAGAAAGTGAAATTAATATCTTGGCTGCCAATATCTGAGTATTTGATCAGACACATAGGTGATTTGAAGGAATACGTTAAAACCAGCAGCATAATTTGCATCCCCTTTTGAATACTTTCACCAACATGTAAAAAAAGGTGGAAAGTTGAAATTCTAAATGTAATTAATTAATTCCAGTAAAGAGGCTGTTCTCCAGATCAGGTACTATTGGGTCTTCCCAAGTAGGGACTTCCAGATCTGACTGAGGAGAGGGCAGAAAAAACAGTCAAGTAATATATTCATGGTCAGCCTAGCTCTGAGAGAAGGTGCAGCAGAGCCACGAGTAGGCATATAACAGGCATTTTGAGCATCAGTTGTGATTTTGACTGAATGAAGTTGAGAACAACTTCAATGCAGCGTGAAACTGGTAAAATGGTTCCAAAAATCTGTATTGTACAAATATCTTTGCTGATGATCAATCCATCCTGGAGAGACAAGAGTTAACCCTGAGAAGGAACAGTTGTGCTATAGTAACTTAGTCTTAGTACTGGAGCTGATTCCAGGAGGAGACCACTTACAGGAATTAAATACAGACCTCCTCAGCAATATAAGTACAATACACCTAAATAGATAAAGCAGACCTTTGCGGTCCAATTAGGATCCCAAACAGCAGGGTTCCCCCTCATTATTTCAATTTGGACAGGTTCCATTATTGTGATACTGCTGTTCTCTTCTGTGCTATTTTCTGCCCATCCTGTTCTTTCTCTTTCAGTACAAAGTGAAACAGCATTCAGCTGTAGTAACGGTTCTATTAGATTATAAGGCAAGAAGACCCTATTGTGACTATCTGCTTTGACACCTTGAGTTAATACTTGCTTAAATGGGAGCAATTTTTTTTTTTTTTTTTTTTAACAAACATGTTTTATAAACACAAAACATTACCTTGGTTCCAACAATTCCCACATTGATTTCTTCTTGGAAATTCCCAAGTGATTGCAAATAGTTACAGTGATTTATCATTCTTCTTGTCTTATTTTCAATATTGTTTCCAGCTGAGTATATCTGCCTTCAAATTCCATCTATTAGACCTTGTTACTTTCTGAGCTTTTCTCCAGCTTCTACACCAATAAGACAGCTGGCCTACAGCCAGACTAATAGTTTAGGCACTGCTCTCAGTTGTAGTGACAACCCTTCCTGTGTGAAAAACATAGACTGTTCATTCCCACTCTGTGTTTTGAACAGTAATGGAGACCGACAACACATCATAATACAGAGCTTTATTGATACAGTAGAAAAGATGAGAAACAACGCACCCATAAAGTGATGCACCCAATCAATGATAGCAAACACAGGATCATAAGTGATGCTATGGCTCCAGTGGACTATCAGTGACAGTGTGTGAGTCATCTGGCAGCAACAGCCAATCAAGCCAAAGCTTTCTGAATGCAGATTCGACAATGGTAGTGTGATTTTATGGAATCATACTTTACATGAATAATGTGGGTGGCATCCTGCCTGTGCTACCAATATTGGTTAAGCAGGCAGGTTGTCAGGAAGTGGGGTCATCTGCTAGCAGTCTGAACTTAAAAGGATAATTATCATTTTCCTCAGACAATCCACTTTTTCAAGGATACAGTACTCTAATAAGAAAATATGGGATTCTTCTTCACATGATGAAGCTTGATCTTGAAATACTTCAAGTGGACTAAGAGCTATTTCTGCACTGAAAGTATTAAAAAGATAACTTATTGAATGACTTTAATAATAATGATGATGAGTTGAATATTAATTTTTCACCTTCGAGAGTTATTTTCAACTTTCTTTAAGAAACAGTAATCTGATTATCTTCAAGGCTCTTAAATAGGTTTTGCTTTTTTTTTTTTTATTACAAACTCAAATTATTTACATGTTCCAGTCCCATTCTGAATCATCATGAATGCAAATACTGAAGTTCAGAGGAGATTCAAAGACTGAGGAGATGCAAATCCCTACAAATATCATAGCCATCAAGACACAAAGAAATTGTCTTGTGTAGCATTCTTAATCTAAAATGTAATTCAGGAAATAAATAACAACGAAGAAAAAATAAAGGCATTTTCCTCTTTTCACACTCCAAGATACCACACATCATTTGAACTAAATTAAAATTCAAATCTACTTTAGGTTGTGTTGTCTCCATCATAAAAGTAGTTGCTTTTGCTCATGTCATACCAAGTCTCAGGTCTGAATCTGAAATTTTCTCTCTATGAAGGAAAAAGAAGTGAAGCCAGGGCTTATTTTTCGTAAGATATACTAAAAAGCAGATGCATATCTACAAAAGTGTAGTACATATATTTGACTGTAGGCAAGTAAAGAATGAATTCCAGTGCAAAATTGCTCACAAACTTTCCACAATAGACCATATTTCCACCTTTTGCAAATTAAAATAGGAAAATTAAAGTCACAAGCATGTGTCTGCAATTTTCACTTCATGGGCAGCATAAAAGAAAATGTTTGTGTCAGCCTTAATCAGTAAGGTCTAAACAATATTTTACAGGTGCAAAATTCTAAATGTGATCTCCTTATGTCTTTTTGCATCCTGTGATGTCAGCTATCATGCTTTCAGTAATAGGATCTACCTCAAAGCCGTTTTAACACCATGGGATTTCTTTCTGCCCTACTGTGACTTCTCTCTGATCTTGAATAGCCTTTGGATCACAGTAGGGATGAAAGATCTTGAAATGGAATGAATTAATGAACAAGCAAACTTTAAAGAATTCAGGCCTTTGTGTCTCAATATGACACAAACTACTTGTTCTAAAATTGCCCCCTGACATGGATAACTTTTCTGTCATTTCCCTGTGCTACAACCCAAGAATCTACTCAAACTCAAAGTCTTATGCTGGTAAGTTACTGCATTCAGTTCTCATAAGAAAACATATCTGTCTTCAGAACTTCATAATGCCTCATGAAATCTGCCGATTTCTATTCTGTGAAACCCAAAGGGAGTTAGCTGTTATTGATAGATATTTTTCCCTTTTGCTTTTAATATTTCTGACTTAAGTACAGACTTATTTGGCACTTGAACTGTACAATTTGAAGCTGGCCTGTAAAAATGTCATTTGTTGTTGTCCAGAAGTCATTTTCAACAAAGTATCCAATACTCGTGAAACCACAGTTCCTATAAAATGACTCTGTAATAGAAGCTTGAGGATTTGTAGCTCTCTTGTGACTCTTGTTTGAGATCCTTTCCTAATAACCACTTAAACATAATCAGATGGACTTTATGCAACCTCATCCAGTAAATGGGCTCTGTGAATGTTTCTCTATTATTGCCTTCATAGCTTGCAGACTACACAACAGTTGATAGTAATTCTGTGCAAAACCAAATTACTGTTCTAACAATAGAAATCTCAGTGGCCTTGACATAAGTAATTTCAAAATACAGTAGAGTCTAGATATAAAGGAGCGCTTTATGGACAGAAAGGTTGTTTGTTAGACCGGTTTCTCACTAAATTGGTCATTGCACTCTTAGTTCTGAGGAAAAAAAAGAAAAAGAAAAGAAAAAGGAAGGAAATTAGTTTGATAAAATGGTTAGGCTCTTAAATTTATGCTCCTCAAATAAATACTTTACTATGTTGCTTTCACAGCTGTACAGAAGGAATACTTTTAATTTGCATCTCAATATCAAGTGAGAAATGTTTTGTCACACTGTTTATAGAGGGCAGCCAAATATATCACACCGCTCTGAATTACTTTAGGGAATTAAAAACTATGTCTTGTACTTATGAGAGTAATATGGATATGTGTAGTCCTAGTGTTAAGATGTTTTGTTTAATTTTGCATAGTCCAAGGTATTTAGTAATGATTACGTAGAATTTTTTTTCTGCAAATCTTGTGTCCATCCTACTTAATGGCTGAGATATCAACAACAACAGCACATAAACCAAACAATATGCACGAATGAACAAAGGTTTTGTAAAAAGAAAAAATAAGCTGTCACCCCAACACACAATTTATGTTATGCATTGCTGTTAGGCAATAGTTGAGTACATGCTTTCTGATTCTGAATTGTCTGTAATTTCAGGGCTGCATTTGTTGTTTATGATCCTGTGCTCATAAGCAACTGGCTAATTATTTTCATTTTTTTTTCCTGTCATTCTGTCTTCCCTCAGCTTGTCCTGAACATTAATTTTTGCTATAATATGATTGTTATCTGTAGAGTTACCAAAGTTTAGAATGTTAATTTGTTTTCATATGGTGACTGAAAAAACATATAACATACCATATGTTTTCAATAGCATGTGGTAGGCTCTTGACAGCAAGTATTGTTCAATGTTAAACTCTATCCAACTTTTGTGAAACAAAGGAAGGCTTTTTGTCTGTTCACTCAGCTACCAAATTATTGCAGTTACAGTCCTAAATATTTCCTTACTTTGTGAAGAACAGCATGAGACCAAAGGAAGCGAGACAATATTAAATTTGAGAAAGATTAGTCACTGAGGTTTGTCCTATTACATGATTGCTATCTGCTATATGTGATTTTATATTTTTGTCAGTAGCCAGTTTATTAAATTTGCGTGTACATAATTATTTTAAAGAGATATATATTAATATTGACACACATTTAAATTTGGACAATCATATTACATGAATTTTCCCAGGTTGCACTCTACCACAGAAAAAAAACCCAAAAAACCCTTAGATGATTTATGATGTCTGGATTTCATAGATTAAATTTCAGCCAGCATCTTGTTATTTACATTATGTAAATTTACAAGAATTCACATAAATTTTATCATATAAGTTTGATGGATATGTCAAGAAGCCTTGCCATTTTCATAGAAAGGACCATACTTTACTGTCTATTAACCTCGAACTTAACGAAACACGAATAAAGAACTGCAAAGAAACTAAACTCAACATGATATAGTAGTGCAGATAATACCTACACTAAATACTACATGGGTTTTTTTTGCTTCAATATTATTATATTGTTTTGGAGAAGGTAGAAACTGAAGCTGTATTTACCAGTGCTAGAGTTGTCACTTGCAGTATTGCAATGGTTTACATATTACAGACGAGTAGTATAACGCCATTTATGCACTTAGTTCTTGCTCCACATTTATGTCATTGTGGGACTTTCTGATTTCTTCATAGACCTCTGATAATAGATTTTAGTTCAGTTTTGAAATACAGATAGCTCTTTGGTTCCATTTGAATAAAGCAGATTTATTCTGATACCTGTATCTCTTAACTAACTTGCAATACGGCACACTGTAAGGTGTTTTGCTCAGTCAGGAGTCTAATAGAATCATAGAATTGTTTAGGTTGGAAAAGACCTTTAAGATCATCAAGTTCAACCATTAACCTAACCCTGCTATCCCACCAATAAACCATGTCCCTAAGCACCTTATCTACCCCTCTTTTAAATACCTCCAGGAATGGGGACAACCACTTCCATGGGCAGCCTGTTCCGATGCATAACAACACTTCCAGTGAAAAAAATTTTTCCTAATGTCCAACCTAAACTTGCCCTGGTGAAACTTGAGGCCATCTCCCCTCGTCCTACCACCTGTTACCAGAGAGAAGAGACCAACACTCACCTCACTACAGCCTCCTTTCTGGCACTTGTAGAGGTCAATAACGTCTCCTCTCAGCCTCCTCTTCTCCAAACTACACAACCTCAGTTCCCTCAGCTGCTTCTCGTAAGACTTGTGCTCCAGACCCCTCACCAGCTTTGTGGCTCTTCCTTGAACATCCTCCAGCAACGCAACATCTTTCTTGTAGGGAGGGGCCCAAAACTGAACACAGTATTCGAGGTGCAGCCTCACCAGCACCGAGTACAGGGGCACGATCACTTCCCTACTCCTGCAGGCCACGCTATTCCTGATACAAGCGAGGATGCCATTGGCCTTCTTGGCCACCTGGGCACACTGACGGCTCATATTCAGACCGCTGTCAACCAGTATCCCCAGGTATCCAGCCACTCTTCCCCAAGTGCAGGACTTGGCACTTGGCCTTGTTGAACCTCATACAGTTGGCCTCAGCTCATCTAACCAGCCTGTCCAGGTCTCTCTGCAGAGCCCTCCTCCTCTCAAGGAGATCGACACTACCACCCTGTTTGGTGTCATCTGCAAGTTTACTGAGGGCACACTCAATCCCCTCGTCCAGGTCATTGATAAAGATATTAAACAAGACTGGCCCCAGAACTGAGCCTTGGGGGCCATTGCTTGTTACCGGCCACCAACTGGATTTAACTCCACTCACCACAACTCTCTGGGCTTGGCCATCCAGCCATTTTTTTACCCTGTGAAGATTACACCCGTCTAGGCCATGAACCGCCAGCTTCTCTAGGAGAATGCTGTGGGAGACTGTGTCAAAGGTCTTGCTGAAGTCCAGGTAGACAACATCCACAGCCTTTCCCTCATCTACCAGGCGGGTCACCTCGTCGTAGAAGGAAATCAGGTTGGTCAGCCAGGACCTGCCTTTCATGAACCCAAGCTGTCTGAGCCTGGTCCCCTGATTGTCCTCCATGTGCCTGGTGAAGTCACTCAGGAAGAACCGCTCCATAATCTTCCCCAGTACTGAGGTCAGGCTGCAGTTCCCCGGACCCTCCTTCGGCTCTTCTTCTAGATGGGCATCACATTTGCCAACTTCCAGTCATCTGGGACCTCCCCTATTAACCTGGACTGCTGATAAATGATGGAGAGTGGCTTGGCAAGCTCCTCCGCCAGCTCCTGCGGCACTCTCGTGGTTGCATCTCCAAGCAGCCGGTAGAACTTCCATCACAGAGTGGGGACAGAGAGAGAAACATGTTTACTCTATTCATTTTACTATCCTGCCTAACATAATCTTCTAGGAAATCATGTTTTCAGTCACCCTTCTCAGGATTCAAGAGGTGTATGTACTGACAATGCTATTTCTCTGATTAAGCAAATCTCAACATGGGTTGAGTAGCGTGACATCATTACGTTTTTCTGTGAATGACAAAAGAAACAAATAGAACATTTTATACCCTATGATGTAAAATGGTGAAATTAGTACTTGTAGAAGTAGATTTTTAGGTTTATAGTCAGTACATAACAGTTAACCTCTGCATTTCCTTCCTCCTCACATATTTCTTTGCCTCACCATGGCCTCCTCTATGAGCTGCAGGAGGACAACCTGCATGGTCTTCACCACAAGCTGGAGGGGAATCTCTGCTGCAGTACCTGGAGCACCTCGTCCCCCTTATTCTTCTCTCACCTTGGTGTGTGCAGGGTTATTTCTCTCACAATTTTTTCCTCTCTTCTCTGCAGTGTTTTGCCCTTTCTAAAATATGTTTTAAGTGCCAGCATCTCCAAGATGCCACCATCTTGGCTGAGGGTCTCAGCCTGCCTTATGTTGGGTCAGTCAGAGCCAGCTGGAACCAGCTCTGTCCAGCACAGGATATAGCCTTGGCCTCTCTTCACAAAGGCAACCCTGAAGCCCCACTTGCCAGCACCTTGCCACCTGCATGCAATACCCTATGTTATATTACAGAAAATCTAATTAAAATATGCAATTTACAATTTTAAAATTTATGACTTACAAATTTAAAATTCTAGCAAAGTAATTTTTAAATTAAACTAAAAGGGGATAGTATGTATATTTCAATACTATTATGAACTCAGAAGGGGTTTTTTTGTTTTTTTTTTTTTTTCTGATTTGGTAGTATCTTCACCAAATCTCATTGACTTATGCTATTGTGTTAATTTTAATTGATAAGTTATATTAAAATACTTTAAAAATATAAAAGAAATATTAATGAGAATATTTTGAAACTCCAGAATAGTAAAATGACAAATTATTAAACCCATAACATCACCAGCCAAATACCAGCTATATATTTTTATGTTATATTTTACTGTGTGTGTGTTTATGATTATTTAAAGTCATCTTCTGAACAAGTAGGTGGTAAATATTTTTGATGAAAATAACTAGAGGACAATGATTCTAACTGGAAAACAAAAGGGTGAAAAACAAACTCTCAGAGGCTGATACCTGGAACATGCAGAGTTCAGATAAAATTATGAGATCTGTAAATAATTTATTAGCTCACAGGACATTTGATTGCATGTTTTGAACTGGTCTACCTGTGGTAAACATAGAGCTTACCTAGCAGAGTGACCCTGCACTGAACTTACACTTCTTGGGGTTCTTTGGGACAAACCAGACTCTTGTCATTATTTAGGCTATCCTCTCAATTTTTATAGTTTTACAACTGTAAGAAAACATAGCAAACCATTGAAATTACAGAACACCTTGTGGTTCCAGCTGCATGTCCTTTCTCCCAGGAGGATATCAAGTGCCTGAAGTAACAAGAGTTGCTATAACCATTTGAATGATGTGAAAGTCCTTGAATGTGTCCAGAGGAGGGCAGCAAAGCTCGTGAAAGTGCTGGAAGGCATGTGCTATGAGGAGCAACTAAGGACTTTGGCCTTGTCTATTTTGGAGAAAAGGAGGCTGAGGGGTGACCTCATTGCTCTCTAGAACCTCCTGAGGAGGGGAAGTGGAGAGGGAGGTGATGATCTCTTCTCCCTGGTATCCAGTGATAGGATGCATGGGAATGGTTCAAATCTTTGCCAGGGGAGGTTTAGACTGGACATTAAGAAGCATTCTTTTACTGAGATAGTGGTCAAACACTGGGACAGGCTTCCTAGAAAGGTGGCCAATGCCCCAAGCTTGTCAGTGTTTAAGAGGCATTTGGACAATGGCCTTAATAATATGATTTAACTTTTTGGTCAGCCCTGAAGTGGACAGGCAGTTCAACCAGATGATCTTTGTAGGTCCCTTCCAACTGAAATAGTCTATTCTATCATACCCTGGGTTCCCTAAGAGGCTTTCCTCTGAGTAGCAAATTATAAGGTGCCAAGGTTTGCAAGACTGGAGGTTTTTCTTTCCATTTTTGGCATGATGCAAAGCAGCTAGGAAGAGAAACTAGAACATGGTTGTCTCTATTTTGAAATGGAAGATCAGGCATTTATCATAATCTCAGAGCTGAGGAGATGCCTCTTTTAGGGTAATTTTGTCTGTCATCCTTCCTTTGTTGAGTATTCATTGTTATGTCCAAAAGCTGTTGATACCTTTGCATGTTCTTCAGTTTGTGTTTTTAAGCTTTTTACACAGGCAAAATAGAATACAATCATAAAAAGTTGTGTACTTGAGGATACATTACATATTTATGATAAGAAAAAAATATCTCTGGTGTGGACTGATTCAAAGAAATAAATTATGGAAGTGTGAAATAAAAATTACATACCAAAGTAGTTTTGATTTAGAATAAGGGGGATAATGTGGACCTGATGGTCAAGACTGTGTGATAAAGGCACTCTCCATTATCACTACTTAGACAAGTGTTCATAAAAGCTGCCTTAATAAGGGCCAACTAAGTAAAATAAAATGTTTGTTCCTTTATTTCAGCAGATGCTGGTTCACATCCTATACATGTAATAATTTATAACACCGTATTATACTTAGACTATATAATTTCTTTTAGTCAATGCAGCTAATAAGAGATACAATTGTGTTGATTGGATGATTTTTTTTTTCCATAAACTCATTCAGTATTTATATCGTTATTACTGGGATTTATACCTCAATTGTAGAAACATCCCAGCAGACATGAAACCTAATTACTTTAAAGTTTTACACAACATTTTGAATGAAATCCTTGTTTACAGTGAAATTATGCTTTACCACATAGAGAAGGTTAGTAATATTTTTTAACAGTAAGAGTTACATATTTCCTCTCCAGATTTTACAAAGCTGTCTATTGCCAACTAATCTGATTTAATACACCATACTCAGGGCTTACTTTGCATTTGAATAGTTTAGTTCGTTACAAAGGAGATGCAAACGCAAAAGATCTTTTAAGAGATTCACCTGCAATTGTAGAAAATTATAAATAATTAATAACTGGTTCTGTAATGCAAAATTTCCAGCTGCATTAAACAACATATTTAAAGGATATAAAAGAATATTTACTTTGATATTTCAGTGTTAGTCTGTGCACAGACAATGTCAACAGATTGTCAGGATAAAAGAACCATATTTCTTATGGGTTAGTGGCAGGTTTTTTATTTGGTGGATTGTTTATGGGACTTCATCTAACACATCAGGAAATAACTTGTAGGGACAAAACATGTCAGAAGTTATACACTGTATTTCTAATAAGTCAAGCAATTTGTTTTTTATGCATGCACATACGCATGTATGCATGTGCTTTTTTGTAGGTAATGCTATCTGGCAATAGTAAAAGACAATTATTTAAAAGTAAAACCAAACTTATTTTGGGGAAAAAATGAAGAATTCTCTAACATTATATATATTACTAATTTACTTCTTCATCTGACATTCTTCTCCAAAATAGGAATGAAATAAACATCTTAAGAGGTAAAACAGCTGAGGCAAGCAGTTTGTTAAGTTTGATTTATTTATTTCTATTTTAAACAACACCTACACTGTGCTTGGAGCACATTAAAACTCTGATAAAATTTAGAATAAAGATGATTTATGTTTCTAGATTTTTAAAGCTATAACTCACATTTATATGCCACTTGACAAATGCTAGCCAGAAGATGCTCAATATTTTTCTAAACTTATCTGTCCCAATAGTGTTCATTTTTGAAGAATTTTAGTCCAGGTTTTGATTTGCTCAGTTTATTTTCCTTATGTGCAATTCATTATTGATTCCTATACTTCATTCTTTTGAAAGCATGCATAGTGTAACTATTTAATAAACAGTAAAAATAAATAGAGAAAAGTCATTAACAGTTAACCTGATCAAAGTTCAAGTAAAGTATATTCTTATACACGCAAATTCTCCATCTTGCCACCCTTTCTATTAGTTCAAGCATACAGATCATCAAAGGTAGTATCTGACTCTTCAGCATACACCTATTAATGTATTCTCTCTTTTTAAATTTACATTTACATCCACTATCTTTCCAAAACTTTATTTTAGTAATGAAGTTTTCCTCTGTCATAAGCTCTTGCTCACCTAGATATGCAGTATCTAAACTCCTCTGTCAAATATGTATTGAACAATAAACACCACTTTCACTACCTTTCATTATCCCTAGATCTGTGAAGAAATATTAGCTGTGACAGAACCTTTCAGTCTGACAATTCAGTGGAAGAGGATATTTAGGGTGACAACAGGCAAGCGACATGTCTGAAAGAGCATAAAATGTAATAGCAATTGCTTGTGAGGAGGAAAAAAATGAGATGTTGACACAAAGTAGAGTTGAGAAGCAAATTATTGGGAAAGAAAAGAATGACAGTACAGGCACAGCTTGAAATTAGTGTAAAGACTTTTCTAAGGTGGTGTTTTGGAAGAACAGCAATGGGAAGCCTGGAGAACTGAGAGTAAAAAGAAGAATCATTATGACATGAATGCGTGATTAGCTGAATAGACAGAATTAGAAGGGGAGGACTGGGAAGAAATATTGACGTAAGATTACTTTCTAAGTTCAGATATAGGAAGACATGAAGGATTCAGGGAGCTGATGCTTTGTAGATGGTTGCAAAGAAAAGCATTCTCAAGGTTGATGAAAAAACAAACGGGAAAAATGGTTGCACAATAGTATTATTATTGTGTCAGCTTGTTAGTAAAATAGTCTCAATAAAATTACTGCAACACAGACAATCCTTCATAGATAATAACATTTTTTTAAGCAATTAATGCTAATTTGTTGGTGAAAATGTTATCTACTGGGATATTCCTGCTAAAATATAAAGATCAATCCTATTATTAACTAATTAAATAAATTAAATTAATTAAAATAATGCCTATGTGCATGGTATATTAAGGTAGTTTTACAATTGTTATCTGTCATCTTTTACTTTCATTCTGTATCTATTGATAGAGGAGAGTTTCCACACAGTATAAATGAGAGAAATTGGCTTTATTTCTGAGGTGGTAATCCTGGTTCTAAACTTGACATGGGAGGAAACATAAAGGTAAGAAAAAAATTCTGAAAGGCATGAAGAATGGCAACACTATTATCAAAAAGTTTACTTATTTTTCCCCAAAGAAAAATGTACAGATTTTTTTCATTGTCTGAGATTTTGTAATGTTCATGATGCAGTTTTCTTCAGTACTTCAGTTGTACTTACTATGATGCTGAATAAACTGCGACTCCTAACTCCTAAATCCCATAAATCTGCTGATAATTCATGTAACCAGTAATGCACCATTTCCTTTAGAAAGAAACAAAGAGTGGCACCAGCTAAGTGATTATTTGTCAGCCTGCCAGAATAACAATGTGTTATCTGCTTTGGGCATACCAATAATGTGAAAGCATTTCAAATAGTTAGATAAGTGTATTTTAATTCACAAGGACTTACACTTTTTTTCCAGGTCCATTTCTTATTCAGTTGCTGATTTATCAGGCATTTCAGAAATGCTTTTTGTGTGTGATTCTTCTGCAGTTATATTTTCTCGTAACTATTTTTTTTCCTCAACTATTTAACGAAAGTGCACATTATACAGAACGGTCTCACTTATAGGCTTGTAATTTTCTCTTCAATTTTTTCATTTTTGTGTCTCTGTCAAAGTTTTCTTTTTCCTTTGAGATGAATACTTTGAAGTACCGTTCACACTGACATTCTGCAGATCGTACTTACATTAAACAATACCATATTCCTTGAGCAGTCTCATTATACTGAATAGTTTGGTAGGGTATTATTTTTCTCAGCATAAGTAGGAAAAGCAGATTCTCAACTTAAATACAAAATATGAGGCAATGCTGGAAAAAATGATGTTTTGCAATACCGAGTTCTACTTTCTCTTATTCAATGCTGAAGAACACCGGTTATAAATTTTCTCATCATCTATGCATTCTTTAAAGCTTTTAGAATTCTTTCATATACTTTCACACTAGTGAAGTAAATAATGTTCTTAATGTATGTGAAATAACTGGCACCTGGAAATGTTAAGGAAGAAATATGTCTATATGCTTATATAGACATACAATATTTATAGTATAAACTATATATTTAAAATATAAATATATTATAAGATATAATATTTTTTATTATATTAAATAATAGCATACAGATTATCATATAGGCATATAGGTAAAATACTTTATAATATATAAACATTATATACATTTACATGATAATAAAATATTATGGTTGGACTGGAATATTACAGCTGACTGGAAAAATAGTGCCCACTTTTAAAATGGGTAAATAGGACAACCCTCAGAACTACCAACCAGTCAGCCTCACCTCTGTGCCCAGTAAGATCATGGAATGGATCCTCCTGGAAGACACATCAAAATATGTGGAAGACAGGGAGGTGATTAGAGACAGTCAATATGGCTACACCAAGGGCAAATTGTGCCTGACTAATCTAGTGGCCTTCTAAGATGGAGTGACTGCATCAGTGGGCAGGGGAAGAGCTACAGATGTCATCTACCTGGACTTCTGTAAAGTCTTCTGGTGTTCCCCACATTCTTCCCTCTACTTTGGAGAGATTGGGTTTTGATGGATGGACTGTTAGATGGACAAGGAATTGGTTGGATGGCCACATCCAAAGAGTTACAATCAATGGCTCAGTGTTTAAATGGAAACCTCAAGGGTCCTTATTGAGATCAATACTTTTTAATATCTTCATTAATGACATAGATAATGGGATTGAGTGCACTGTCAGCAAGTTTTCAGATGATACCAAGCTGAGTGGTGTGGTTGATTTGCTAGAAGGAAGGGATGCCATCCAGAGGGACTGTGACAGTGTCATGGTTTAACCCGGCTGTCAACTAAGCACTACGCAGCCGCTTGCTCACTCACCCCAAGTAACGGTTACTTGGGTAGACAAATGTCGTAACTCTGTATGTCCCCTCTTCCTTATTCCTTCTCAGCTTTTACTGCTGAGCACAACATGATATGGCATGGGATATCCCTTTGGTCAGTAGGGGTCAGATGGCCTGTCTGTGTCCCCTCACAGCTTCTTGTGCACCCTCAGCCTACTTGCTGGTTGGGCATCATGAGAAACAGAAAAGGCCTTGATGATGTGTAAAAACTGCTCAGCAATAGCAAAAGCATTGGTATGTTAGCAATAATGTTTTTGTCACAGATCCAAAGCATAGTACCAAAGGAGTTACTATGAAGAAAATTAACTCTATCCAAGCCAAAACCAGTACACAAACAGAATCCACAGAGGCCAAGATCTGAGTCT
Source organism: Egretta garzetta (assembly GCF_000687185.1). Lineage (NCBI taxonomy): Eukaryota > Metazoa > Chordata > Aves > Pelecaniformes > Ardeidae > Egretta > Egretta garzetta. The sequence continues at coordinate 178,863 of NW_009258545.1, forward strand.
ATCCTTTTTCTGAATTTTCTAACCCTTAGAATACAAAAGCAAGTTCACTCTTGTACACAGAGAGTTAACTGCGAGTTTCATGTGGATATGCAAGTCAGTGGCTTGCACTTCTTGCTGAGTTGTGAACCCAGCAGAATGTGGGAGACTGAAGCAGAACTTTTGAAGAGGCATGAGATTGGTGATCTGTGAGAGAAGCATCTCCCTGCTCCTACTAAGCTCCTATAAGTGTAGTTAACTTTTTTTTATTAAAAAAAAAAAAAGAAAATAAAAGAAAACCAACAAAACAAAACACATCATCTAACATTCTTACCCTTTTAGAAGTGCTAAAACCTATTATAGAAACTTTGGAAAGCCCAAAGAGGTACCATGAAGTAAAAAGAAATCTTGTTGTGAAAAGTCAAAGGTAATAATTTATGTTCTCAACCATAGTATTACATTCATGTTTGTAGACAAGTAGAATATTCTAAATATAAAAAAATCACATTTAACAAGCTGTTACTTATTACTGTTACTATGCCTTTCTCTCCCACCCACCAAATATTAGTGAATATCTTTGAGAGAACACTGAAGTCTCAATGTATAACTGTAAGAGTCCTTGTAGCAAAGGGCTGAGACATTTAATGGAGGAACCACATGTGCCATAACCACATGGAGGAGCTTCTTAGGGCATAGCATAAAGTTGTTCACTGTCAGAGACTGGTGAGAAATAGAGGTACTGGAAGCAAACAAAGGAAAACAAAAAAGTCCCCAAGCAAAAAGGTAAAATGGATCTCTTTCGTCTATGGAATATAATCTCATTGCACAGGTAGCTCTCTGGTTTTCAGTAGTCAGTATTACTGAAGAAGATATGAAGTGTCACTTAACACTGTAAATGAGAGGGAGAGATCTATTCTCATTTCAATTAGAGCTGGATAGACTACTCTAATTAACTTTGCAGTTGCCATGAGGTTCTTATTACAGACCTGTGGCTCCCTTCATGTGTACATTTATTATATAAACTCCGTCGTATTGCTCTTCGACAATTTTCCTTCTGAAGTGACTTACACATCTTTAGCTACCAAAGCAGGGCATACATACTCTTCCTCCATGAAAGTGCAGGAACACCTTTCTGCCTTTCCTGTCTCCAGAGATTTAAAATGAAATGCTAGAGTGCTCTCATTCATTGTACAGTATTTTAAATAAGAATACTGTGTAAAAGTATTGGACTGTAAATAAAATAGCAAAACCCCTTCAACATTTTGCAGGTGTTTCTTCTCATTTCTTAAACTGTAAGTGAAGAAAACTGAGGACTAGACTGTGCCTTTAGTTTCCACTCTCAGTAAAAGAGAATCTATCATCATGGGTGAAGAATGATGTAAATAACTAATTATAGATACTATGAGTTACCTACTTATAAGCTGACTCTAGCTCAAAGGCTGAAGAACAGCACAGACATGGTCTGGTCTGGGAAGTCATCACCACAGATTGTCAGAGAGAATAAGAATCTCCCCAGTCACATAACTTGTAATCAGAAGATAATTACGAAGTTTCCATTCATCAAAAAAAACAGAGAGGTGAGAAGAAGAAAAGCATCCTTTAACTCTCCCTCCCTGCAGCTCTAATGCTCAGTATTTCCTATGGATCCTGAAGGACTGTCATGTGCCTGTCATCTTTAGGAGACTAATAATCTATTCCCTAGCGTCAGTCGGCACTTCTGAGAACCATTCTGAATGCTCTCACTATTCCTCTGAGAGTAGTATATTCTTTACTGACTTCAAACTAATGCAACATTCAGTAACCAATAAGTAATTTTCATTAAATTGGAATTTATTTTGATACCATATTTCATGCTGGATGGCCTGCTATGAATAGATGTGGCAGAAATTTGTCCATCACTGAGTAAAATTCAGTTTTCATAAGTATGTTCTGAATTTGGCCTATTATCACTTAAACTTTTAAACTTAATAACAATTGTAATTTATTTACTTACATGAATTCATTAGAACAGAAAATCAGCATTTCAAGTCATTCTGTCCTTTTTCAAGGTTAGTGGGAGCTAGTGATTGCACATACTAATAGATTCCTGCAAGTAATTAAAATACTCTTTTTTATGAAGATCAAGATTTAAAAGAAAATTGTTTGAGTAATTACTTTTCCTGATGAATGCAGTCTGTGTTTTTCCATTATTAGGAATGAATAGAGTTGATAACACAGGGGTATGCAGGATACCTCATATATTGACAGCTGCTATGTTTTCATTAAACAGAACTTTAAACTTTTAGAGAATATTGTACTTGTTTTCTAATCTCCTCTTTGAGGAATATGAAATAATGTGTAGGTTAACTATACTTTATTTTAATGAGTTAGCACAGATCTTGATTTTAACTAATGCAGCCACAGAGGGAAGCAAGTCCCACATCCTTTTTTTCTGAGACTTGCAGCCTGATCCCTTTGGGGAATAACACTAGATGCTCTGTGCAGACAGCACAGAATAAAGAGAGGCAAAAATTGGGACTGTGCCCTGGCTGATTAGCCCCTAAGCCCTTAGCAATCATAAAGAAGTTGTTAAACTCTATCGTTTAAAGAGGAAACTGAATAAAATTTCCCTTCTGCTCCTCTAGGACAGAGAGAGAATTTTACCACTATTTATGCTCATGAGAATGTGAACTCAGTGCATAGTGGTCAACATTGTAACTGTCTGACAGCAGCAATGAGCTCAGAAAATGCGTAGGGAAAACACAGAGGTAAAATTGGGAAGCTGTTGGGCTATTAGACCTCTGTGAAATAGAACCCTGTGGAAATAGCACAAAGTAAGGCCAGACCAGCCCTTGGTGCTTGCTACCAATTTAACAACCTTTTTGTTCTAGAGTATGCAAAGATTATGATTATGCCTGATCTGTGTATCTTTGTCACATCCCTTGTGTCTACTTAACATTCTTTTCAGCACTGAGATTGTGCCAAGCCTCAGCCAAACCCTTAATATTTGAAGTCAATATTTTTTTGAAAAATGTCTTTGCATATAGTTTCATTAAAATAATGACAAAATGATAATAATAATCCTGATTTAAATACTGGTGGCAAGAGAGAAGGATTTTTTGTAGGTATTTAAAATCTACTTTAACAGTTTTCTTGTATGATAAAGTGACACTTGCACATTTCCAACATTTTAAGTTCAAAAAAGCAAACATAATCCAGTAAAATATACACTTTTAGAATTGTTTTATAGTAATGTTTAAAAATATATTTAAAAATTGGCAGTCACCTATTGACTTGGTCTCCCTGAAGAATTCTTATTCTGGGATTTGTGGGTCATAGCAGTAAAACTCTGAAATACACAAAATGTAAACACTCCCAAATTAAGGAACACAATATAAAGTGTAATACACCTGAATATTTACATTATTTAGGAGTAAAAACCTCATGAATTTTCCAGTATACGTTATCTTATCAGAAATATCTACTAACTCTACTAAAGATATCTACTTAAAAAGGATGGATAGGAATACAAAAAAATGCCTTTTTTTTTTTTGCATATATAAAGTTCTGACAGCAGCTAATACATCTGCTCCTTCTCATGACCTTTTACATGCTTTTGTTCCTCACCCAAATTCAAGGCCTAGTTTGGGGTTTTTTGTGTTTTTTTTTTTTCTGGCTGCTGAAGGAGAAATGAAGGATTGATATGTCTCTTTTTATGTTTAGGGGTTTCTTTAGCTTGAAGAAAAGGGTCATTCAGCTTTAATTATGACATTTCCTGTTTGGCAGTTGGTTTGTTCTGTTTTTTTTTTCCCTGTTTGTATTTTATTTTGTTTTGTTTTTAACAGTTATCTATTTAATCTTATATTCTCTGACGGATGGGAGAGAAATAGCGGTTGTATGAGGCAGACTGGTTTTATTCCAGTTTGACACACAACTGGAAATATTTTCAGTGGGTATGTTTATTAAAGCCCTTAAAATGTTTCCATCTTTTCTGATCGGAAAAAAAAAAGTGTTAAGGGAACAAAGTAAGGAAATCACTTAATTCTTCACTGACATTTTTAAAGTTCACACCACTCAGGAGACATTCTTAAGGATTGAAAAGCATCAAGGATAACTTCATTATATTCCTTTAAATGGCCAAGAGGGAAAACAGTGAGTTTATAATTTGCTGGGAGAAAATACAGGAACTCTCATATGAAATGTCCAAAGTAAAGTAAACCCACATAGATTGATTAAGGATAACCAACATGGATTCAGACAGGAGAGGTCATGCTTAACTAACCAGCTAGAGTTCTTTGAAGATATTACTGCCACAGTAGATAAGTAAAATTCAGTACACGGTAGAATATTTAGATTTTCAAAAGCACTTAACAAGGTTCCACATCAGAGATTAATAACTAAGGCAAAAGAGTCATTTATGTGAGCTAAAATGGAAGAGTAATGTAAATGTTTTCCTTGATACAAATTGTTTTTCATCTTGGAAGTGGTTTACATTGGGGCAGCCTAATATGTCTTTTTTTTCAGTATTTCTGTTCATAGTTTCTGTTGGTGGCGCAGTTAGGAGCAAAATCTGAATACAGAGGTGATGCTCTGACTGGAGACAGAAGAAATACAGAAGAAAAGTGAGAGACAGTTAAACCAGATTTGAAATATATTTAAATATTTCAAACAATGACATTTAGGGTGCTTCTAGCCAGGCAACTGTAATACACTTTGCTGTGGAAAAGGTGAATACCTGTTTATTAAAAATTGTCTTTGCTAGCCCAGGATATAGTAATGAAAATGATTTTTTTTTCCCGTTCTATACCTCATCTAAGAATAATTATAAATTCTTCTCAAGTTGTCTGTCTTGAATAGCAAATTGAGGTATATGCTTGCTGCATAAAGTTTTGAGGGCTTCAACAAAACATGCTACCGGATGAGTTAAAGATCAACTGCTTTTTATTTTGCATAGCTATTTAAACCAGTGTACTGCAAGCATGGTACTGCAAGCAACAGATTCTAATGAAATAGTACTTGCAAATTGTCCTAGAAAAGGCAGGGGAGAATTTAACTAAAGTTTCGGATGTTTGTCAGAAAAAAGAGACAGGAAAAGAGGAAGATAAGAGAAAAAGAACAATGGGAAGGAGAGAGGAAGGAAGGAAGGAAGGAAGGAAGGAAGGAAGGAAGGAAGGAAGGAAGGAAGGAAGGAACTCTACATATCTGAGAATATCCAGATCAAACTACTATTCATTTATCTTGAAATTTTCTTGAAATTATCTTGAAAGTGGCTCTCAAAGCACTAAAGGATAAACTGACTGTCAGTTTCATGTTACTGGGTGCTGAAAGCAAAACATCAGTAGAACTTCTTGAATAAGAGGAGTATGGAGTTCCCACATCATCCCAGCCAAGAAAGCAAGACTATATAATTAGAAATGTGAGATGAGTTTCTGTACTGCTTTCTAAATTATGCCATTATGTAATTTACCTAAACTCCAATTATGATTTCTTTTCTCTTTTTTTTTTTTTCTTTTCCTTCTTTCATTTATAACTAATTGGGTAATAGCTCAGTTCATAAAAAATATACCCTAAGTACTGAAATTCATCTCCTATACCTAACTAAATTGTTTGCAATCAAAGATGAGATTAGAGCTGCATTAATTTGTTTGCTGCTGTGATATTACAGAATATAATAAACAGAAAATATTTTTCAGTTTTGCAGTTCTGCCAGTAGGTGGTACTAACAGTTTCCTCATTTGATAATAAATGACTTTAACTTAAGTATTATACATTCCTGTCATAGCAAGTAATGTGTTTCTACTCTACTGAAAATAATGTATTTATATTTGATGCACTTGCACTCAAGGGCAGATTTTAATTCAGTTACTATTTCTTTCAGTGGTGATGTCCGTAAAGTATCCTTTACAATATACAGTTTAGAATCTCTATAATAAATTACTGCATCTATTAGCTTTCAGTTGAAAGATAATATTTAAAATACATTTTATAAGTGGTTTCTGCAGCTTTACAGCAGCTGAATCTTCAAGATAGAGCTCAGAATTCAGTTTGAAAATTGTTTTTAACAATATTCACCTTCAAGGTTCACTGAGGTGAGTCACTCAGATAGTCTTACTACTTCTGTTTAACTCCCTATACAGGCTGTTAGGTCTTGGAAAATTACGTGTTATTTTATTGTGTAGGTCTTTTTAGCATATGGTTATAAAGTAAAGTGCTTTTTTTTTTTCTTACTTGAGGGACAGTTGGACTCAAATAACTGCAGAGACACAAAAATAATGCCTACAGAAAATAGTCATGCAAGGAGAGAAAATAGCTACATAAGGCCAGAATACTTTAGGTGTGGCAATACTAGTACTTCTGGCCTTGCTAGCAGATGACAATAGGTGCAAGAAAAAAAGACATTTTGCTGCAGACTAATTGCTCTTCATGAACTGAGATAAATACCTCTATCAAACAAAAGAAATTAAAACAGAATGTGAAGTTTCTTATCAAAGATTCTCTGATTTCCAAAAAATGAGAGGCCAGTGCTAGTTTGGGCATGAGTGAAAGATATTTTCCCATTGAAATGTCAGATAAAGATTAAAAAATAACCCCCAAAACCCCAAACCCCAGAAATTACATAACGCAATCGCATATTACAATAACTTTAATTAAGGCATTATCTTCAAAGAGTTGCTTTGACTCATATTTGTGACCACAGTGAAAAGCTATTTGTCAGTTTTTCTCTCATTGTCATATTTATATGTACAATAATAAGTGAAATGAGAGAAAGTGATCTTATTAACATGTACCCATAGTTGTATGGTCAGAATTCACTGCCATATTTTGAAGAGGTCATGGATTCCTAAGTGGAAAAAAAAAGAAAAGCTTATGTACTTCTGCCACAATATCTTTAATGTCTTGGCCAGGAGGTTTATTTCCAATGTCAGATAGCTTTTCTTAATAGTTGATATCAGTTCTTGCTGCTATATGCATTATGGATTTCTATAGATAAAATCAAACTGTTCAAGCTCTTAGTTTCTACAGGTGTTTGTCAAAATCTGGAAAGGATATGTACTAAATTTTGTGTATTCTTATGAATTGCTTGTAAAATGACTGATCTATGAAGGGTTACTGTAATGGGTTGAGCTGCATAGTGCTGTTCTTTCTATTGCTATGTAGAAAGGAGTTGATAACACACCAATGTTTTGGCTACTGCTGAGCAGTGCTCAAACAGCATCAAGGCTGTGTCTCTAACACTCCCCACGCACACACCAGTGGGTTGGAAAGGGGAAAGATCTTGGGAAGGGACGTAGCCAAGACACCTGACCCAAAACAATCAAAAGGATATACCATACCATATGATGTCAACTCAGATATAAAAACTAACAGAAAAGGAAGGCGGGGGGTGGTGGTGTGGTGGAATTCGTCTTTTATGACGTTTCGTCTTCTGGAGCAACAGCTATGTGTACTGAAG
>NW_009258545.1:186434-188398 GCF_000687185.1 Egretta garzetta
TGCTGAAGAGGGGAGTGATAGAGCAGCTTGGTGGCACCTGGTGTCCAGCTAGGGTCAACCCACCACAGTTACTTACTTGCCTACAAGCCACTGTCTGTCTGTAAATTAAGAATTTATTTGATTTTTTTCCATTTCCATCATTGATGATTATTCAAGGAAAGGAATGCTCTATTCTCGCAAGGAACCTCAGGGGACTTTACCTTCTAACCTGTCACTTATCACCCATAGGCATTTGACAGGGATAACTGCAAAGGCTGTGTTTTACATGCATAGATGGTAACGAGTTTTTACTTCTCATTTTGTTTGTGTATGGATCATGGCCTGAGTTACAACCTTTGGAGGATCCTGAGGTGTGAATGAACTCTAGCTGGCTGATGAACAAGGTAATCCATGTAAGAGCTGAAGTGAGCCTAGCTGTTGCAGCCTTTCTTCTTTTCAGATGGAATACATTGCAGAATTTCACACTGCATGTGGATTCTTATGCTCATACTGAAAATATAGTTGGCTGTAGCAGATGTGAGAATGTTTCATTATAATGTACACATGTATATTATGTATTTGGTTTCCAAACTTCTTGACTGATTGTCAACAAGTAGTATAATAAGTAGCAGGGCTGTTAGAGGAAGAAGTCTCTCATTGTTGATTTCAGGGGAATAGTTCCTTTGATGATTGTTACAACCCAATTTTATTTGGATGAGAGGAAGGCCCCTTTGCTTTCTAGCTGACCTCAGACAAGTCTGGGAGGCTAGGGGGCAGCTGGACCAACCTCTCATTTCAGGTTCAATCCCTTCAAGCGAGATTAAGACACAAATGAGGTCAGATGTCATAAATCCACCCGTTTATTAATTGTTTGGGGAAAAGAGAAAAAGCAGCGATAGGAAAGGAAGGAAGGAAAAATAAGAAATAAAGCGAGAGGTCCAGATAGAAGAGAGCAGACAGTCACCACCATGGATCTGTGGCGTCCCGGGGGGTCTGTGCTTCTGGGGTTTTCGGTGATCACACACAGAATCTTCAGTGGTCTCTTCATGAGGTCGGTGATCTTCCTCCAGCATCTTTGATGGTCTCCCACAAGGTCCCCCCGCAGTCTGAGATTGCAGCCTTTTTTATAGAGCACAGTCCAGCACATGCACACACATTTCGCGCACTTTACTTTTGGCAGGCTCTATCTGTGTGCTTTCTTGTTGCTGGGCAGGGGCAGGGTTCTGCTTGCATGCTTTAAGTGGCAGGGAACTGCAAACTTTGGTGGGCAGGCAGCCCCGCCTGGGTGTCCACTGCTTCAGCAAGCCTGCAAGCCACCTTGCCCGTGGCAATGCTGATCTTCACACATTGCCACAGAAAGGAGCAAGCTTTGAGACAGTTAGCTGGCTATTCAGTCTCCCACAGTGATTAACTGAGTCAGAACTTGAAAGAGCAGTGTTTATGTGGTGATGGTACAAGGATTTAAGCATGACAAGTCACCTTTAAAGAACAGATTCTATCCTTTCTATGACAAGATTATAAACAGGTAATGTGATGTGGAAACATGTAAAATGGAACATCTGAAGGAACCTGGAAACAGATCTTCCCCTAGATAACTGCCTATCAGGGGTATTCAGGGAGCAAGGACTAGTATCCCTCTAAAAGCCTCTATGCTGCACAGTCAGAAAAAGAACAAGAATCTTGAACACTGTCAGGGCACTGAGGGTGCTGCCAGCCCTGACTGCCCCTGCCCAGCCTCCTCAGGGATCCTCCAACCCTGCCCACATCCCAGGACTCCATGTCAGCCTCCCAGAGCTGACTACCCCTGCCTCAGAAATGCCACAGCAGGGCCGGTATCCAGCTGCCTGCAGTCCTGCCTTGCCTGGCCATGGGCTGCACCAAGCTGGGTCCAACTGCGGGCCCACATCCCAGCCCACCTTTGGCCTGTCCCCATCCCCATGGAGGGACCCAATGCACAGGGCTGGCGCTGCCCTGGTGCCCTCCCC
>NW_009258545.1:188414-202204 GCF_000687185.1 Egretta garzetta
CTCCTGACTGTGCCATGGGACAGGCTCTGGCTGCCAGGCCCTGCCCAGACAGACCTCATGGGGGCCCCCCAGCTCCTGACCCCCAGGGAGGCCCTGGCCCCTGCAAGAACCCCAAGAAGTGCTGAGAGGCAGCTCCAGAGTCTACAGCCTGGAACTGAGCAGAACTATTCTGAAGATGAAACTGGATTTATCAGCATATGATCCCACTCCGAGTTTTTAATATCTGATAAAGTATAATTTACTAAAACTGTAATTCATGGTGGAAAAGCTAACTCATTATTTGCTTTCATGGCTAAATAACTGAAGATCTCCAGAATGCTTTTTTTTTGAGGCATGGAGGGTGATGTGATAGCTGGATCCTATTTCCAAGTCTCACGCTATTCCAAAGTCATGCCAAAGCTGACTAAATGAATCACTACTAAAGGACAGTTGGCAGCAACAGAAATTCAGGCAGCGAGATTCATTTAATACATTGATCCATAATACCAATGCAGACTGAGTCATGCTGACTATTATATTACAGCAGAAAATTCCATTATCCATTTGGTTACTTGTTGGTTTTCCACAAAAATCTGATATCTCTATATCTATACATATATATGTATTAATATGTATGTATATAATATATGTATGAATGCACATATGCATATATTTGCATTTATACATGTTCATGCATTAATATATAATAGCCTAATATATATATTGATATATAGTAGCCTATACCTTTAGATTATAACTGTAAACTAAATTGGTTTTGTTCTAAATATGTAGGAGATTACCTCTGTGTTTATACCTAGATATATACATCTGCAAACGTAAGAGTTGTTAAAAATATTGTGCATGGGCTGCTATTAATTTGAGATACTTGGCACACCTGAATCTGCTCCAAAAGGGCTGTTATGCCATGCAGCCTTTGGGGGATCTACGATCACTAAATGCTGATGTCTGTTTTAGAAGGAGGTATTGTTTGGACTTGGCTTTATTTTGATTAGGTATGTTCTTTGGTTAAAAGGTAAGGAGGATTCACATACTTAATTTCTAAATTGCTTTTTTTTTTTTTTTAACTTTAGGCAAGGTACTAGAAAATCAGAAGGCTAGCAAATTTCTGCTAAATAGGAACACTTTAAAAATCTAAAACTATAATTTTCTGGAGGTTATTCACAAGTGTATAAAAATGAACCTGCTGTGTTTTAGAAAATCTCTCACAGGAATGCACACAACTAAATCTAAGACATCAAGAATATAATTGAAAACAAGGTCCTACCCTGAATAATCAGATTTATGCACAATTCCTCAATCTTTCAGGAATACTTCACTGGTTCTAAAGAATAAATCTTAAAATATTTGCAAAAATCCGGCCTTACTATTTAAACAGAATTTTACATGAAGAAACTATACAGGCATTTATACCTAAAACATTTTTAGTAGAAAGAGTTTATGTGTCAATTATACTTTCTATAGTTCTGGCCTATGAATTTGTTCTCTGAGGACTGCTACTCTAAAATTTTATGTTCACTTATTTTCTTTTATCACCCTGTTTTCTCTTTCCTACCCTTTCTAAAAAAGAGGAAACATAAATCTCTTACCTTGTTTTCTGTTAATGTATTTCTTGTTTGTCCCTTTCACTCCAAAAGTAATATTATTTCAGTTGTTTGAGGTTACAATTTAGAAAGATACAGTATATACATTTGAGATAAAATGTAAGATATTAATAAACTTTAGAAATATAAAGCTGCAGTTTCTTAAAGAATATTTAAGTTGAAAGCTACACAACTAATTTCTTATTCCACAAAAAAGAAAATATAGAAAAGATGGAATAGTGCAGCCTCGATTTGCAGTATTTTTTACATTAGACTTGTTTATAGAATGATATTTGTTAGTAAGTTTAATTAAGAGGACACTCATAACAAAATTTTATTATATTCAAGAATTACTTAATTACACTATTTTTCACTTTCTTATATAAATATACTTTTGAAAATCTTGAACATAGTACTAAGCTATGAATAATGGTTTTATTTCAGTTTTAAGTTTGCTTAACCCACTTTATAATAAACTGGTTGTAACTAAAATTGTTTTTCTACCTAACTGTAGATAGGCCATTAACATGTGATTGTGAATCACCAAGAACAAATATTGTACATTCGCTGCTGAACACAGTTAGAAATGTTTCCTTTTTGTATTGGATTTTGTTCGATGACCAGAAAATTCTTGTTAAAAAAAAAAAATTTTGTCTTCTGTCTTTGAAAAAAGTAAGAGAGGGTATGTCTAGCATAACAAATAGCTCTGGCAGATCTAGAGCTTAGGAAAGCAGTTATATTTAAATTGTCACTATAAATATTTAAACAACATTAGCATCCCTTTACCATTCCTAAAAAGTCACCAAAGATTAATGGACTGAAAGTGCAAAAATCACTCAGCAAAATAAGACCATACTTTATTTTGGACCTGTGCTATAGAAATTTTATAACGTAAACGTTTCAAAATCTTGTCTCTAGCAGCTGACAGCCTATTGCAGTGAATGACTACTAATTTGAAATAGACAGAGTGAAAATCTAATTATATGACATACAGGATTTTTTGACTTTTGCTCTTTGTAACAGCAGAACTGCCAGTTTGGGTGTTTTCGTCTTACCACCACTTAGATCTCAAAGCCAAAATCCACTTTGAATAGTCAGTACTTCTGAAACATCTTGCATTCTGATTCTGTGTTTGGCCAACGGAAATTTAAGGGGTTTGGGGGCTTTGTTTTGGTTTTTTATTTTGTTTTTTCTTGAGCAGGATCACATGCAAATCCAGATATTTTGACAACCATAATACCTGTTAGATGTTTCTAATGAAATGATTATTTGACATAGGGTTTACTAGAAAACCAGAAAATAAGTACAGCTGTGATCTTTAGGCAAGATCCTCTACTTGCAGGCTCAGTGCACAGTAATAGAAAATGTCCTTCAGTAGCTGCCATAAATGCTTGGACATTATTTAAAAATCTGTAAATGTAGTGGTCCATGTGATCCAAGTTATTGTTAGTGGTCAAAGTTACTGTTAAATTTAGGCAGCCACAGAGATAACTTTCTCAAAAGCATGAGTAACAAATTAAGTAAAATCACAAATAAAATAAGAAATTAATGAGGACAGTCAGTCCAATCATTATACACGAAATGTTAAGCTTTTTAGGGTATGCATACTTGTGTGGTGTATGGTGGGTGTGGCAAGGGAGGAAGAAAAAGTAAAAAAACCTGCATTTTTCTTCCAGGGAGGTATTACAGAAGAACAAGTGAAGCATAAAGTATTCATGCTGCAGGAGCCACATACTGTGGCAAGGCACAGAGAAATCTTAATTGATTGAAGTAAGCAGCAGGCTAAAACAGTTAAAAAGCACAGCTCTTTCCACTTAGCTCATGTTTTTCTGCCTTTTTCAAGGCACCTGAATTTTCTTTAAGTACATAACAAAAAACTGCCAACACCTCATTTCATGCTGCATTTGTAAACGACTCCTTTAAGGCCAGAAGTAGTTACTTGTTAGCAGAAATCTCATTTAGCTGTCAGTAGAAAGGTATCCTAAGAGCATCTAATAAAGTAATAAATAATATTGAATACAGTCTTTAGAGCTTCTACATGTGAAATAAGATTGAATCAGGCACAATGCTTAGTAATCAAGCACTCAGTACCTTTTCAGAAGTTTGCAAATGGGTTTAGAAGAAAAAAAATCTGAGTACTCTATAAGCCAAAGAAAAAATATGTAGACTGTTAAGTTGCTACTGTTTTGGCAGAGACTTCATATTATTTATTAAAGACATGTCCTTAAAGAGTGAAGTTGTCTAATGAAATTCCAGCATTGTATGTTATTCAAAAAACATTGTTTCGTCTGCATTATTTTAGGTGTCGGGTTTGTATTATTATTTACTTATTTTCATTATTATTTTAAGTATCAAAATATGTTTTCTAGCACAACAGTTTCAAAGGAAGTGATGCTACAACATTTTTGTCCAGCTGGGTTTCACCTCATTTAGTGTTAGATGCCTTTAGTGTAGATATAAGCACTTGTCACCTTCCTTTATAGTCAATAAAGAGAATCATCCAACGTTTTCTGGGCAGCTACTGCTTTCTTTGTGCACAGGTGTTTTAAGTTGATGATGATGGGGAAACTTCCATGTGTCTTCGCATATAGAATCAGCGAATCATAGAATCATTTGGTTGGAAAAGATCTTTGAGATCATCGAGTCCAACCGTACCTGTCCACTACTAAACTAGATCACTAGGTACCTTGTCCACCTGTCTTTTAAATACCTCCAGGGACAGGGACTCGACCACCTCCCTGGGTAGCCTGTTTCAATGTTTAACAACCCTTTCAGTGAAGAAGTTTTTCCTAATGTATAACCTAAACCTCCACTGGTGCAACTTCAGGCCATTTCCTTTTGTCCTATCACTTGTTACCTGGAAGAAGAGATGAACACCCATCTTGCTACAACCTCCTTTCAGGTAGTTGTAGAGAGGGATAAGGTCTCCTCTCAGCCTCCTTTTCTCCAGACTAAACAACCCCAGTTCCCTCAGCTACTCCTCATAAAATTTGTTCTCTAGACCCTGCACCACCTTCGTTGCCCTTTTCTGGTTATGCTCCAGTGACTCAGTGTCCTTCTTGTAGTGAGGGGACCAAAACTGAATACTGTATTTGATGTGCAGCCTCACAAATACCAAGTACAGGGGAAGGATGACTTCCCTACTTCTGCTGGACACACTATTTCTGATACAAGCCAGGATGCTATTGGCCTTCTTGGCCACCTGGGCACACTGACGGCTCATATTCAGTCAGCTGTTGACCAGAACCCCTAGATGCCTGTCTGCCAGGCAGCTTTCCAGCCACTCATCCCCAAGTCTGTAGCATTGCATTGCATTGCATGGGGTTGTTGTGACCGAAGTGCAAGACCTGGCACTTGACCTTGTTGAACCTCATACAATTGGATACAGCCCATCGATCCAGCCTATCCAGATCGCTCTGTAGAGCCTTCCTACCCTCAGTCAGGTCAAGACTTCCATCCAGCTTAATGTCATCTGCAAACTTGCTAAGAGTGCATTCAATCCCTATGTCCAGGTCATTGACGAAGGTGTTAAACAGAACCATGAGATGTTAAATAGAACTGATGATAGCAATCCATGTGTTGACCCTTATAGCATAGTGGAAATTCATTCCAGTCTCCAAGATTCACAGATCTATTCAAGGATGCTGGCAGATTTAGGGTTTCTTTGAATTACTTTTTCTGTATTTTTTGTATGAGATAAATAGAGTACTTCATGATTGTTGCATTTACCTCAGATCAGACATACAGTCTATTATTGAGATTTCAACTCCTGCTCACAGTTGGTTGATCATGTTCAGCCTCCATCATCTACTAATCATATTACAAAATAAGAATCTATTAGGTTTCTCTCTTGCTATTTACTTAAATTTAGGAGGAACTATCTCATTATCCTCCTTCAGATTTCTACCTAAATCATTCCTTTGCCTTGATGCTTATAATAAATTTGTCAACATTCAGATTTCTAGTAAGCTGATAACATTGACTTTTATAATGTCTTCTTTTACTATTTACTCTCTTCCTATCTGTTTCTGTCTGACACAGTCCCAGGTCACAGAGTTAGCAACTTTTGTTTTGTACGTATAAAGGATTTTTTATAAGACTTTTCATTCTTTTTGTAGAATGATATTTATTGCAAGGAAAGCAAGTCTAATCCATAGTGACAGTTTTCACATTCTCTGTTCCTTCTCCTCTCTACTCCATTTTTCCCCTTCTCGACTACTCTGCTAAAATGTTATCATTTGAAGATAAGTCATTACATGGAAAGTTTATCCACATACCAAGCCTGCAATACCAAAAACCTCTTTGAAAAAATATTGTTTTACATCTAGAAAACATTATGTGTGTCAGTAGCTCATTTTTATGTAAGAAAAAACAAAATAGAAAAAGAAAGAATTAGTGTTTAATGTACTGTAGGTAAAATGCCACTTACATCAGTTATCATGTGATCCTCTCAGCTGAAAGCTGAGCTGAAGCATTAAATACGTTAATAAACTGCTTGAATAAATGTGGATATGACTGTTTTCACAATATTTTGAGGCATTTATATTTCATATTCACAGGAATATCTGTGAATTCTATACGATTTTATCATTGCTTTTCCCACAATTTTTTGAAGCTGAAAACCTCCAACCAAAATTTTCATGCAGTTACAGCAAGTATGGGTCTGATTTCTTTCAAGTTCAGATATGAGATGCCTCATGTTCTTTCTGAGCCTTATTTTTTGTTCTTCTCTGACAGCAGTACACAGCAAAAGTCCAGGGGCCATGGGAGGAGACAATGGATTTTGTCTGATTCCAGACATAAAACCTTGTACAGAGAAAAACCTAAGCCATCCTGAGAAGTGGGAAAGGAGGAAGATCCCTAAATTTTATATGGGTAGCTGAACCTTCAAGCTGATTGGCAGACTACAATACCTCTTTCAACATTAGCTGAATTTGCTTGTTTAATCTAATGTGTAAGCTAAACACAGAATCATAGAATCATAGAACAGCCCAGGTTGGAAGGGACCTTGAAAGATTCTGGAGCACTTAAAATATGTTACAAAATTTTAAAACAGTTACATTTTGTGGCTACAATACCGTTATTTATGCATAATGGTGAAGTGTGGTTGCAAAAGGAAATCTTTCATGGAGTTACTCCTGACTATGGAGTATTTATGGCTCTAAACAGATGCAGAAAATAAGGGACAAACACAGCTTCCTTGCAAAAAGGATGAAGAAAGATGGTGTAGAAAATAATCCTCTAAATACTTCAACAAAGTGGGCAATGAAAGTTTCAAAAGACAAGACGGTATTCAGGGAAAGACATAAACTGAGATATTTGGAAGATCTGGAATACAAAGACTTAGTTGAGCTACTTCTAATTGCAGGGTAAGAATGCTTGTCTGGTGTTGTCCCCAGTTCTGCCATCATGATTATGTAAACCTTGGGACCTAGTTGAATATACTGTCATTTACTTAATTTTCTGTCTTTTGTGCTGCTGCATTTCAGTTACCTTCCTACCAGAGTACCAAGGCAAGGGTGGATAGCAGACAACTAAGTTTCCCCTTGACAAGTAAAAAGAAAATAACAAATATGGTGTACATGATACCTGAGAAGTACTCATGTCTTAAAATTTAGATGTAACCTTTGATTTTCCTCTCGATTGTCCTCTACAGACAATAAACTTGTCACTGATATTTTTAGTCTGTTCTTTTCTTAGGGTTTTTCTTTCACAGACAAATAATTCATGGAAACATGGACAGTTTTTCTCACTTTTATCTAAAATTTAGGAAGTTCATGTAAATTTCCTAACTAAAATTAAGCTCTTTCAATACTCCAAAGGTACCTAAGTCTGGTGTTTAAACAGCATTTCCTGATCTGAGATAACTAACTTCACTCTGATAACAAACTATGGATAACACAAATACTTAGGCATTCTGTGATTCAGTTGTATATAATCTCAATAAAATGCAAATTTATGAAGGTCTATTCCAAGGTTGTTACAGTGAAATTCTACTTAAATCTGTAGGAGAAAAAAAAATATTATTTTTTATTAAAATGTATGAGTATCCCATAAAGACATACTCATTTGGATTACATGTTTACTTCTGTATTAACATTAACTATATACAGAAAAAGAGGAATGGGGCCATAAAACACATCCTGGTGAGTACAGTAACAAAAATGTCCTGCAAATAAATTGGGGCACAGCAGGAAGGACTCTGTGTGTAAGCAGCAGGCTCTTAAAATTGATCATCTGTCTTGCTGAAAGTTAATGGAGCTCTCTCAATATAGAAACAATATAGTCAATCATGCTTCGTAGTATAATTAACTACTGACTAAGTTGGAATGAGTTGAAAATATTTCACAGATGTGGCAGAAAGACTAGCAGAGTTGATGATCTTCCTGGTTTTGTAATACCAGTAGGAGATGTTGAATGTCTGCACTGAGATACCGTGTACCTAAGCAGGATACAGTGTTAAATTATTTTTACACTGTTAATGGAATTTGAAAATGTAACTCTGCTTTCTACAGAGGCTGATACTACTGGAATCTGAAATCATATATCATATCATGGATGTCTGTAAAATCTAGATCTGATTTTTAGTTATGTTACCTAGTCATGATGAGTAAATATAATTCTTCACAAGTGTCATTCAAATTATTGACAGTCTACTTCCTGATAATTTAGAAACACATGTGTCAGCATGTCAGCAGAAATCAAACAAGTAATATTCATGAGCTGTACTTGAATGAATATATCTAGAAGTAAATTTAAAAATAATCTAGGACAGTGGATGATAAACCGTTTGATGACATATGCAAAGAAATGGGACTTCATCCTGAAAACATGAAATGTCACTGAAAGAAGTATCAAGTCCATCAGGAAAAAATTATGAAGTCACACCTTTCAGCAGGTGTCATGAAATCATTCCAAATATGTAGAAAAGATGTTTCTCTACTGTTAACTGGATGAAAACCAGGCTGAAACTGGTTACTTAAATCATACCTATATGTTACTAAGTAAACTATAGTTGAGTGACAACCACTTTTGAGTCACCTTTGGTAATAATAGTAGTTTTGGGAATTGCATAGCAAGTTTTCAGGGTGATCTCTTGACCTGGTTTCCCAATGATTAGTGGTAAAGATTTATTTTATTTTATTTTATTTTATTTTATTTTATTTTATTTTATTTCTTTTAATTTTATTTTATTTTTTTAGTTGCATGGGACAATGTTGTGAAGATTCAGAGTGCTGAAATAGTAATAAGTGTTAGTAAAAGAGTCCAGGGTGATGACAACAGATAGACCAGAAAGCAGGAGTCTGCATCAGTTTTCTCAGTTTTAGTGAGTAACAACAGGGCTAATAACACAGATATCAGTTAAAAATGCTGATCATTAAGAATAATTAGAAAAGCCAGACCAGAGATATTGCTGGCAATACACTGGAAGAATGTTAAGCTTTAATCAGGAGCCAGTCCTGTGAGGGCAAAAGTGCTTTTGATTTCATGGTTTTAAGGTCTGGTTTACATTCCCCTGTTAATAAGCAAAGCTGAAACACAGGCTTAGAAAATTCTACTGTAATGTGATGTACCTGAGGCATTCCTTCCTTGTAGTGGCACATACACCTAAGCTATGTTTGAATCATCAACATTATGTAGTGTATTGGTTGATTAGCCATGAATATGTGAGTGAGTCTGAAGTTTACTGAAGTAATGTAATGTATTTTCTAAGATACTGTTTCTTCTCACTGCACGTGCCTGTGACTGAAGCAGGAAAATATATTTATTTTGTAGCATCAACTAACGACAGATATACGCCATAGCTTTACAATAAGAAAGAAACAATGACAGGGAAGAAACCGTATCAGCTAGTGGATTGGACTCTGGAAGACTTGAAGAGCTCAAAAGCAAATATAGGCTAAAAAATCTGTATAAGTTATGGTACAGAAGCATGTTTCTGACATATAAAGATTATACAGTATGCAGTCATCTTCATGTTGAAAACCAAATAGCTGAGACTGAATATTTAAGAAACTAGGAAAAAAGCTATATGAAGGCATAAAAATGCCTACAAAGGTGATCACAGCATTACATATTATTTAATCTATATTTTTTCTAGAATAGTATTCTTTAAGCTCTTGATTATCGAGTCCTACAAAGTTCCAAATGTAAGGGCAAATATAAGCCACTTGAAAATATATTGGGTTTTTTTCAATTATATACAATTCCTGATCCATAAAAAGATGGCACAGACCCTCAAAAGGTCACACTTCATACATTGACTACCACTGCATAAAGCATTCTTTTTTTGTGTGACTTCAGAAAAAGGGGCATTAGATAAGGAAAACCGGAAGATATCTAATCCAATTTTGGAATCTTAGAGAAAGTTCCTAGTGTTTGTCATAAAAGCAGATTTTATTCTTGGAGTAAGGTTCATTTCACAAATGGTAATAGAAATTATTGACAAGGAAAAAGTGCTTGATAATGTATGTAAACTATTTTTTCAAGAGACAGTATGAGTTTTGTTTTGTAGAGGTAAGAAGAAGTAAATATATTCTAGTTTTTGGCAGTTTCCTTTTTGATTCATTCCTCCTCATGATCTTGACACACATATTCTTGCAAGGACTTCTTGGATTTGTGATTTCTCTACTAACATGAAACTGGAAGTCATTGCCCTTGGAAGTTTCCAATGGACATAAGGAAGGCATAGTTCTCTGAGAGGACACGAGAGAGGACTCACAGCTTTTAAATTACCTTTCCTTGACTTCAAAAAGAAAAGGAAAAAAAAACCACAACAACTTTACATATTGCCATTAATAAATGGCATGTTGTAAAATAAAATCTGGATGGGGCTTTGGCTTTTTAAGACTATAACAAAGAATTTTTAAGTTTCCAATAAAAGTTGGTGTCTGAAATTTAGAAAAATATTTTTGATCCCTTATTCTCTAATTTTCTTCAGTTTTAAAGTAAAAATTGTAGATCATGAGCCAGCAAGGTCAAAGCATGCAAACTGAAGAGTTTATTTTTTTT
This sequence comes from Egretta garzetta, assembly GCF_000687185.1. Lineage (NCBI taxonomy): Eukaryota > Metazoa > Chordata > Aves > Pelecaniformes > Ardeidae > Egretta > Egretta garzetta. The sequence goes on from NW_009258545.1 coordinate 199,007, forward strand.
GCTTTTAATGACTTGTGTTTTATGTTTAAATGGCCTTGTGTAGTACTTGCTGAAATCACAGAGTCTTTTCATTAACTTCACTGAACAATATTTGGGCCTTGAATTAGAATAAAAATTAAAAGTGACATTATATTACAGGAACAAATATTGTATGGAAAAAAAAGAAATATATTTTCTGTCAAGGTAGAGCAGAGAAAATTATAAAAGCTCTTTTAGAAAAAAGTCAGTGCTTTATTTACCCCTCGCTTTCATTTCCTTCTGTTCCTACAAGCGTATTGCATATGTACCCTAAGTCTGCATGAATGTGCTATGAGACTAATTATGTCCTTGCATTAAATAACCTAAAACTCAGTGTGATGACCTTAAACATATAAATACTAATACATACCTTCTTATGAGTTCTGTTTATGTAATAGTTTGCCTTGAAGTGTGGAACTTCAGTTATACGGATTTCTAGGTAATTTAAAATATGCAATTCTGTCAATAATTATAATTTTAGTTTCACCATCCTTGAGGCAGTGATTTCTTTCAATTCCACATCAATTTTTTTTGTGTGTTTTAAGTTACTGAATCTGCATTAAAATTATTAAAACTGATTAAAATATTCAGAATCATATTAAGGATAGTATAAAGTTTTAAAAAAGCCTTTCATACTAAAGCCAACTAAGGCATGTAAAGCTTTAAGATTTGAATGACAGTGCAGTAACAAATGTGGAATAGATAACAGGAGGGCTCTTCCACAGATAAGGGAGTGTTCTAGTTTAACCGTAGCCAGAAGCTCAACTGCACACAGCCACTCACTCACTTCCCTTGGGTGGAGTGGGGGAGAGAATCAGAAGAATAAAAGGAAGAAAACTCGTGGGTTGAGATAAAGATAGTCTAGTAAGTAAACCAAAAGCCATGCATGTGAGAAAAGCAAACCAAGAAATCCATTCACTACTTCCCATGGGCAGGCAGGTGTTCAGCCATCTCCAGGAAAGCAGGGCTCCATCACACGTAACAGTTACACTGGAAGACAAAAGCGATCGCTCTGAATGTCCTCCCTTCCTTCTTCTTCCTTCACTTTGTTTTATGGCTGAGCATGATGTCATATGTTGTGGGATATCCCTTTGGTCAGTTTGAGTCAGCTGTCCCAGCTGTGTCCCTTCCAAACTCCTTGTGTACCCCCAGGCTACTTGCTGGTGGGGTGGCGTGATAAGTAGAAAAGCATTGACTCAGTGTAAACACTGCTCGGCAGTAACAAAAACATCGCTGTCTCATCAACGTTGTTTGGACAAATGCATAACATAGCCCCATGCTAGCTACTATGAAGAAAACTAACTCTATCCCAGATAAAACCAGCACAGGGAGTTCCTGGGGAACTGTTTTTTTCACCCTGCAGAAAATGTCATTGGACCATAAATTAGCTCCAGGAGAAGCTATGGATGCTTGAATCCACTTAAGCACAAAGCCACCTTTATGTGTTAACTGTGGGTTTACGTGATTCATTTAAGGTGTTCAGGTCTTTTAAAACTTAGTATTACAGACAAGTTAGTTCTACTCAAAATAGCTGTGATTAGATGGTAAACCTAGACACAACAGACTTTGTGAAGTTAAATTAGTTGATTAATGTCCGTCAATTGCCTTTTTAACTACAACTGTCTGTCTTAATCATAAACACCTATTTATAGAATTATCATGTTTCCTCCAAAATGTACACTGGCTGTGCAAACTAGTCACATAACTTGGCAGGAGGAATGAATTTGGTGTTTGGTTTTCATATTTGTTCTTCAGAGTACACCAAAGACACTGTAATGAATATATCCCTCACCATGGCCTTCAAAGGTAAAAATAATTAATCTGGAGGAAAAAAGTCAATAAACACAAATGAATTTCAGACAAAACAGACTGTAGCCTATAGGTGGCAAATCACGGCAACTGTGAGGGAAATGAGAAAAGAAGAGTGATATACAGCTGTTCAGGACAGGTCATTTTGTAAACACATAAGGGCAGAACTCAGCATCTTCTCTCAATTGCAACAGATGTTCTAAGGTCAGAAAAAGGCATTTGAGTGTAACAAGCTGTATTGTCTCACAGTCAACTAGGGGTTTGGGTTAGTTTCCAGACATGAGCCTCTGATGCCAGCTGAGACATCCTACAGTATCCAAGATTTCTGTATGCCAAACTGTGATGATGCAAGATTGGTGGAGATCTGAGATTTTCTAAAGAGGTAACTAGAGGATACCCTGTAGCATCTACGGTTTTGTTAGATGCCTAAGCTTAAGTGACTGAATCACACCGTGGTATCCAATCATCTCTGTGGCAAGAAATGTTGTTTTTCCTGGTAGAGGATGAGGGGAAAGAAGGTCTCTCCATGTGGTATGGAACAGGTTTCATATGCCAGGAAAAGAAGTGTGTGACTATTCACTCCTTGGAACTAACCTCCCCATCATGTCTGTGCTAAGAATTTGGAAAGCAATAGGTTTGTTCAGTGAAGGTGTTACCAGAGTGTCTGTGGTGTTATATACTGTGCTGTGGAGATGGTACACAGGTACACAGGTTTTTAACACAGATACCACCTTTTTGGGATACTGTCCAGCATAGGCAAACTACACTATATACTTCATCACCCATCAAATTATTCGAAAGCTCTTTTATGGGACAGAATGTTGTATGCAGTGATATTCTTATTCCTCTGTGGTCAAGAAATCAGTTAAACCAGCCTTGACAGCTAGCCATTCCACTGTAACATAAATTGATTATACTAACATGGAGCAGAACAGTGTGATTGTGTTTTTGCTCGCATATATATATGTACCTATATGACTTTCCTCTTCTTTGGAAAGCTCTTTTTTTAAGAACTTCTCTAATGTAAAATATGAATAATTCAAAAATATTATCCATGGAAGTAAGAATCTGGTGTAGAATGTCTGGCAGTAAAATGTTATTAACATTTATAGAACAATGAAACACCCAAACCTACTATATTTAAAATAATCCGTGTAATATATTTCTTTGTGTCCTCTATCCTATTTCCAAATTTTATTGTTACTTTTTGTCATTTTATTCTGTCTGTGCTTGAAATTTCTTCATTCCCATTCTGTACATTTACCTCATTCTCCTTATGTCACGCACGTACAGCTCTTTCATAGAAAAACAAGACAATAACATACCTGCACCACGTTGCTGCCAGATGGCTGGGAAGGTTCAAAAGACATT